>NW_011494921.1:6361628-6425417 GCF_000754665.1 Bison bison bison | reverse complement strand
AGTTGACTCATTGGAAAAGACTCTGATGCTGGGAGGGATTGGGGGCAGGAGGAGAAGGGGACGAGAGAATGAGATGGCTGGATGGCATCACTTACTCGATGGACGTGAGTCTGAGTGAACTCCGGGAATTGGTGACGGACAGGGAGGCCTGGCGTGCTGTGATTCATGGGGTTGCAAAGAGTCAGACACGACTGAGCGACTGAACTGAACTGAACTGAACTGAATAAGCCATAATGGAAAAGAATCTGAAAAAGAATACATATACATATATGCGTATAATTGAACCAATCTGCTGTACACCTTAAACGTTGTAAATCAACTATACTTCAATTTAAAAAAAGCAGAAAATACTGAAATAGTCCACTAGATCAGCAATGGTTTTCTATGAGCAATAAATGATTATTTCTTTCTACCTTTATGTATTTTAAAACTATCTTATAACGGTCAACATTGCTTATGTTTAATGAGCTCTAACTTAAATAATGTACACAAATCTGCAGTACACAGCTTGACGGATATTTACGTTTGTGTACATACAGGTAGCCCTTAACCAGATCTATTCCATCTCCCAACAAGAAGCTCCTCAGCCCCCTTCTAGCCACTGATGCCCTCAAAAGTACTCATTATCTTGACCTCAGTCATCATGGATTGATCTCTTCTGTCCATGAAATTTTCCAGGCAAGAATACTGGAGTAGATAGCCATTCCCTCTTCTAGGGTATCTTCCCAACCCAGGGCTCTAACCTGGGTCTCCTACATTGCAGGCAGATTCTTTACTGTCTGAGCCACCAGGGCAGTCCATGGAGCAGGCAGTACTTTTACAATGGAATAAATAATAAACTTAAGTTTTTAATTATAAAAAATTTGAAAGAGATAAATAACAGAATGTAAATATCTTATTTTAACATAGACACACGCTCTTCCTTAAAGGGTTGACTGATATTCATGATTATTTCATCCCTGCAAAATAGATCTTCCAGAAAGTGGCCACCATGAGAGAGAAATAACCCACATGAGTTGAAAGTGAACCTTGGGGGCTCTGCAGGTTTGGTTCAGAATAGCAAGCTTCGTCCTAATTGTCACACACACAAAAATTAATATTCATATGAATTTGCAGAGAGACCCTGCATGAACAGACTCCCCTTTGGGATTTCTGATAATTATCAATTCTCAATGAGCAGAACTGCTGACTCCAAGTACCTTCTTTCTAAATATAGTTGAGTATATTTTGCACTTTCACAGCCTGGCCAAACTCTAAAGAAGTAAAAAAAGATGGATTATTAAAACTTTTCTATAGAGCCCAATGAGCTGAAAATATTTCTTGTTTGAAGTGCAATCATGTTCTCCATAGAATGAGTTTCCACCGTTTCCCTTCAGGTCGAAACACCATCACTGAGAGCGGCCTCCTTCTTTTGTGTGATCAGGTTCAACATAAGATGAGGTTCGGCCCTTTCTCTCTGGTGTCTCCCTAATGGACATAGCCACTTCTTTCAGCAAGCTTTATTTCATAAACTGTCATATACCCGAAAACAGTTGTCAGCATTCCCCCTCTGATGTCTCTTATTAAGTTTAAATAATGTATTCTGCTACGTTTCCACATGGAAGTGATTTTGTATAACTTCAAACATTTTAGGCCCTCCATTCCTCTCTAGAGCCTCCATATGTGGGGAGGTGTGGACGGCCGTTGCCATGGGAATCCGAGCAGCGCTCAAACAGAAAGGAGGATGGTTCCCATTTACGGTGGATCCAACCAGCTCGAGCCCTCTCTCAGTTACAGGGCTTTGCTCGCTGACCCTCACCCTGCTGCCAGACCCCTTCTGCCCTGCACTAAACCCCACTGGCTTTTCTTGATGTGTTATTTCTGGACTCTCAACATCCTGCCTCCAAACCCTGTCAGGTCCCCTGAGAGGTTCCTCTTCCTTCCCCCTTTTCACATAGAAGCTCCCTTTACTTAAACATGTTTTGGGCAATATTTTTGTTCTTCTGTTTTTCAGATCTCGCTCCCTGACCCATTTCGATGCCTCAACCATGCCCCACTCTGATCACTGAGAGATCTTCCAAGCTGTGTCCTTACCACACAGAGCAGAGCACTCTTTCCAAGCAAATCTTCACCATACCCCAAATCTAGCTCTCCATTTGCTTCTCAGTGATGGCTCCCTGCATGTGCTTAGTATCCCGAATGCCTCTTCAACCCAGAGTCAGTGGGCTGTTTTCCAGAGACACACACACACTAAAGATGAGTAATCAGAATTTTCTTCATTTCCCTTTAGATGTCCAGCCTGGTCCCCGTGTAATATTCTAGCCACGTAGCAGACGCCTGCCCTGTTTAATGCTGCTGCTTAGTCACCGCAGTCATGTCTGACCCTGTGGACTGCAGGGTCCTCTGTCCCTGGGATTCCCCAGGCAAGTACTGGAGTGGGTTGCCATGCCCTCCTCCAAGGGATCTTCCTGACCCAGGGAGCAAACCTGAGTCTCCTGCATGGCTGGCAGATTCTTTACCACTGAGCCATCAAGGAAGCCCTTTTTAATAGGTTGCCACAATATATTCAAAGACTTCATGATAATCTGGCACTGAGGGCAAAACCTGGGCTTGGAAGGCAAACAGGCTTGAGTTCCAGTGTTGTCAACGCCCCAGACTCTCAGTGTCCTTAATTTGAGTGAAGGATATAAACCTTACTTTACGGAACACTGGGTGGGCAAAATCAGAAAACATAGTCTCCTATGTACCCATAGAGTGTTCACTTCTAGGAGGAAGCATTTTTAATTTGTTCTGTGACCATTCTTTCCCCTGCTTTTCTTTAAAAACAAAATGTAGGGGACGAAAATAAATTAGAAGTTTGGGATTACCATATTTATATTACTATATATAACCAACAAGGACTTACTGTACAGCACAGCAAACTCTAGTCAATATCTTGGAATAACCTCTAAGGCAAAATAACCTGGAAAAGAATATGTATATATATATGTGTATATATGTGTATATATGTGTGACTGAATCACTTTGCTGTACACCTGAAATTAGAACAGCATTGTAAATCAACTATGCTTCAATTTCTTTAATTTCATTTAAATTGATAGATAAATAAATGAAAACACTGGCATGCGTGTGCGTGTATGTACACACAAACTGGTATTAACCTAAACTCCCTAGACTAACCCCAAATTAAGTTGTCTCTCCCCTTGGCCACAAACCCTATCTCTTACTCCTTCCCTTAAGGCCACCATTGGTGCTGAACCTCTCGCCCCACACTCGCAGCAGAAGCGGTCTCCACAGCCACGCTCGCTCCTGAGCTCTGCATTTGCAGAACCTCCCTCTCCACTCCCACCGAGAAGATGCCCCCACGTGTTTTGCTCACTTCTTGACTTGACAAACGTAGCTGTTGTCCAGAGCCTGTTCTCCCTACGTGCTTCTCGAGTCTGGTAAATATTAGCGGCTGCTGCCAAGATTCCCTCTCCCTCTGGTCCTTCTGAACCTAGTTCAAATCCCTCCTGGCACTTTTATAATCTTTTTTTTTTCTCCCACAAAATTCAACGTCTCTACACTCAGAAGTGAAAGCCAAGTGCCCTCTCAAATATGTCAGGTTACTTCTTTGGGTCTTCTGCTTTTTGACTTCTCTAGGTTGCTTCTACTTCTTTCCTCTTTTTTTTTTTTTTTGCTCATTCTTCACCTGCCACCTGGACTTTTCCCATTGATGTCGTTGTTTCCAGTCCTCATTCAAAGGTGCTCCTAAAACACCATTTAAGAAGCTAATGAGACCTCAGTCTTGATACTATCTATTCAGTGGATACTATGAGGACTTTAAAAGAATGAAGTAGTTATTCTGGGATAGAGGAATCTCCCAGAAATACTATTTAGTTGCAGGGGACAGATATGGACAAGTCTGTATAGTTTGATCCTTTTACAATAAAAATACATATACATCTGTTGTATGTTCACACAGAGAGATAAAGCTGCATGTTTTTTTGCAAGGATATACAAGAAATTTTTCTTAATGTTTACCTTTGAGAAAAGAGTTCTCTGTTTGAATTTTCTAGCTTAGGTACCTCACTGACTTTTCCCCTAATATCCTCAGAAGATACCTGGGCATCAGGATTATGGCAGTTATTGTTTCTTTCTTATACTACGTGATGTATTAATATCTCAGAAATGTTACATTTGAAAAAGTAAAACAATTATGCCCCCACCTTAGAGGCTCGAGCCTTCTTCCCCTCATTGCTGAGCCCTGGATTCTTCATCTTTCACTGGTGTCCTTAACCCTATTCTTCCTATGTTGGATTATCCCTTTATTCAACTCTCAACTACCCCTTAATACGTCATCTGTTCGCTGCCAGGATGCACCCATCTCAGTTCCCCAGCCTTCTCCGGGATAAGGGACTGTACTGGAAGTCCGACAAAGACAAGTCAGCCCAAAGAAACAGCCTCCAAACAAAGTCCTCACTGAAATCTACTGGAGTAAGTTCCCCTGTGTGCTGTTGGTGGGAATATAAGATGATACAGTCACTATGGAAAACAGTATGATATTTGCTCAAAAAATAAACAGTTTGCTCCACAAAATTAAAAAAAAACTAAATGATCTAGCAGTTCCGTTTCTAGCTATATACCCAAAAGGATTGAAAGCAGTGACTCAAACAGGTATCTGAACAGCCAAATTCATGCAGCATTTTTCACAGTAGCCAAAGGTGGGGGCAACCCAAGCGTCTATCAACAGATGAATGGGTAAATAAAATGTGGAATATACATACAATGGTATATTATTCAGTCTTGCAAGGAAATTCCAACATATCCTAGAACAAGGATGAACTTAGAGGATGTTAGGCAAAGTGAAATGTCACTCACAAAAACACAAATACTGCATGAATCCACGTATGTTAGGTACCTGGAATTGTCAGGAAGATCATGGTTGCCAGGAGCTGGGGAAGGAGGGAATGAGTTATTGTGTAATGGATTTGAAATTTCACCTGTGCAAAATACAAAGAGTTCCAGAGATGGATACTGGGGGTGGTTGCACAAAAATGTGAATGTACTTAATACCACTGAGGCATATCATTTAAAATAACTATAAGATGGTAAATTTTATATGTATTTTACCACAATTAAAAATAATTTTAAAAATCCCCTGCACCCCGATAAATATACTTTTTCCCCCATGAGAGCAAGCATCAAGCGTGCTTAATCCAAACAACTCCACTGGATCAAGTGAAGTAGGAAGTGAACAGCGATGCCTCCAGACAAGCTTTCACCAGGGCTGGGACCCCCAACTGGACCAAAACATGTCATTTTGCAGAAGCCAGAAACCCACACCATATGGATCGCCTGGAAACTGGACTTAACTGTCCATGCACAGGGCTGTGTCCTAGGAAGGAACGCCTCTCTCAGGCAGCAGAAATAAAGCTCCTGGTTCCACGCTCTCCAGCAGCCTGATTTTGAGCTTGAGCCTCCGTCCTGAAACCAAAGATCCTTCACTTCCCCCCTCCACCTGGGTGGAGACATCAGAATCAGGACACTGGCTTTAAAGTTTAATAAAAAAAAAAAAAAAAAGAGTTCCTGGGGAACTTCCCTGGGAGTCCAGAGGTTAAGAATCTGCCTTCCAGTGTAGGGAACACAGGTTCGATCCCTGGTCAGGGAACTAAGATCCCACAAGCCCCAGGACAACTAAGCCTGCGCCCCCATTAGAGAAGCCTGTGCAAGGAATCGAAGAGCCCATACAGCCAAAATTTTAAAAGTAATTAATTTTTAAAAATTAGTTCCCATAGCCACTCTGGCTAACCTAGTTCCCCTAGCCACTCTAGCTAGCCTAATTCTAATGCCTAGAATCCACAACATCATTGTTTTTCTTCTGAAGCCTAGGATCTAGTCACAAGTGAAACATATGGAGCATAATATTCTGTATCTCAGGATATAATAGGTACACAAGGTCTGCACTCCAAGAAGCATGTGGTCCTGCCTCCAGGGTAAGGCAGGGCTGGGAAAGCCCAACTACAGCTATTGAGAGAAACTTCCATCAGGCTGACAGTGTAAAGGCAAATTATAATCTAAACCAGTGGTTCTCAAGGAATGAGCCCTGAATCAGAATCAGCATCACTTGTGAGCTTATTAGAAATGCAGCTTCAGAGGCACCGCCCCAGCTCTGAGTCAGACATTCTGGGGGCTTCTGGGGCTGGGACCCAGAAGCCTATTTTGTAACAATCCCTATCCAGGTGACCCTGATGCCCACTCAACGCTGTGAGCCACTGGTCCTCACCTGTTGAGTCTCAGTGTGCGTGCTTGTAAATAAAGCAAATTCCCATGCCCTATTCCAAAAGTCTGACTCACGTCAGAGGCATGGCCTGAAAACAAGTTACAGACTAGCCAAGTATATATAAGAAATCTAGCAAGGGAAGATACTGCTAGACTGGCACTGAGTGAGCAATCAAAGGACAGGTCTTATTCTGTGAACAGTAGATCCCTGAGTCAGGAAGATCCCCTGGAGGAGGAAACAGAAACCCCCTACCTCCCAGCATACTTGTCTGGGAAATCCCACGGACAGAGGAGCCTGGTGAGCTACAGTCCACAGGGTCGCAGAGAGTTGAACATGACTTAGAGACTAAACCACCACAGGAAAGTTAGCAGAGTTCTGGTCCTAGCATGGATTCTGGAGACAAAACTCTTGCCCAGAGGAAATGAGGGAGTGGGGGAAATGGAAATAGAAAATGGAAAAGGTCAGGAAGGCTTAGCAAAGGCATTTAGCCCTGGGGAAGAAGAGGGAAACTCAACCATCAAAACTGGAAACACAGCCCTTACCCCCATTTAGTCTGAAAGAAGATCCACTCATCAGCCCAAGAGCAGAAGAGCTGAGGCAAGTGTCTCCAATGATGACTTCAGATTCCACCTGATGAGCTCAGCTGGCCCCCGGAGCACTGGGGAGTGAGGGGGCAGGCTGGGTCCTCAGGTGGGATCTACCCGGGAGGAGGGAAGAGGTGTGGATGAGAAGCCAGCACACCCAGAAGGAGCTGGGAGCCTCCTGGGGAACGGTGCAGTGTCTTCTCAATCTGAACTAAAACACAAATTCAGTTATGTTCATTTAAGGCATATTTGGGGCTTGCCTGATAGCTCAGTTGGTTAAAAAAAAATCTGCCTGTAATGCAGGAGACCTGGGTTCGATGCCTGGGTTGAGAAGATCCTCTGGAGAAAGGACAGGCTACCCACTCCCGTATTTTGGCCTGGAGAATTCCGTGGAATCGCAAAGAGTTGGACACAACTGAGTGACTCACTATTCACTAAGGCATATTTACCAGGCACACAACTGAGGTAGTTATCACACCCTTAATAAACAAGGTTAAGTTATCATGCCTACACACTACAATATACACCCCCTGCACAGACCCAAACTGAGTTTGTAATCGTATGAACAGATGTCCCGTCTCCCATGGGGAACACTTTCAGACAAGACAGTGCTTTCTAATTCTCTGTTTTCTGGGGTCACTATATTTCAAGTCTCCATAGAAAATGCCATGGTGGGAGGTCATCCTTCTCAAGCGAGCTCTCCTTCACACAGACAGACCTTCCCTTCTCTCCCGGGGTGGGTCTCACTCCCACGTTCCTTCAGATCCCTGCATATTAGAATGACTCTTGTTCTAGCGTGAGTCCACTTTGTAGATAACACAAGGTTTTCAGTGTCATTCGATAGAACTCCATTTTCATGATTTCTCTTTAGAATTAGTAAGTGATAGTAATGTCACAATAGCTCACGCACTATTATATTACACACACATGCACCCAACAGGCTCCCAAGTGAGCCTCATTATAAAGGAGGGGACTCCTGAAGTTGTGATGTCTTAACCCAAAGGGTCAGAGCTCCAATGGCAGGCAGAGTAAATACCTTGTAAGCCTAGTTGGCTAGAGAGTGGGGACACAGAGGGCCTGAAGCACTCTTCAAATTATATAGAAAAGGAAACCGCTTTCTTCTCCAATGACCACACCAACCCTGAACTCTGGAATTTCAGAGGAGCTCCATGATGGGGGTCCCAGGCTCTTCCAGGAAGACTGTTGAGTATTCACTGCTTCCCACACAGACTGTCTCCCTTTGAGTCACCACAGAGAGAGCAGAGGCTGTAACCCAATGTCTTCATCAAACAAATGGCTCTTCATTTCCAAGAAGAGAAAATGCTCGCCCATGAAGAGTTTCATCAGGTTGATAGATAAATAATGTTGTGGTGCTTCCAGAACTGTGGCATTCATTTTTACCCAAAAAAAAAAAAAATCACTCCCCAAATTTTCCCAAACACGGCATTACCACTGAAAGCATTTCCTCAGAGGTGGCTAAACTCCTGGAAAGTCTACGACGTCTAGATTGACGAGGCCACGTTAAGAGACATCCCCGCGCCTGCCATGGCCAGTTGTCTGCCTGGAGCCTCCATGAGGGGTGACATCCATCAAGCGCAATCGTCCCACGACCTGCACGACAGCGTGATCTTCACACGGCATCTGTTCCTTCCTGTCAGGAAGTGCGGATGATGAACGACCAAGGAGACCATCTAATGGCTGCTTTTTTTAGCCATATTTTTAAATTGAAGTATAGTTCATTTTTGGCGTTTCAGGTGAACAGCCAAGTGAGGTGGTTATCCATATACATATGCACATACATATTCTTATTCAGATTCTCTTCCATTATAGGTTATTACAATATCTTAAATATAGTTCCCAGGGCTATACAGTAGGACTTTATTGCTTATTTTATGTATAGCCGGGCCGTTAATACCGAATTCCTAATTTATCCCACCCCCGCCCCATTTTCCCATTTGGTAACCATTAGTCTGTTTTCTATATCTGTGAGTCTGTTTTTATTTTGTAAATAAATTCATAGGTATCATATTTTAGATCTCACGTATAAGTGATATTATATGATATTTGTCTTTGACTTACTTCACTTAGTATGATAATCTCTAGGTCCATCCATCTGCAAATGGCATTATTTCATTTTTTATGGATAAGTAATATTCCACTGAATGTATTTATAAATAAATAATCCATATATATATATACACAAAACCCATATGTGTGTGTGTGTGTATATATACACAAACAACCCAAGTGGCCATCATGAATATATGTGTGTGTGTGTGCGTGTGCTAAGTTGCTCAGTTGTGTCCGACTCTGTGTGACCCTATGGACTGTAGGCCACAAGGATCCTTTGTCCATAGCATTTTCCAGGCAAGAATGCTAGAGTGGGTTACCATGCCCTCCTCCAGAGGATCTTCCCAACCCAGGGATCAAACCTGTGCCTCTTATAGCTCCTGCATTGGCAGGCAGGTTCTTTACCACTAGCGCCTATATATACGTGCAAAGAGCCAACTCACTGGAAAATACCCTAGTGCTTGGAAAGATTGAGGGCAGGAGGAAAAGGGGACGACAGAGGATGAGATGATTGGATGGCATCACCAACTCAATGGACATGAGTTTGAGTGAGCTCAGGGAGACAGCGAAGGACAGGGAAACCTGTCGTGCTGGAGTCCATCAGGTAACAAAGAGACATGACTGAGTGACTGAACAACACATTTATGTATATCCTATGTGTATATATATTTATACGCACACACACATCCATAGCACACCTTCTTAAGCCAATCGTCAGTCGATGGGTCGATGAGCACTTGGGTTGTTTGTTTCCATGTCTTGGGGTTTAACATGTTTTTGTTTCATTTTGTTTTGGCCTCACCTCGAGGCATACAGTATCTTATTTCCCAGATCAGAGACTGATCCCATGCCTCCCACAGTGGAGGCACAGAGTCTTAACCGCTGGACTGCCAGGGAAGCCCCCACATGTGTCTTGAATAGATGGAGAAAACAGAGGACATCCAGAGTCACGGATAGAATTCAAATTACAGCATAGATCACAGCCTGTGCCTGGAAGAGCAAGACCAGCCCGTCCACAGTGGAGGACAAAGGTTGGCGAGACAAAAGGATGGATGGAGAGAGTTGCCGTCAGTTTACAAAGGGCCTTTGGAAGTTCAGCTGGGGAACCTAGGTTTGACTGAGGAGTAAATGCACAAGAGGTTCTTCTCCAGCAGCCCTCTTGGAAGCTGGATAAACACACTTGTAGGTCCCCTTCTGTCTCCCTCTCCTCTCACGCTCATCCTTCCAGGTCTGATGCCCCACCTGGACTGTTGCGGAAGCCTCGTGACTGGCCTCTCACCTGCACCCCCTGTCCGCTCCCATCCACCCCACACCAGCTCTCAGGTTCATCTCCCTAAAACTCAGCCCCCATCAAAAGCCTGTTTGGTGGCTCTGCACGTCAAGTTAAGCAAAATCCCAACTCCTCACTCTTGAACTCAAGGCAACGCGGGCTCCACCCTCATGGCTTCCTTTCCCACCTTTGACCTATTTCTTCATCCTGCAGTGAAGACAGACAACACAGGGACACATTTCCATTTCTACCTGCCTCACCCTGAGTGGTCCTCTCCCTGGAATGGGTTTCCTAGCTGTAAAACCAAGCAGGAAAAAAAGCATCCAGAGACCGTGTAGGTAAGAATGGTCCATGTAGGTAGTGGGGCTAAGGAGGACCTCAGGAAGTGCCAAGGAGGCAGGGTTGTGTGTGTATGTGTGTGTGTGTGTGTGTGTGTGTACACACACGTGCAGAAAGAGGCACTGCAGCCCAGCGGTTATGGACTCTAAAGTCAAGCAAACTGAACTTGCACCCTGTATCCAGCATCTCTTCTTAGCCTGAGACCTCGGATTAGTTCCTTAACCGTTTCAGGCTTCAGTTTCCCCATCTAAAATCTGAGACTACTAATAAAAACCACGTTCCTCTTAGGGTTACTATGAGAATTAAATGAGATGATATATGTATATAACTAACAGCATAGTGCCAGGCAAACAGCAAATGCTAACTAAGTGCTAGCCTTGCTTTGGGCAGAGCTCAGTGAGAGTGGACTCTGGTTCATATTTATTTCCAAATGTCTCCATATCGATCATTCTTCTCTTTCACTGTCCCAAAGCTAAGCCCCTCCCAGTTCTTCTAGGGGTCATCTCCTTCCGTTGCATCTTCAACCTTTACTTTCCATGAAAAAGCCTCTTCTCACCTGCAAATGTCTCACATCCCTGACCCAGTACCTGGCAATGTGCAGACTGAGAGGATGTGGTCAAAGCTGGAGTTTGGAGGGGAAGGCAGAGTGGGAGGTGTGGATGTGGAAGATGTTAGCAAAAAAGAGACATCATTCAAACTAATGAGCCTTCTGAAGAGAGAAAAGAGAGAGAGAGGAGGAAAACCCTGGAATCGAACCATTAGAGACAAATATCTGGAATCCAGGTACTTGCGAGGGAAGGCAGGCTGCTTCCAGGGATGTCCTGGAGCCTCCCTTCCCTTACACAGACGGCTCATGACCAAGGTGCTGTTCCTGACCCTCCTCTTTTCCAGAGTCTTCTGTCATGTCAACACAGACGGCACACACAGGTCTCCCTTGCTCTGCTACCTCACCCAATGTTCAACTTTACCCCGAAGGCCCTTACCTAACAGATCTATGGAACTTATCCTCCGTATATCTTGAAATGCAAGGAAAGTAGAGAGAGTTGATCAATATCCAAATGTGTCCAGTTCAAAATTGTCCTTTCAGAAAACCTACAGAACAAAATGACAGCAAACCTATTTTTCTGTAGAGTTACTCTATCTCCTAAGGCAGTGAACATCCAACATAACTCTGAATACAATCTTTGGAGGGTGGATTGGATTAGGTTTGTATCTTTCCTTTCATCTTCTGTAAGTTAAACTCCTAGCAACCTGAAAAGAAGGGAAGAGGCAGCAGTCACCCACCATGGCTGTAGGGCATGGGCCGAAGAACCAAGCCCAGCACAGCAACCTCACCAGGGAGCCAGCTCTCTGATCTTACAGCCCAATCTTTGCGATGTGTACTTTTACACTGAGGCTCTGTATGTAATTTATAGTAAAGGACACTCATCTTAAGGGTATAAATCGATTCATTTTGCATATGCATACACACCTGCTTGAAGGCTTCCCAGGTGGCTCAGGGATGAAGAATCCACCTGTGATGCAGGAGACCCTGGGTTGAGAAAATCCCCTGCAGAAGAAAAAGGGAACCCACTCTAGAATTCTTGCCTGGGAAATCCCACGAAGAGGAGCCTCGTGGGCTACGGTCCATGGGGTCACAAAGAGTCACATATGACTTAGCAACAGAGCACTCATGCACGCATACCTGCCTGACCACCACACAAATCAAGATCTAGGATAATTCCTAACCCCCCCCCCAGCAGACTCCTACATGCCCCTTTCCAGTAAGTACTGCTGTCCCCCCAAGATAAACACCACTCTGACTTCTCTCATTTTTAATTACTTTTGCCTATTTGTGATCGCCTAAAGTGAGCCGTCCAGTAGGAACTCATTGGCTTTTAGCTTTTTTTGCTCAAAATAATGCCAGATTCATTTGTGTTGTTGTGTGTATCTGTAGTCTGTTCCTATTGCTATGCATTATTTCTTTATATAAAAACCACAATCTATTCATCCATTCTCCAGTGGATATTTAGTTTGTTTCCATGTTTTTCTAATTTTGTTAGAAAGCTACCAGAACATTCTTAGACATGTCTTTTGTTGGTATGTACTTGTTTCTTTTGAATGTGTATGTGTGTGTATGAAATTTCCAGATCATAGGGTATGTACACATTCAACATTTTAGGATACTGCCCAACAGGATTCCAAAGCAGTTCTATCATTTTATTATCCCACCAGTTGAGTTGGAGGATTCTGGTCATTCATATCCCCATCACAGCCCAGTCTTGACCCAACTGTAACTTCATTTATAACAAAAGGAGCTCTAAGCGTTCTTGACCTGAAATTTTCAGAATTGGGTTTTCTTTCGAACATCATCTATCTTCTAGAAGGAGAATATGAAGATTTTATTTCATCCACCAAAGAGAAGAAAGTTTTTTCACTGTTGCATTCTGCAAAGGACTTGAGATATCTAAGGAAAAGACAGGCGCATACATAGAAAAATAAAGAAGAGAAATGCAGACTGGGGAGTGACCAGGTTTACACAACTCCTGACTTAGGAAAGTGTTTTAATTTGATACATACCACTTGGGACACCCACATACCTACTTCAGCCCAATAACACCATTTGGTGTAGAAAGCAATTGTCTCAGAAGACATCATCACTAAAAGAAGAATAGACTTGTAGCCAATGGGCTGGAGGAAAGTCTAGAAGGCTACCTTCAATCTGTACCATAAGTCAGTCACTCTCGCATGGATTTTGGCATAATCAGGCTTTTTGTTGTCATTAGAAGTTTTCCTCCCCCTGGCTGTTCAGAAGTTTCAGATGAAATCTTTCTGATGTTTTTAATGAAAGATGATATTTGCTTACCCATCATAGAAGGTATTTCCTCTGCAGGAATGCTGTCGAACATGTTGCATTCACAACATGACACAAAGTCTAAAAAGCACAGAGAGACTAATTACTGGAGGAAAATGACACCAAAGGACCTATTTCCTCATGATGAGGATGACAGCCTGGTGCCCCGTTACCTGGCCCGACCGGGCAAGTAGCCTGTGCGGCACAGTTCTCTGGCTTCGTGTTACAAGCCACAGCGGAGGAAAGAGGCCTTCGGTCCTGTAACCAGCTTGGTGAGAAATCAAGGTAAGCTGTCAGTCAAGTGAGGTCTAATTATAAGTCTCAATTCCAGTATTTATGAATGTGACAGAGAGTAAGCTGCATCTATGGATGAGCAGATCCTCTTGACGCCGTCATCTGAATTGTCATCTTGACGCCTTGACACTTAGTGCTGAAGGCCAGGGCCTGCCCCCAGCCAAAGCTGTGAAGCGAGGACCACCCCTCCTCATCACTCTGCTTTGCTTCTTCTCATCAGCTTCCCAGTACCAAAAGGGTCTGTTCCTTTCCCTATCAGAAACCTCTTTATAAAAGACAGAAAGCCATCTTTTCTTCCTTAATATGAATTTAAATCACCTCAAATCACTTCTCTTTGCAGTCACAAAACATCCCGTGTTATATGATTCCATTTATATGAAATGTCCAGAACAGGCAAATCTATAGAGACAGAAAGTAGATTAGTGGTGGTGGGAGAGGTTGGAGGGGAATAGGGAGTGAATGCTAACAGATATGGGGTTTCTTTGGGGTTGATGAAGATGTTCTAGAATGTATCTGGTAATATCTGTGAATACACTGAAAATCATTGAATTGCACTGGCCGCCGGGCCACTTCAAAGTCCCTGCACACTTTAAAGTAAATGGGTGAGCTGTGTGGTATGTAGATTATATTTCAATAAAACTTCTTTGTTTTAAATCACTTTTTAAAAACTCTGGTCTTTTTCCCAAATGCAGGAAATTTCAAGCATCCAAGAGCAAATGAGGAAGTTTAAGAGTGAAGAGTAGCTAAGGAGGAGATGGAATCATTTTTGTTCCCCTGAAATCACTCTTATAAATTCAGTCTTGGTCATTGTATTAGAAAAGGGGAAGCTTGCTTGATTTTCATCAGGGATGCTCAAATTGTTTAACCCATAACCATTGTCAATAAACCTAAGTGTGTCATGACTTCCTTTGAGCAATTTGAAATTTCAAAAAAAAATCACGATTATAGGCAAATCCAAGCAATTATATCACAGCCTCTCAAACCTGATGCTACAGTCTTTGTTTAGAATCATGATATACAGAGAGGATTATATTTTGTTTCTAAAGCTGCCTTTAACTTTCTTCTCATATCATGTCATCACTGGGATGGACTTTAAGAAGCTCCCTTTATTTTTTTTATTTTTTAATTAATTTATTTTTAATTGAAGGATACTTGCTTTACAATATTGGTTTTATTTCTGCCATACATCAACATGAATTAGGGTACATATGTCCCCTCCCCGTGAACCTCCCTCCACCCCTCTAGGTTGTTACAGAGGCCAGCTTTGAGTTCCCCGAGTCATGCAGCAAATTTCCACTGGCTATTGATTTTACATATGGTAGTGCGTATACCTCCATCTACTCTCTCCATTCGTCTCTCCCTCTCCTTCCTCCCCTCCCTCCGCCTGAATCCATAAGTCTGTTCTCGGTGTCTGCGTCTCCATTTTTGAAGACACTGATCAGCCAGACAGGCGCCAGCACCTGGGCCTCAGAGAAGACAAGAAGACGTGACAGTGCTTGAGAAGGGTCGGGAAGCACAGAGTAAAGAGGTGGAGCGACAGTTGTCGAAGGGAACAGGAGGAGCTGTGGGCTTTGATGATAGAAAGTAAATTTGAGCAGAGAGGGCTTTATAAGTAAAGGGGGGAATTCAAGTTCAGATCAGACCCCAGGATGTCATTCATCGGGAATATTTCACTCAAGCAACGCCCTGCCCTGACTGCGAGGGCATGGAATTTTATGTCACCTAAGTAGTTGATAGGATTAAACGCTGTTACTCATATTAGTTTTTGTGACTATGATCATGCCAGTGTGGTTATGCACTTTTTAAAAGCTCTTATCTTCTAGAAATTCATACTGAAACATTTGTAAATGAAATTATAAAATATATGGGACTTGCATCAAATGAATTCCAATCATCTCCCCTCAGGCAAAGCAAGAGGGTATATACATGAAGAAAGCTTGAGCATGAGTGGGTAACTGTGGACAGTGGATGATGGGTATATAGGGTTCCGTTATATTTACATGTATGTTTGAAATTTTTCCATAATAAAAAAATTGTTAAGAAACACAACGTTTTCAACCACATGGAATAACAGAGACTGGATTTATTCTCCTGCTTTAGAAAACTTAGAAAACCACTATACATAAATATATAGAGAGAGAGACAGAGAAAAAGATGTATGTATATGTGACAGTTGTTTCCAGACATTGAATTACAGGCAATGCATGAAGGGAAACAAAATAAGTCAGCCCTATAATTGCTCCAGCTTATCACCCAGGGTCAGTTTCCAAGCTGTTACACAGGAAGGAGGAACCCAGTTGAAGGCCAGCATTCTCACTGGAAAGGAGGAGACAAATATTGACATTCAGGAAGACCAAGACTTGTAGAATATACAGGGCAGAGTACCAGAGAAGACAGTGTTGGAAACCAAGGGGGAGAACTAGAGAGAGCTCCAGAATCTGTAATATCGTCTTCTTGGCTGTCTGTGCTTGAGAGGAAACTGCCCAAGGTCAGTGCAAACTGCATGGAAAAGCAGTAGGTTGAATAATTCCGTAAACCAGAACAGAAGGACTGAGTAATACATAGAGTTCTCAGAAGAGTTTTTCCTTAGTAATGGAACTAAATTAACCCCAGACTAAAGGCAGATTTGGACTGACTTCATAGATCTTCAAAACAATCCTTGAAAGAATCAAACAGATGCCAAATAATTTAACTGCATGCCAGAACAAAGTTCAACAGATTTAAGGAAATACAAGGAAACCAAGAAGACAACAAAGTAAAACTCACAATGTCCATCAGCCAGGCAAAAAGACTAGGCATGCAAAGAAACAGAAAAACATGATGCATATCCAGGAGAAAGTCAATCAATAGAAACTTGCTTCTTGAAAAGTCAGTCAAGAAATGACAGAGATGGTATAATTAAGAAATTAACACATTAAAATAGGTATCATAAATGTGCTCTGAATTGTTCAAGAAGGTATAAGAAAATGTGAACATAATGAGAGGAATGGAAGATATGAAAAGAATTAAATGGAATCTATGGAAACTACCATATCAGGACAGTTTTAATACACTAGATTGGGAAGCACTAAAGAAATAACCAGTGAACTGAAAACAAAGCCAGAGAAACCATCCAAAATGAAGCACGGAGAGGAAACAAAAAAGACCAAAAAAAAGAGGAGTCTTGTTGACCTGTGAGAAAATATCAGAAGTCCAATATACTTGGAGTTCCAGGAAGAAAGAGGAAGTGACAAAAAATATCTGAAGAAATAATGGTCGACATTTTTTCTAAGTTTGATGAAAACTATAGACTCAGAGATCTGACACGCTCAACAAAGAGACCCGAGAAGCTCAAGGAGGATAAACACAGAGAACACCACTCCAAGGCTCATCAGAAAGACAAAAAATAACAGAAAAGCAGGGCTAAAAAGAAAATGCTAAAACCAGCCAAATAAAAAGACACGTTAAATACATTCCATACACAGGAACACAAACAAGAACTCCCCTGTGGACATCTATACAAGCCAGAAGGCAACAGAGAGACACATTTAAAGCACCGAAAGAAAAGAAGTCAATACCCCCAAAATATATTTCAACAGTAAAGGTGAATTAAGACTCTTTTACATGGACTAAAGCTGAATGAATTTACTACAAGCATTATGGGCTTCTCTGATGGCTCAGTGGTAAAGAATCCACCAGCAATCCAGGAGACAGGGGCTCAGTCCCTGGGTTGGGAAGATCCCCTGGAGAAGGAAATGACAACCCCCTCCAGTATTCTTGCCTGGAGAATCCCATGGACAGAGGAGCCTGGTCAGCTACAGTCCATGGGGTCAGAAAAGAGTCAGTTATGATGTAGTGAGTGAACAACAACCATGCTTGCACTATATAGATGCTAAAGAAAATTCTTTAGGCAGAGTAAGAATGAGGCCCAATAGATACGAGATGGAAATTCGGATCCACGTGAATGAAAAGCACCAGGGATATTTGTGGTTTCCTCCTGAACCTCTCCTGCCTCTTCATCTCCTCATGACTTGCCCCCTCTGTCTGTCTTGAGTCCCGGAAAACTGCTCATTATCTCCAAATGGCTTCAATGGGAGCTTCTCCCCCAAAGCCTTTCTAACCACCCACCCTCTCATCTTCATCCAGGCACTTGACGCCCTTCTATTGAGCTCCACAGATGCCTACACATTCCTCAGACCTTCTCTTTGTCCCACTTATGATTTTTCAGCTGGCCCCCACCTCAGACTGTGGCGACAGATGGCAGGACTCCATCTTATCTTTGTGGGAAGCTCAGTGGCTATGAATGAATGCAAGTTGGCTGGACAAGAACCAATTGAAACATTTGCAAGAACACTGAGCAAGTCTCTGTCCATATTCGTTCTTCAGATATTGACTCACTCGTTCATTTATTCAATAATGACTTCAAATTCATCAAGGAAAGAGAAAGTTGATCTATAGCCTACCCAAGAAAAACAAGCTGTCATCTGCAGCAGTTCTCCAGTGAGAGAAACCATAAACTCATCAAGTCCATCCTATCTATTATTTTATGCAGAACTCTGAACAAATAAGACTTTCTGAGAAGCCAGCAAGGTTAGTGGTGGGAAAGGAGCCAAAGTGAGCATAATCTGTTCCTTTACTGGAGTCAAACTGGTTAAAACACACACCTTGTTTCTTCACATAATACAAAGTTGACTACTTTCAACTCCCTACCTTACTTTATCTACCTTGTGTGTTTAGCTAATATCAGAGGTAAATAGTTTTTCCTGCTAATCTAGTACTTTAATTTAAAATAAAGAAACAAATACTAGAAGACAGAAAAGTATAAAGTTCAAATAATGTCTCTACTCTATTTATAAACTTGTTTCTGATTTCTTTTGCTCTCCTTTCCACTTAAAATAATTGCTTGAGTAATCAATACCCTATTTATTTAAATATTCAATGGCTATAAATAGCTTTGAATAGCTCACACGTGTCTCAGAAATAAAACTGCTAATCACACTGAAGAGAATGTTTGACTTCAAGATGTTTCCCCAAAAAACTGGATATTTTAACCTAGTTAAGAGGTTGGTGGTAAGGCTATTAAAGTAGATTTTTCAATTTTTTTTACAAGTGTCTTACCTGCAACACCCATCTGTTTCTAAGCCACTTCCTCTTTAAAAGCAGAAAGCCAAACTTTACCTTTAAATCTGTCTTTTTCTTTTTATAGATTAAACAGTATTTTCCCCACAATATCTCAATGAAATGCTTTGCTATTTCTAACAGCAGTTTTTCTAATTAATTTCCTGATTATTAGATGTTTCAATAATCAAAAAATAATTTATGGTCTTTTTTTTTCTGATTGGTAAATGCTATAATAATATACTTGGATTTTAGAGTGAAAACCTCCATGGGGCAAGGATTTTTGTCTGCTTTTCTTGTGGTTGCTGTTCTTCATGAATTCCTAGAGCATGTAGGGATGTGAGAGTTGGACTGTGAAGAAGGCTGAGCACCAAAGAATTGATGCTTTTAAACTGTGGTGTTGGAGAAGACTCTTGAGAGTCCCTTGGACTGCAAGGAGATCCAACCAGTCCATTCTGAAGGAGATCAGCCCTGGGATTTCTTTGGAAGGAATGATGCTAAAGCTGAAACTCCAGTACTTTGGCCACCTCATGTGAAGAGTGGACTCACTGGAAAAGACTCTGATGCTGGGAGGGATTGGGGGCAGGAGGAGAAGGGGACGACAGAGGATGAGATGGCTGGATGGCATCACTGACTCAATGGATGTGAGTCTGAGTGAACTCCGGGAGTTGGTGATGGACAGGGAGGCCTGGTGTGCTGCAATTCATGCAGTCGCAAAGAGTCGGACACGACTGAGCGACTGAACTGAACTGAGACAAAAGTCTGTCACAGATTGAGAGTGTAATTCCCTCCATAAACGGTGGAATGAATGAATGAGCTGTGTTCAGCCTGGGGCAGACTCAGAAGTTTTCCTTGGGCACCTCTTACAGCCTTTGGAGTTGCTATGCTTGGAAGTGAGCTCTGGCCATCTGTTCTGTCTCATCTTGTCCACCTGACCTTTCTGTTTACAGTATGTTAATATATTTGATGACATTATTTAGCTTTGACTAACCATTTACAAATAGACCCCAGTGATTTTGAAAGAGGGGAAGGGGAACCATACTGCAGTCTCACATTTTACAAAGAGGCTTCCTTTAATCCACTGGGCTTTCAGCAGAGTGCCATGTTTCACACCACCATGGATCCCGAACTCAAATGCTTTCATTTTCCAGTACTGCTTTTCAAGTGTTCTCAGAGAGTTTCATCTTGAGAGTAACCCAAAGCCAGATTATATTCGCAACTAAAACATCCCATGGCAAAGCTAAACCCAGCCTAAACCCTGAAAAGAGACAGAGGAAACCCGGGCACCAAAATCCACTTGCTCTCTTAAACAATTTGGCTGACCGGTTAATTGGCCAGGATCAGAGAAATACCCTGAGCCAGGGTAAAAGCCTAATTAACCTTAAAATGAACTAATCTATAAAAAGAAAAATGAAAGAAATAATGCCATTTGCAGCAAGATGGAGGGACCTAGAGATTATCATACTAAGTGAAGTTAGAGAAAGATAAATACTCTACAGATCACTCGCATGTGGAATCTAAAGTATGACACAAATGACCTTATCTATGAGACAGAAACAGACGCACAGACATAGAGAACAGACTTGTGATTGCCAAGGGGGAGGGAGGGATGAATTAGGAGTGTGGGTTAGCACATGCGAGCCATTACATATAGAATGGATAAACAACAGAGTCCTACTGTGTAGCACAGGGAAGTATATTCAGTATCCTGTGATATAGCACAATGGAAAAGAAAATGAAAAAGAATATATATATATATACACACACATATGTATAACTGAGTCGCTGCTTTACAGTAGAAATTAATACAGCATTGTAAATCAACTATACTTCAATAAAATAATTGTTTTTAATGGGCTAATCTTATTTGGTCTGTCCACAATCATCTCCACAAGTTTTCTGATGCAGATCTTTCCAAGGACTGAACAACAGACTCAAGAGGGATCAACCACCAGATTTCTCCACATTCTGGCTTATTCAGGATACATTCTGAAGTATCGAAACTCCATTATGATAGAAGAGATGTGCTCAAAGCCTACAAAGCAAGGATTTTGAAGACCCAAATGGGTGTGAGTGAATCAGCATCTTTCTAAACGTCTGTCACGCAGATCACCAACACTGTTTGGAATGCTTTTCAAAGCTGACGACCTGACATTTTAGTTAGTGGTAAAGAGGTTAATTTCCTAAATATCATTGCAAACACTATGCCTACTCATTTTTTTTTTAAGCCAGATCATGCAAGGTACATTTATTTCAGCAACGTTGATTGGTTCAAAGGAGTCATAAAGACTTCTTCTAGTTGAAGAAGATCACTTTTTGCTATGATTGTGGAAAAATCCCCACCCATTTTCATCAGAAGATAGTTCCAACTCATAAGTAAAACAATCTATTTCAAAGGACACTTAAGGCACCTATGTTTAGTAACCTCCCATCCTTTCAATGCATTCCTCAGCGGAAAGGGGAGCATGGTTATTTTAGGGTCTTAAAAGCACTGGTCACAGAGCCCTGTGGCATTTTAGGGCAAAAGGCTTATCTTTCGCTCAGTGTTAAACATCTTTGGTCATTTTCCTGTATCAGTTGTACAATCCCATATTTTTACAAGCTTCCTTTGAAAGACAACAAACCGCATGTATTGGGTATTTACATATTACATATTTCACACTGTACATTCTTTCATTTTTAAAAGCCTACAATGGATTTGAGCTAAGTGAATATAAGAAGAAAGTCACAAGAATTTATCCAAAACGATGACTATTTTATTCTATAATTTACTTGCCTAAATTGTCTCAGAATGATGCTTCCTTTTAATAACAAAATTCCCACAAAAAGTGAGTGATATGGGAATCTAAATGCACTTCCCAGACTTGCTTCCCCTGTAATATCTGTAATAGAACAATCCTGAATTAGCTGCTACTTTCCATAATTCTTGTCAGCAAAATCTATCAGTAGTTCTAACTCTGATTATACACGCTGGTAATGTAATTAAACATGTTTTAAGCCTATCTCTGATGTCACAGTTTCAAATATAGCCACATAAATTTTAGCTATGAGTATTTCATACATAATTTATATATACAAATGTGTTTGCATGTGTACCTGGATTAAGGATAATAAATGTAAATTATATAATTTATATCTATATATGTTTAACTGTGTTTAGTTTCAATCAGACAATGGTTTGATATATATTTTTTAATGAGGGAAAATCCTACTGCAATATTAAGATTTTGTGTTCTACAGACTTCATTTCTTAGTATTTTTTTAATTAAAAAGACAAATACATTTCAACGTTCTTTTTAGTAAATGTTATGCTTCCTGTTCCAAAACAACCTTAAGTTTATAAATAAGAGTTAATGAATCCAAGAACCATGAGCTTGTGAACAAACAGTTTAAAGTCAAACTCGAATTCTTTCCAAGTTGGATTTTCACATGATGCCGTTTATAAACACATTTTGAGGGACAGAGGGAGTGGTTTTGTCTTGTTTTGTTTTTCTATATTTTTAATAGACAAAATTACAGTTCTGCCTTGGAAATGACTTAAAGATTAACTGGATTTCTAAACCCATCACAAAAATGAACTTGTGCTAAGTCGGGGATTTCTCAGGAACCTCCACCCTGCACTGTTTTTTTTTTTTTCCCTCTCTGGGAACATTCTAGACGGAAGCATGAATGGTTCTGAAACAGTTTGCAGAATCACATGACATCCTGTTCATTGAAGATCAAGGGCGCTTGCGTGGCATCCATTCCTGAAACGGGGATCAGAACAAGATCCTGAGAGAAGTAACGCTAACCTTGGCCTCCAGCACGCTGACACTTGTCCCTTTTGTGATTGTGACAGACACTCCCCCACGTACGCTTTCTACTCCCATGATCACTTCATCCCTCCTCTCTCTGCTGCCAAAGACAGTGGAGTTCCCAGAGTTTTGACACCTTGTAAAGACATTCCAGTGGATTCTAGCACACCCAAACAGATGGTGTGAAAGGAATACAGGGGAAGAAAATACAGGCCTCTGCCAGATTCTCATGTATTCTAGGTAACATCGTGTTCCAGGGGAAGAAAAAAAAAATAAAAAGGAACTGATATCATTGTTACCGCCTGCTTCCTAAGCCAAGCCACCATGCTTCTGCCAAAGATAACAACGTCTTTAAGATGGCTACAAAACTCCTGACATCATATGAGGCAAAAGAACTGGGCCTACCAGGGGGTATAAAACAATCATCTGTATTATTGTTATACTGTGTTACACTGACACTTACATGAAACAGAATTTTTTTTCCCCTTTGAGCAAGGAATAACATCCAGCTCCAAATAACATCTCTGCTTCTCTTCCTCATCCAGGGTGTGCAAATCTCGACTGAGTTTCTTCTCTGAAAGCTAGCGACATGAGAACAAAGTCTATATGAGACAGGCATTAAAGAACAACTAAATACTTTTCCTCCCAGGTGTTTAAATAAATACAGACACAAATAAAAAAATGAGCACAAGAAAAGATGTTTAACATCATTAGCCATTAGGCAAATGCAAATTAAATCCACAGCGAGATACTATTATACACCTATCAAGATACTATTATACACCTATCAAGATACTATTATACACCTATCAAGACACTATCATACACCTATCAGAATGTCTAAAATAAAAGAATGACACCACCAAATCCTGGCAAGAATACGAAGAAACTGAATCGCTCATACATCGCTAGTGGGAATGTAAAATGGAAACAGTTTAGAACTTTGGAAAACAGTTTGGCAGTCTCTCTAAAAACTAGACTAGCAACTACTATACAACCCAGCAATTATACTCTTAGGCATTTCTCCCAGAGAAATGAAAACTTATGTTCACACGAAAAACCTGTACATGGATGTTTATAGCAGTTTTATTAATAATAACCCAAACCTAGAAACAACCAGATGTCCGAACTGTGCAAACTGTGGTTGGTTAACCAAACGGTGGTATACCCACGCTGTGCGAGAGGGGTGGGCTTGGCTATCAAAGGGTATCAGCAGGGCCTTGTGTGGTGGAAACGCTGTGTGTCTTGACTGAGTCAGCATCAGCATCCTGGGGCACACGTTTCCAGTGTTACCAGACGGTACCAGTTGGGGGAACCGGGCAAGGGGTGTATGCAATCTCCCTGTGCTATTTCTTACAACTGCACAGGAATCTATAAGGCTCTCCAAGTAAAAAGTTCAATGAAAAAATATAACTCCTACTCACAGACAGAAAACAAACCCATGAGTATCAAAGGAGAAATAGGGGAGAGGGATAAATTGGCAATTTGGGATTAACAGATACACACGACTTGTAGACAAAATAGATAAACAAGAATCTACTGTGTAGCACAGGGAGCCACCATCAGTCTCTTGCAATAACCTATAATAAAAAAGAATTTTAAGAATATATATAGCATATACACATTACTATATAGAAAATAGATAACTAGTAAGAACCTACTGTGTAGCACAGAGAACTCTACTGAGAACTCTGTAATGACCTACGTGGAAATAAAAATCTAAAAAAAGAGTAGATATATGGATATGTATAAGTGACTCACTTTGAGTACAGCAGAAACTCACACAACATTGTAAACCAACTATATTCCAACGAAAAGTTAAATAAGTAAGTATACACATATATATGCATACATTAAATAAGTAAATATATATGTATATATTTGGGTTTGATCTCTGGTTGGGGAACTAAGATCCCATAGACTGTGCAGTATGGCCAAAAACCAAACAAAACTCCTGTTACAATAAAACTTAATCCACATAAAGACACGAAGGAAAATATGGACCTTTTAAACTGATTAATTTGAACATTATAGTGATCCAAACAGAATTTCTTTTAAGTCTCCATATTATAATAGATTAAGAAACACGTGTGTGTGTGTGTAGAAAACAACAAATTACTTTTAGTTTTAATGACAAAAGGGACTACTCCCCTGTCCATGTCTTCATCAACCTACTAAAAAGCTCTAGATCAGAGAAAGAAAATTGAGTATTCTACCAAGGATCTAATGGCAGGATGATACAAACATTAAGGCAGCAATATGCTCTCTGGGTGTGCAGAGATAAAATTATTAAAGCACCATTCTCTGGTTATAAATTTGGTTTGTCTAGAGGCTATGTATACTCTCTCATCCTTGTCCCTGGGGCCCAATGACATGAATTATTAAATGACTAACCAACATTAAGGTACAGAATCTCACTTAGTACTGGCTTGTAACCCACACAAACAGAAAACTCATGACCCTGGCTTCCTTGCTTTTACTGCTTGTCAGTCCACACCCATATTTCTGTATGAGACACTGAAAAGTCACATTACAGAAGGAAGAAAAGCCACAGTCCTGCAGGTTCCATTGCTTCTTGAGATGCTCACCTGCATTCTCGTGGGTGTCTCATTAGCCATTTGCTTTCTCTCCAACTCTGGCTCTTCCTGGTCTGTTAGGTCCCTTTCTTCTGATGTGTTCTTTTCCTCTGCTTCTCCCTCAGCCCAAAGCCTGCCACCCCTGGTCTCCTTTTTTCTCTCTCCCCAAACTGGCCTTGCCTCTGCTCCAGCTCAATCCACCCCACTCAGCTAATGGTTCCTCTTTCTTGTACTTGAATCTCCCTACCTCACAGTTATACAATCCAGAAGTCAATCATATATGGGCCAACTAAAAAGAAAACTATTCTGTTCTTAAATAAATCCTTTCGACCTTACAAAATCCCTTAGGTAAAACCGTTTGGGGCTTTTGTTCATTTGCTTGCGGCTGTTGTTTACTTACACATGACCTCCCCCAAGCTGTCCAGAACACCTCTCTACAATGGAACTTTGACCCACAGGGTGGATGAGGACACATATCTTTCCAACTGCCTACCCTACATCTGGTGGCTCACAGTAAAGAAGCCACCTGCAGTGCAGGAGACTCAGGTCCGATCCGTGGGTCAGGAAGATCCCCTGGAGAAGGGAATGACAACCCACTCCAGTATTCTTGTCTGGAGAACTCCATGGACAGAGGAGCTTGGCAGGCTACAGTCCATGGGGTTGCAAAAAGTTGGACGTGACCGAGCAGCTAACACTGCACTTTTTCACCCTACATCTGTCTCCCTTCTCCCTTCAATAAACCACTCTTTCCTTTCTGTCTTACCCAAAGCTCCCTTGTGTAAAACTATGGCTTTATGTTTCTTACACAAGTACGATACCACACACACACACACACATATATAATACATAAACACACACACACATCAGCAACAGCAACTTTATTTTCAGGTAAAATCAATAAATGATGATCATTTTGTGCTACAAATGCTCTAAACTCTGCCCCAACGCATATTCTTCTGTGTTCTTTGCTCTGAAAAACTTATATAACTTGATGGGGTGGGTCAGGGGTGGAGGAGGTTATGTCGGAGCTACACACACATAAATCACACCATACCCATGAGGAAAAGCTACTCATGGATGATTTTATTGCTGCCTCTAGCCATCAGCACGAGGCCTTTAGCCTAATCACTGGTGGACAGAACCAGGCCAAATGAAAACAAAAACCAAAAGAGAACAATCTCTGGCTGTTAGCACACCCTCGTAGGCGTGCAATGCCCACTGAGTTATTGCTTCCATTGTTTTACTTTGCTTTATTTTTCACTCAGCCATTTTATGGTCACTGTGGTGATGTACTCCAAACAGGATCATTTAGAAAACAAAATAACCAATACATTACTGGAAATTTTTAAATGTGCAAACTAGACTACCCCCTTACATTGAAGCCATTTGTGCTTTTCACTGTGGATCACTTATCAGGTGGGGGGCGGGGGGATGTGCACCATGTATCTGAAGTAGGGGAAAGGCAATGAATTAATGATTTACATGATTACCATAAAGTTGAAAGTCACATGGACTCGATCTTTCCAGTCCTAGAATCTCTTCAGAAAGGTCAGGCAGTCCTCAAGTGAACGCTCAGACACAGATGAACCATCTGTGTCATCAGTCAACTGGTGATATATGTGTTTTCTGTGTGATTCTGAGAACTCAGCATGGAAGCAATAAATTATATTAAACAAGAAGTAGTGATGAAATAGCTCAAAATTAAGAAAAAGCTTCAGGATTTTGAGTTGCATGTGGGAAAGCTAAGATTTTGCCTATAAATGCCTGAGGAATAATGTTTCAGTAATTTATTGTTATATAACAAGCCTAATGGCTTAAAACAGCAACTTGTTATTTCTCAGAAGTCTGTAGGCAGGCTGAGCTCAGTTGGGCAGTTCTTCTGCTGCTGGACATGTAGTGCTAGAGGACCCGTGTGGGGCCATCCAGCTGGAAGCTCAGCTGAAGCTGGAAGCTCAGCTGAAGCTGGAAGCTCAGCTGAAGCTGGAAGCTCAGCTGAAGCTAGATCAACCAAGCAGCCTCTCATCTCCCAGAACCTCTGTCCTGTGACTTCTCATCGACTAGCTGAGTCCAAGCTTCTTTCATGCGCAGTGAGAGCATGGCGAGGGACTGGAACCAAGGCGGAAGCTGACAGACTTCTTAAAAGCGAGGCTCATATCTGACCCAGTGTCACTCTTGCCACAGTCTGTTGGTCAAACCCAGTCAAAGTCAGACGGGACCAGAAGGGAGAGGAAACAGATTTCACCTATTTGTGGAGGAGCATCACGCATGCTAATAGGTAGGAGCTTTCAGCCGCCAACTTTGGAGACAATTCTACCGCAGAAGAACAGGAGGTACTAAATACAGGCTCCTTTTCCTGCAATAAAGATGCCGCATTTAAAACAAGGATCTTGTTGGCATTTGAAAGTCAGTAAAAACAATAATACTTGTGTGCTTGCAAAAAAATATTATCTATTTTTCCTAAGACTGCTAAGAATAACCCCTTACTGGCCAGCCAATGGGTCTCCAAATTCCCAGCGTCAGAGTCATAGCTTTGAGTTACATCATCTTCAGAAGTCCTGACTAAAAATGCAAGTACATCTGGTAGGGTCAACCATGAACACCTTTGGGTGAATCTAAACTTAGCAACTACATTTGTGGGAGAACTCTGAGGTGGAATTCTTGCTCCACAACCAGTGGTTGGACTTTGGGCATCTGGAAGACTTTGAAATCTCTTTCAAAATGTTGTGGTTGTTACATGCATTTTTCACCAGTTTCTCAAATGGGTCAGATACCAAAAAGGTTAAGACTCACTATTCTAAATGCATGATCACAAAAAGTCTCATTGGGGAAAAGGTAAAGCTAAGAGAATTCTCTTTGGTGAGTAATTCACAGTGTATCTCTTAATTGTCCTCTAATTATTTACTCTTCTTTACATTTGTGTGTGTGTGTGTGTAACAGACCACATCTCTACATGTGTAAGGAAGCATCTTCACTTTGCATTTGTATCCTCTGCTGGGAAGAACCTTATAACATCCTCAGTGTGCATCTGGCCCAGTTATCAAATCATGTTCCTTGGTACCCTCCTGGGGCTAAATGAGGCCAAGTAAGGGCATCCTTGTAGGGAAAGCCCAGGGGATGAGTGGAGCTCAGACTTGATCCATTCATACTGAGCAATTCTATCTTTGATTCTCTTTTATTGCTGCTGCTGCTGCTGCTAAGTCACTTCCATCGTGTCTGACTTTTTGTGACCCTATAGACTGTAGCCTGCCAGGTTCCTCTGTCCATGGGGTTCTCCAGGCAAGAACACTAGACTGGGTTGCCATGCCCTCCTCCAGGGGATCTTCCTGACCCAAGGATGCAACGTCTCTCTTACGCCTCCTGCATTGGCAGGCAGGCTCTTTACCACTAGTGCCACCTGGGAAGCCCTCGCTCTTACTAAACCTGCATAAATGTTTTCCTTTGAATAATGAATCCTGAGGCTAAAAGCTTGAGAATTAATAACAAGCCAATGCCCCCATTTCCAAGTGATTTATAAAAATGGTATTCAGTGGGTTTAAATATTTTTCTCAAAGTCTGCAGTTGGCTGAACTAGCGCTTTGTGTTTCCCAACTTTTAATACTGTTTAACTTTTCTAGTCTACTCCCTACCTCCCTACCAAGAACCAGCCTTTACCACCTCAGAGGACAGTGTTCCTCATACCCCAATACATGTTTCCTCTCTGGCAAAAAAAAAAAAAAAGTGTCTACAATTAGGAAAAGCCAGCCGATGTCAGAACCTTATCAGAATTTCAGGGGAAGAAAGCAGCCTGGACTCAACACCAGGCTGGGATATGGGAGGGAAGAAGAGTCCTGAAGAACCCAAGAAGGACTTCCCTTCCGGTGGCTAAGACTCCACAAGCCCAATACAGGGAGCCCGGGTTCCATGCCTGGTCAGGAAACTAGATCCTGTAAGCCAGAACTAGAAGTTTCCATGCAGCATGCATAAATACATAAATAGTTAAAAGAAAAAGAAAGAACCCAAGGAAGAGATCATTTCCAAGTTGACTTCATTATTAGATTGTGAACTGGCTCTGACTCTTCCCATAGCTCTCTTTTTCCACCAAAGAATAAATTTGAAGCAGCAGTCAACTGCATTCTTTTTTTCTTATGTAATGCAAAAAAATCACACTGTCCCGACCACTTAATTCCCAACAGCTAGAAAGTGCATTTCAAAGTCATCCACCATATTCTAAGCCCTCCAAAATGCCTAAAGGAAAGAAATGCTAGAGGAACCCCAATAAAGATATGTGTATAGATTTCTATACTTGGAATGTTAATGGGCCTTGACTAAGACCACTGTGATTTTAATACATTGTATTGTTTTATTCCTACTGTATTTTTAAATAGAACATCTCAAAACAATTAGATTAATTAAATATCCACGGGGATGCAGGAAATGTTTTCTTATCACACTTGGGGACTTGACCAGCTCAGCTCCTTAGATTTTTTCA
Source organism: Bison bison bison (assembly GCF_000754665.1). Lineage (NCBI taxonomy): Eukaryota > Metazoa > Chordata > Mammalia > Artiodactyla > Bovidae > Bison > Bison bison. The sequence continues at coordinate 6,395,851 of NW_011494921.1, read as the reverse complement.
GAACCTCTTAATGAAGGATTCTCACTTCATCGGAGCCTTGACAACTATTTCAATCTGTCATTAAGGAGAACATTTCAGTACCTGGAAATTTTTAAGACTTCTTGAGACTTCAATTTGCCAAATGTGGCTGTTTAGGGGAGCCATCCTTCTCCATGAGTGGCACACTTTCAAGCTCCCTGGCTTATTGTCTGAGAATGCAAAGTGGATCGTGGTCTCGGGGAGTAAAATACAGGTTAGAAAGGTTAGAAAAAGTCACCGCGCAATTTTTATTGTCTATGTTTCGTCAAGACATGCAAAGTTGGAAATTTCACCCCATGCTAATAACACAGTATTAGTTACACTTGACTGCTTTGTTGGAGCCAAACCAAAGTCACTTCTATTCTCTCAAGCCTAAATTTTGAGAGCGGCCAGCTTTTTAGGAAAACAAAAGCTGCCATAATCTCGAGGAGAGGCTGGTGTCAAACCACGGGAGTTCTAGCAAAGACCACATATTATCGTGAGCTCCAAACAGTAAAGAATTCTGTAGCATGACAAGCTCTAAGAAAGAAACTCTTAAAAGAGATTCATTTTTCTCCGTGATGTCGACTGCAAGAATAAGCCAGGGGTGAACAAGAGGTTAGGAGTTGGAAACGAAATGATGATGGGTTCCTTGGCTTCATGGCCAACTCATTTTATGACCTTGGGATAGGCATTTCAGTCATCTAAAGGTCTCTACACTGAGACTTCCTGTTTATTCTCTTTCAAGTGTGGAGTTTGCATAGCTGCATCAAAGATTCTTTTCCTTTCGTAGAAGGACAGGGCTGTCAGCGTCCCGTGAAAGGCCACCTCTACTCTGCTGAAGCAGCACAGCGTGGTGGCTGAGAGCATAAACCCCGCCCAGGATGAGAGGGCTCCACACCCTGGCTCTCCTTTATATGGAACAACTCTGTGACCTTGGACAAGCTGTTCCAGCTTCTATGTCTCCGTGTCTCCAACAGGAAAATGATAACAGCAGCGGTGTTACTGGCTAGGGTAGAAGGATTAAATGCATCAATGACTGAAACCACTTAGAAGAGTGTCTAGCATATACTAAGGGCTATAAACTAGGTTTACCATGAGGACTTTACAACTTAAGTCAAATGCATCTGTGTATAAAAATGGATAACTAATGAGACCCTACGGTGCAGCACAGGGAACGCTCTCTACTCAGAGCTCTATGATGACCTAAATGGGAAGGAAATCCAAAAACGAGGGGATACATGTATACACATTGCTGATTCACTTTGCTGTACAGCAGAAACTAACACAACATTGTAAAAGAACTATACTCCAATTAAAAAAAAATTAAGTAGACATTTTAAAAAACTTATCAAAATACTTCTGTTTTGTTTTTAAGCAGCCTCCTTCCTCACTGATGGAATTAGATTGTTTAAATGAATAGAAACTTATTTCCCCATAGAAACTGCTGGAAACTGCAATGCATGATAGAATAGTGTTCATTCAAGACTTCAGATCAGACATGAATGACAGAGAAGAAAGACCAACCCTTCAATTTTTTCACTGTTTAGCTACCTGGAGACTGAACCTGAGTGATCCCATTGTATTCAAAAAGTTGAATCCAACTTTTGAAAAAGTTGAAAGAGCTCACAGTATTGAAAAGGTAAATAATATTAGTCATCTAGCCAAACACCTTAATTTTATAGATGAGGAAATTGAGGCACAGAGAGGTAAATATCTGGTTGCTTTCAGTTCAGTCGCTCAGTCAGGTCCAACTCTTTGCAACCCCATGGACTGCCTCACGCCAGGCTTCCCTGTCCATCACCAACTCCTGGAGTCTACTCAAACTCATGTCCATTGTGTTGGTGATGCCATCCAACCATCTCATCCCCTGTCATCCCTTTCTCCTCCCACCTTCAAACTTTCCCAGCATCAGGGTCTTTTCAAATGAGTTGGTTCTTCACATCAGTTGGCCAAAGTACTGCAGTTTCAGCTTCAGCATCAGTCCTTCCAATGAATATTCAGGACTGATTTACTTTAGGATGGGACTGGTTGGATCTCCCTGCAGTCCAAGGGACTCTCAAGAGTCTTCTCCAACACCACAGTTCAAAAGCATCAATTCTTAAGTGCTCAGCTTTACAATCCAACTCTCACATCCATACATTACTACTAGAAAAACCATAGCTTTGACTAGATGGATGTTTGTTGGTAAAATAATGTCTCTGCATTTTAATATGCTGTCTAGGTTGGTCATAGCTTTTCTTCCAAGGAAAAGGCATCTTTTTTTTTTAATTTAAATTTATTTATTTTAATTGGAGGTTATTACAATATTGTATTGGTTTTGCATCTTTTAATTTAATGGCTGCAGTCACCATCTGCAGTGATTTTCAGGCCTCAAAAAATAAAGTCTCTCATTGTTTCCATTGTTTCCCCATCTATTTGCCATGAAGTGATGGGACCAGATGCCATGATCTTCGTTTTCTGAATGTTGAGTTTTAAGCCAGCTTTTTCACTCTCCTCTTTCAGTGTCATCAAGAGGCTTGTTAGTTCTTCTTCGCTTTCTGCCATAAGGGTGGTGTCATCTGCATATCTGAGATTATCGTTATTTCTCCTGGCAATCTTAATTCCGGCTTGTACTTCTTCCAGCTCAGCATTTCATATGATGTACTCTGTATATAAATTAAATAAGCAGGGTGATAATATACAGCCTTGACGTACTCCTTTCCTGATTTGGAACCAGTCTGTTGTTCCATGTCCAGTTTTAACTGTTGCTTCCTGACCTGCATACAGATTTAAGAGGCATATCAGGAGGTCTGGTATTCCCATCTCTTTCGGAATTTTCCAGAGTTTGTTGTCATCCACACAGTGAAAGATTTTGGCATATTCCATAAAGCAGAAATAGATGTTTTTCTGAAACTTGCTTGCTTTTTCAATGATTCAACAGATGTTGACAATTTGATCTCTGGTTCCTCTGCCTTTTCTAAATCCAGCTTGAACATCTGGAAGTTCATGGTTCACGTATTGCTGAAGCCTGGCTTGGAGAATTTTGAGCATTACTTTACTAGCGTGTGAGATGAGTGCAATTGTGTGGTAGTTTGAGCATTCTTTGGCATTGCCTTTCTTTGGGATTGGAATGAAAACTGACCTTTTCCAGTCCTGTGGCCACTACTGAGTTTTCCACATTTGCTGGCATATTGAGTGCAGCACTTTCACAGCACCATCTTTTAAGATTTGAAATAGCTCAACTGGAATTCCATCACTTCCACTAGCTTTGTAGTGATGCTTCCTAAGGCCCACTTGACTGCGCATTCCAGGATGTCTGGCTCTAGGTGAGTGATCACACCATCGTGATTATCTGGGTCATGAAGATCTTTTTTGTACAGTTCTGTGTATTCTTGCCACATCTTCTTAATATCTTCTGTTTCTGTTAGGTCCATACCATTTCTATTCCCGGTTGCTTTCATGTACCAAAATTATATTAATAACTAGTGGTTTCAAAAAATGATTAATGGTGTCAATAGGTTTGCCCAAGACACTATGAGTTATTCTAGTATTGCTGCTATTACTTGGATTGTGTTCGAAAATATATAGCTTGCCACACTGGAAAATCATTTATACTTCAAACCTGGGCTTTTGACCCAAAATGGTATTGTCCAGCTTGACCACTCTCCTCTTAAACATATTTTTATCTCTATGATTTTTATCATTTCCAGAATCCAAATTTACCATTACATGACCAAAAATGTAATCCTAACTTTTACAAAATACACCAAATTAAGGAGATGATTGTATTCAGCTTAATATAATAAAGAGAATGTTCATTAGTAGTGAGTATCTCAAAAGAAAATAAAGAGGTCTAGAGTTTGCAGAGGCAGGTAAACAATGGAGTTGTCCAGGAGTATTAAAAAGTTTCTTTTTTTTTAATTGAAGTAGAGTTTATTGACAATGTTGTATTAATTTCTTCTCTAAGAGATTCATATGGAAGGATGGAAATAGATCTTATCTCATAATAAACTGAGCAATGTGATTCTTTACGGTTTGTCATTGCCAGGAACTCACAGGGTAGAGGGATTTCTAAATCATCCCACTGTTCTCTGTAAGCACAGGTCTAAGGGAAAGCTCAGCACTGCCACATCTTTCAGAGTAATTTTTAAAATACTGTTAAGACAACTAACCACTCAGTCTCCTATAGTGATCCCCTTGACAAAGACAGCTGCCATTTAGATATTATATAACCTAGATGGGTTTTTTCCCCAAATAGTTTTAATATATCTTATCTGAAAATGACATCATTTTTCCTGATGACACATTTCCCCATTTTTTTATCTTAAAAAAACATTAAAAAACAAAAAAGTACACCACATCACTGCTGAAGGACTTTGGCTCTACCTGAACACACCCACTTGAGCACATCCTCCCTGAGGCCATCTTCCTTGTCAAAAAATCTGGGGCTTCTTGACATAATATTCCTCAAATTATTAGCATCGGGAGTAGAGAGTGAGATAAACTGAATTTCTGAAAGTCACTTGATTCTTGAACACAGAAGCAGCGGTTCAATAGATAGGGATACTATTTCTAACACGGTGTCTCTCTAATTTCCTGGTGAAAGGGCCTGATAGAATGTGTGTGTGCGCATGTGCACGCGTGTGTGTGTGTGTGTGTGTGTGTGTGTGTGCAAGAAAAAATTGCACAGGCTTTGAAAAAAATTGAACAGGCTTTGAAATTTGTTGATTTTCCTGACTAGCTCATCCATGCAGGTGTTCTCTTTCATTGTTTTTGATTAGGCTACTTAACAATTTTGAAGAGACAGAAGTTAATTTGTAGATACCTAGTAGGAATGCCGGAGAAGGTGACGGCACCCCACTCCAGTACTCTTGCCTGGAAAATCCCATGGACGGAGGAGCCTGGTAGGCTGCAGTCCATGGGGTCGCTAAGAGTCAGACACGACTGAGCGACTTCACTTTCACTTTCATGCACTGGAGAAGGAAATGGCAACCCACTCCAGTGTTCTTGCCTGGAGAATCCCAGGGACCGGGGAGCCTGGTGGGCTGCCGTCTGTGGGGTCGAACAGAGTCACGCACAGAGACATGACTGAAGCGACTTAGCAGCAGCAGCAGCAACAGTAGGAACGCCCCTAATCCCTGTCCACAGAAATGCAAGATTCTGTCTGGGAAGGTTCAGTTGATGTTCATCTCCCACGGCGGAGGAACTCAGTTTTGCATCTATTTAAACAAATCAACTTGGGTACTCCTAATGACCGATAAATATGCTTGATCTTTGGATTCTATTTTCAATTAGTTACAACACTTTCCTGGTTCTCTCATTAATTAATGAGTTCAATGAAAATCTTTGATGTGTGTTCATTTTATATTTATATGAGTCATAGTTTTTACCTTTTAAGAAATATCCTTTAATATGCAGATGAATATTCTCATTAAGAAAGAATAAAAGTGTGTAAAGTCTCATTAAGAAAGAAAGAGTTAATTGCTAGTCATGCCAGCTCTCTGCGACCCCATCTACTATAGAACGCCAGACTCTTCTGTCCATGGGATTCTCCAGGCAAGAATACTGGAGTGGGTTGCCATTTCCTCCCCCAGGGGATATTCCTGCCCCAGTGATTGAACCCTGGTCTTCTCACATTGAAGACAGTCTTTACTGTCTGAACTACCAGGAAAACTGATAAATTCAGACTTGTTTGGGAAGGGAAAAAGTCTGAGTAAAGCACATTCAAAGAAATAAACTTTTATTATTTTAAGGTTTAGAACAAAAAGTATTATCTAATAGAGATAAATATTTAATAGTTTGTAATGAGCATATCATTTTTCTAAATAAATTAATGCTTCTAAGAGCATCTCAACACAGCAGCCTATTTTAAGTGTTTTTGTAATCTTCCTCTAATCTTACACTCTCTTTAAAAAGAAAAAAATATGTGCTATGTAATGAAAGCCTTCAGCCCAATTATTCCAAATTATGAATTAGTGAAACCTCAGTTTAATGAAATTTTACATATGTAAATTGATAAGACTCTGACTCTTGGAATGCTTGCAATAGATGCAATTGAGACCTGAGACATCAGATAAAACAATGCAGAAATCCCTTCTAAATTGATCTTGCTGGGTTATCAGTCAGCCCCCACCTGAATATATCTACTAATAGGGAGCGTACTATCTTTCCAAAAAGGCTATTTCCTTGTTAAATGCGTCTATGGTTTGAAAGTTTTTCTTGTAATTAATCAAAATCTCCCTCCTTGAATCATCCACACAAAGTTCAATTTAAGTAGACACAAAATCTTTCATTTTCTTTTTCCTCTAGAGGCATAGCTCACCTGCCATTGGGGATTCTCTGGGGAGCCAGTAAAAATCATCATAAGCAAGGGATGTCCTTTTATATGTCCTCAAATAAAGTCGAGAGTTAACAAACAGCCTACAATGTTATTCCTTGCTTTGCTTTTTGTGGATATTTCAGTAGATAGTCCTTGAAATCCTGAAACTTTGGTAAGATTTCAAAACACCTCACCTCCAGAACACCTGATTCTTTCAAAACCAGGACAAGTAACACTAAGATAAGATGTTGCCCTATTCCACTCTGGTTTCCTATTCTTCTAAAATGTCAAGGAGCCTCTTTTTCTGCGGATAGTGGAACCTTTTTATAGTTTGCCCCCCAAAACAGCCAATATACCACTTCACATGACACCTGGAGCACCAAAATGGTCCAGAGGACTTGGCTGTGACACCGTCTCACGTGAAAAAAATTCATCGTTTAAACAGGAAGACATCCTAGCTTCCTATACAGCTTTCTCTTTTCATTCATCCCACTCCTTAAGAGCAGGGACCAGGCTGACAGTAAGACTAGAAACAGAGTCTCTAATGGAGGAGACACGCTGTGGGACGCAGGGTCTCTCACCCCCTTTGTGAGAAAAGAGAAGTTCCTGCCGCTTTTACAGATTATCTTGCTAGGGAACAAAGAAAATCTTGCCATTTTCCCTATGCCAGATGTAAAAATAAAAAGCATAGAAGAGAAGAATGGGGCCATAAACTTGATATAGCGTATTGCAAGGGAGTTTTATCAGATAAACCACGGAGACAGTTCCGATGATGCTCTTGTCAGAAAGCAAATGGTATGATACACTGTGTGTGCGCCAGAGAGCTTCTGCACTCTCAGAAATGTCATTTCTAAAAATGTCTATCCATTTGGAAAATAAGTATGCAATAAATCTGTAAATATTTATTATAAGAGCAATAAGAAAACAGTAAAGAATGAACGCTGCTTCTGACAACACTGCATAAACTGTTACCAACAGACCTTTGGAACCAACGATTCTGTTTCCAGATCAGGGGCCAGGTCCCAAACACAACAGTGACTGAGGCCATAGCAGTACGTTCCACAGCCACCCTCCTGCCATCAGAGGTCTACCTAATCGAGGTACCAGATGATGAGATGCTAAAACATACAGATCTTGAATTTCTGAATCCATATGTCTTGCTTGATCAATGAACCAAAATAGTTACTCTTTGGAACGGAAAAGCTGCAAGAACTTGCTGTTCTTTTTTGTTCTCAGTCCTACAGGAAAGGGCTGAGACAAGAATAGGAAAAGAATCTCGACAAGAATAGGAAAAGAATCTCCCACAGAAGGATATTGCACTTCAGGACTTGGATCACCCCAAGGCTGTCCTTTCAAAGCATCCTCTTCCTTTACCAGTGGTCTCTCTGCTTTGCTTGGCAACTCAATTCTCTCCTCGTTAACAAGCTACGTGATGAAGGCTGGAGGTACCTCTGTTTATTTGAGAAAACCAAATTAGTTCACCTTTCCTAAATAACTATCTTCTGGACAACTTAGCTCAACACTTCTTGACTTTAATCCACAGAATTAGAACATCTGCTTTAAATTGAAGATGTACAGAGGGAATTATACCTACTCCATCTAGAAATTGTTTGCTTCTGATGTCATTCTTGATTAGATGATTTTGGAATTTTGATTGCTTCACATTAGATCATTATGATTTCAAAATGCAGCTTGTAAATGTATTCAGTTCATCAAGGGCTATAAATATAAACTACAGGCCTTTCCTTTGCGTGGGTCCTCTTAGAAGCTTGTAGGTTCATGGGAAACCAAAAGAAATATCTTCAAGATAAGGTGAGAAACTCCTACATTAAAAATAATTTTCTGAACATCTGGCCTCAGATTCAAGAGTTTGATAATCGTGTGCTTTCTCTGGTTTTAAATTTAAATTAATGACTACAGGGTAATGAAGGCTGACTCTTTGGAAAAACAGATGTAAAAAATTTGAGGACTACTCATGTTCAGTTCAGTAAAACAATTACATGATTAGGTAATAAAATTCCTCCAGTTTTTTCTTCACGGTTTTGGATCCTATCTTCGACTTTCTATTCTTAAAAGAAACTGTCAATTTTCCATTCACAATTCCTTTGCACTGAAGTGAGATTTGGATCTGATGCGGTGAAACAGGGGTTGGGTGGGGGAAGATCTATTTATAGAAAAAAAAGAGTTCAAGTTCCTACATTAAAATCCAATTTCATGTATTTTAAAACCCAAATTCCCTGGAATTTGATGGCTTCTTTCTCTTAATCAGCTAAATATATTCTACAAATTTGAGATTCTCTGATTCTCCAAGTTTTATGTGCATTCTACAAGCAATCATGTTACTGCTGCTATGTCTAAGAATGATGAGAAAGGGATAAGAAGATGCACATCAGAAAGCTGGTGGGTCAGTTTGCAGGTGCAACATGGAGCAGCATCATTTACTTCCTCTAGGTTGCAGTTCAGCAGGAAAACTAGCCTCGCTGACACGCAATTATGTGTCATGAGTTACAGCGGTAATTAAGTCTCTAGAACAGCGAGCTACCTCAAGAACCCCGCAGGATGTCAGGTGGCTGGCTCCCAGCACTGAATCATCTAGTACCTCACTGTGCCTCATCCATCTACATCACCCCTTTAGTTATCACCGCGCTAAGCCAGGAGACTGCGTTTGGCTCTAAGACACATTTCTGTTGTCTGCATAGCAAGTAACCTCTCTCTCCATTTCCTAAATACTTTCTTTTAAAAGGAGGCTCATTATCCCAGATGGGAGAAAACCAAGTGTCTTCATCATTCTCTTTTCTTTCTTTCCCAGAGCTCCTCACCCAGGGAGTGAGCGAGCTCTCCTATCTCAGGGTACCACCTCAGTAAAGGTCAGTTACAGCAATTTCTTTCCGGTCCTCCAGGCCCCTCCTGAGGCTGTATACACATTGGCAATGGTACTTTCCGTTTATTCATTCAGCAAATATTTATTGATGCACCAACAGCTGAGGCAAGTAGACTAATTATCTGCGAAGAGAGAGAAAGAAGGAGACAAATGAAGAAAATGAGAGCCATAAATCCAGAAGAAGATGGGCTTTCACAGGAACACCCAGAAAGCCAGGCTGTTTTCTAACTTCTCCATCGCTGTGTGGGTCCTCTTTGTTGGCAGCGAGACCCGCCCTCCCTTAATGGGATCATATGTAAAGAGTTAAGCATCAGAGAGATGTCATGTTATAGAATGTATGGAGCTTTTTTGTACTTGCACAATGGGAATATTAAAAAGAAAAAAAGAAGAGGAGGCATTCTCACACCATCCCCAGCACAGCCATGTCTCAGAGCAGGATGGGAGGGAGCAAGATCAGTCCAGGTTGTAGCCGATGGGCCAGTTATTTGTACCCCAGGCTCCATGAAATGATTCTCGCAGTTTTGGGGAACTAACTTCTGCAACCAGGTGGCCGCCCAGAAGTGACTTCCCTGGGGAGAGAAGAAGTCACAGCCCCCTTCTTTCCTGGCGATCCATGGTGCAGCCCCCTCGCCTCACCTGGAGGGCTGGAGGCAGGGTGGTAGGATTCATGCAGACTATGATTAAATGACTCATCTCCTTCACATGACATGCTTGTGAAGGTTATTCACCACGACAACAGCAGCAGGGCCCCAACTCCGCTGTGGGTACGTGTCAAAAATGAGTCAGGATAATAAGGGCCCACTGAAGGAAGGCCTACAGTGTGGGCAGGAGAGAAGCAGCGTTTGTGCCCAGAGGCGATACTCAACTGCACACTTTCCATCTGCCCTTTGGAGAAACTTGACCTTAACAACAGGATCAATTCTTGGTTTACCGCTAGCTACTCAGTTGAGACCACAGACCCAGGACTTTGCTGATGGTAATGACGCCCACATCCTCAGTTCAGTCGATAGTGGCCCCGGCCCTCGTTCTTCAGGTCCCCTTGGCGCTGCCAATTATGAGAGACAGTGAGACAGAAGCAGCCCCACAACTCCAAGCCAAGTTCATCTTAACCCATTCAGAATTTCAAAATCATTGAGAAGAAATGAAATAAAATAAAAATGAGCCGAGCTCTTAGTTGTTGATTTGTATGTTAAGGAAGGCATATATTAAGAGTAAAAGAAAACAGAAGCAGGCTGTCACTATGTTCTGTTGCAAAAAAAAAAAAAAAGACTTTGAGTCATTCAGATAGATAGAAAAAGAAGTAATGGGGAATTGTTTTTAGAGGTTGCCTTTAAAGTTGCCATGAACAGAGAGTGGCACTAGAGGATTGTCAGGAATAATTTTCCCCGTAAATGATTCAGAAACTCATACTGGGAGAGGGCAGCTGACATTTGTTAAGTGCTAACTCATATCAGGCAGTATATGACTATACATATCATCCTATCTAATTTTTAAAAGCCTTCCTTGGTAAAGAGTATTATTCCCAGTTCATAGGGAATATTGGAGCTCAATTTTTTAAATGTATATCTTAAATAATAAAGTCTAAAAACTCTTAGAACAACATTTTTTACTTTCCTGCAGTATTCCAATACATGAAAGAAATCTTGATACACAGTAGGTGGAGCTTTTTTAACATAATGTTATATATTATATATGTGTATAAATATTTGGTTAGCATTCATCCTTTTTTAGGGCTTCCCTGGTGGCTCAGCTGGTAAAGAATCCTCTTGCAATGCAGGTAGACCCAGGTTTGATCCCTGGGTTGGGAAGACCCCCTAGAGAAAGGAATGGCAACCCCCTCCAGTATCCTTTCCTGGAGAATTCCATGGACAGAGGAGCCTGGTGGGTTACAGTCCATGGGGTCATAAAGAGTCAGACACGACTGAGTGGCTAATACACACACACACACACACACACACACACACCCATTTTTGGCTCTCTAGCAACCGAACAGCTTTACTACTTGAAAGATCCTTCCCTGGGTTATTTGTGATGCTCCTGTAAATACAGACATACGGAAGGAGTCAGAAACACTCTTTTCTTCCCACTGGCATACACAGCACAGGAAAATGGCAGGTCCCTCCAGCACCAGGACTTTCTCCATGAGTGTAAGACACAGAGAAACAGAGGAAGCTAGAAACGACTCCCGGCAGTAGCAGCAGAGCGGAAAGCCTAGTTATAAGGCAGCCTTCAGAAGCCAACGGCAGAAAGAGTAACTAACCACACACGTGGTGGATGACTAAGTACCAGGAAGGCTGTACAGGTGACCCACAGTGAGAATTCTGAGTTAGAACACACCAAATGGATTGGAATAGTCAGAGGAGCAGTTGTTGGAGAGGCTGGGGCTTTAATCACACCTTGCAGTACATGCAGGATTTGGAGAGGGAGGGTCACCTGATCATCTACCAACAATCACAGCAAGCCCGAGTCTCTGGACTCTAAGATGAACCTGAAGCTCGTGAGTGCGCTCAGGCCCAGAGAGGGAGCAGGGGGCTATGTCATGGGGCTGTGCTGACTCCCTAAGGCAGAGTCACTGAATTCTCACACCGCGTAGAATTGACCCCATTTGATCTTTCCTATACTTAGACAGTTAAGAATCTGCTTGCAATGAGAGAGATCTGGGTTCAATCCCTAGGTTGGGACGATCCCCTGGAGAAGGCAATGGCCACCCACTGCAGCATTTTTGCCTGCAGATTCCCATGGACGGTGGAGCCTGGCAGGCTACAGTCCAGGGGGGTCACAAAGAATTGGACACAAGTGAGCGACTAACACTTTCACTTTTTTTCATACTCAGAAAACAAAGCAAAGTATTTCATGAAGCCTTCCCCCTGATTCAGCCTGTAACCCTAAGAAAACTATGAAGCAGAGGTTTTGGAGTCTTTCTGCCACCCAAATCATTACTCTTTTTTCTTAAAGAAGACCATTCTGGGACTTCCCTGGTGGTCACCAGTGGCTAAGACTCTGCACTCCTAATGCAGGGGTTCCAGGTTCAACCCCTGATTAGGGAACTAGATCCCAAATGCCATAACTAAGAGTTCTCACGCTGCAACTCAAGATCCCGCGTGCAGGAGGCAAAGACCCAGTGTAGCCAAAGTAAAATTTAAAAGTAAATCAATATTTTTTAAAAAGAATACCCACCCCAATCTACTTCATTCCAGAAGCTTGTTCTCCCAAGACCAAGCTGGTCCACTAACCCTAGCAACTGGTTACGACGCTAGTTGGTAAGGTGGTCAGCTCCCGGGAAGTTTTACAATAAAAAACGGGAAACCTACAAGGCCTTGTAAAGTGGGGGATGGTCACACAAAGCGACAGGTAACCATTTAAGGCAACTATTTTTTTAACGTATTTATTTTTAATTGAAGGATAATTACAATATTGGTTTGATTTCTGCCATACATCAACATGAATTAGCCATAGGTGTACATATGTCCCCTCTCTCTTGAACCTTCCTCCCACCCTTTCCCACCCCTCTAGGTTGTCACAGAGCCCCAGTTTGAGTTCCCTGAGTCATACAGCAAATTTCCACTGGCTGTCTATTTTACATACGGTAGTGTATATGTTTCCATGCTACTGTCTCCATTCCTCTCAACCTCTCCTTTCTCCCCACACCCTGCTCTCGTCCATAAGTCTGCTTTCTATGTCTTCATCTTCATCACTTAAGGCAACTCTATTCCAAAAGCTCATTCCCATCGACACATTATATGCCAGAGATGGGAGCTAGCTGAGGGCCAACTAATTAACAGAAAGACAAGAGAAGGGGAAGAAGCTTTTCAGAAGGCAGCCCAGAGGAACCTGCAAAACTAGGGAGAAAACTTGGAAAATGTATAACGCATTAAATCTTCTGTCTTGAAAGAGCCTCTGAAGAAAAGAATGACTTCACAGTTTGGGAGTATGAGGATCTATAATGAAGCCCAATCAAACTCCAGAAAGCAGATTACTGGGAGAATTAGCAAAGGGAGAAGCAAAGATGAACTATTTGAGCCCAGCCCACAGCAGAGGGGGACCCCAGGTGGATATGAAAGCTCAGAAGGACACAGCTGTCCCTCTTGGCAAAGGCAGCATTAGCTTCTGCCACCTTCAATATCTCCGATGCTAATTCACGATTGCTCAAGGAAAACCACCACATTTAGACTCATCTGCTCTTTATATCTCAATGGCTATACTCTTTGCAGATTTAAACACAATTCCCAATACAAAGTTGTGTTTTTTTAACATGCAAATCTGTGAAACAGAGTCCTTGCTATACTCTAGGTTAATTTGATAAAACTGTATATGTCAATGGCCAAACAGTATATGTGATGACCTGGGAAATGATGTAAATAACCAGATTCTGATTGTAAATCACCCTGGCGTTTGAGGAAGGGCATGAACTCTTCAGCATCCCATTATACTTCAAAACCCTTCATAAAATGGGTCTTCTGGCAACTGAAAAGAGCCAGGATAGCCTTGCAGAAACATATTCACATCTCTTTCTGGCCATCGGCTTTTCACAAGAATCCAGCACACCCATATTCCCCTCTGTATGTTCTTATCCTTTCTCTCACCCAGGAGAAAATAAGTACCCATCTACTCAGAGAAAATAAGTATCCATCAGGTCAGGAATGAGTCAATGTCACACCACATCAGGATTCCAACCCACACAGCGATGACTCTTCCCAGACTACAAAGTACTTCCATCTCTATTATATCATTTGAGCCCTACAGTTGCTCTCCCAAGGGGAAGCAAAATAAATATTTAATGAGCCATATGCAAAGCACTATGCTGGGTAAACACATTTTCATTTATTCTATCCTCATAAGAACCCATAAGGCAGGTGTTTACATTCCCTTTATTATAGATGAGGAAACTGAGACTCAAAGAGGGGACCCACCTGAGATGTCCCATGGCTATAGTGTCCAAGACAGGATGTGCAACAAGACCCCCAGGCTGGAAAGTCCATGCCCCTCTTTCTGCTGCTGCAGAAAGTCTCCCTCCCTCCTGAACCAGGACTTCTCCCAGGTCTGTGGATTAGACAACACTAGTTTGGTAAAGATAACAGCTGATGGCTAAGTGTCTGCCTCCATCTTTCTGATGGGTGTGGAGGGAGGGCTGGAAATGCTGTTCTAATAACAAGAATGCTAAATATTAAATAGAGCAAGGGGTGGGGGCGGCGGTAGGAAGGGACAGAGTCTTTCAGGGGAACAGGGCGGCCACATTTAGCCCAAATGAAGTCGGTTTCTGAGAACTTGGGTCCCAAAGCCACTTCATTATTCCCATTGAGTGCCTTTGTTGTAGGGCAATATTTCAAATGTCTAAGAAAAATACATACCAATAAACGATATTATGTGACTCCCCCGTGGTCCAGTGGTTAACACTCCACCTCCCAATGCAGGGGACACGGGTTTGATCCCTGATGCAGGAACAGTTCCACATGCCATGCGGTGTGGTCAAAAAATTTTTTTAAATCATATTTGTATATTTTATAAATTGAGGATATATGTAATACTCACTTATGTAAAAAAAACAAAAAAACAAAAAAAACTCTGCTGTTCTCTTTTCTTTCCTTTGGTTTTACTGAGATGTAACTGACGCCACAGCACTGTGTTTTGGGTACAGCATGACGAGCTGACTTACACCATGAAGTGATCCACTAGCCACAGTAAGACTAGTGGACGTCCATCATCTCATACAGACACACAATTAAAAAATGAAAGAAAATAGGTTTTCCTTTTAATGAGAACTCAGAATGTACTCTTAACCTGCAGATAAAACATACAGCACTGTTAATTGTATCTATCGTGTTGAACACTACGCCTCTAGTACTTACTTATAACTGGAAGTTTGTATCTTTTGATTGTCTTCATCCAATTCCACCTCCCCACCCCCACCTCTGGTAACCACAACTCCTGTCTCTTTTTCTATGAGTTTGTTTTTTAAATATAATTGACCAATAACACTGTGTTAGTTCCTGATCCAAAACAGTGACCTGGTATTTCTATACATTAAAAGGATCCCCATGATGACTCTAAAACCCCGTGTCACCACACACCATTCCATTATTATTGACTGGAGTCCCCACACTGTACACTTCATACCTGTGATTCATTTATTTTGTAACTGGAAGTTTGTTAATCCTCTTAATCCCCGTCACATACTACGCTCACCTCCCCATCTTCCTCCCCTCTGACAACTACCCTTTTGTTCTCCATATCCATGACCCTGTTTCTGTTTTACATTTGTCCATTTGTTTTGTTTTTCAGAGCAATTTGGCCACGAGAAGTTGGACTCCCTCACCCCCAATAACCCAAGAATCCCTCTTCTAGACGTATGAAGAGAGACTCTCCCATCTGCTTGGGAATGTTCACTGCAGCGTCAGCTGTAAAGTGGTCATTTGGAAGCCACCCATATACCTATGAGCGTGCATGGACGTGGCGTCTTCATAGAACAGGATACACAACATCCATTGAAGGGAATCATTTGGAAGCCACCCATACACCTGTGAGCGTGCATGGACGTGGCGTCTTCACAGAACAGGATACACAACATCCATTGAAGGGAATCAACATGAGTAAATCTCACATGAGAATGTTGAGTTAAAGAAAAAGGAAATTGCCTAGACAAAGAGAAGTATCATATGATATCACTTATATGTGGAATATTGTTTTTAAAAAATGATGCAGACTCACAGACATAGAAAACAAACTTATGGTTACCAAAGGGGAGGGAGGAATAAATTAGGAATTTGGGATTAACAAATACATACTATATATATAAAGTAAAATAGATAAACAACAAGGTCCTAATGTATAGCACAGGGAACTATATTCAACATCTTGTAATAAACTATAATGGAAAAGAATTTGAAAATGAATATAAATATAAATAAATATATATATAACTGAGTCATTTAGCTGTACACCTAAAACACTGCAAATCAACTATACTTCAATTAAAAATTTTTTTAATGTTTAACATTAAAAAAAAGTTGTCAAATAATATACATACATTTAAACACTGTGTCAAAATTTAAAGCCATCAACAGCACAGATTTTTGTAGGTATAGACTGTTTTATTCCTTCAAAAAACAGGTGATCCACACTGGTCTAAAGCTGAGATTTTGATAAATCATTAAAAGTCTATACTTGTCTTTGTAATATTTCATGATGATATTGTAAGATACCAAGGAAGTGTATCTTAAAAATACAGAAAAGCAAAAAGCACAAGAGTCCTGTTCCCTTGAGTGCACTAGCTCCTACTTGAGCTAAATGTTTTCGGCAGTTGCTCTGCGCTGACCCGGCCGAGCGCGTCGAGCCCTTGCCCGGGCTTTACCGCATTTCACCCGCAGGTCTGCCGCCCGCGGCTCCGCGTTTCCAGGGCGCGCCCTCCCCGAGCCCGCGCGCCGCGCACCTCCACCCTCCCGCCACTGTCTTCTCTCCTATTCAACAGCTGAATGTCTGCCGAAGACAGATGATGTCTTTGTGTTTGAGCAACAGAAAACTAGGACTGTTGGGCTCATAAAAAGATAATTAAGTCTTTAACCATTATTGAATGTGGCAGGGGGGAAAAAACACAGAGCACTTACCCAGCCTTCGCAGAGGCCACGCTGGGAGAATGAACAATTCGAAGGAACCTGAGGCCAGACAGGGATGGATTTAGACATCTTTACCTCTCCGGGCTTCTATCAGGATGGGACATTTTTCAATCCTGCATTTTTACATTCACTATGCTCCCAGATTTTCCAAAGGGAAAGTCTCTCCCGGGGGCTCCTTTTCACATGACTAACACAAAATGGAGGACTCTTGAACTGAAATTCAAGACCTGCATTATTACTGGACTCTTCAGTCCTTTGCTCCATGCGGCCTAAGCCGGAGCCACACCAGGCACTCGTTCCCCAAATACTCCCTCCAGCTCCCTGCAGTCGCCACAAAGCTCCCTCTGGTTTAGACTCCTTCCTCTCCTCTGCCCAGCCAGGTCCTACCCCTCAGGTTGTGCAGGCAGGAGTAGCTTAAATCTCCCTTTCTTTTCAAAGCCTTCCCTAGTAGAAGTCTTACTAAACTCCGCTTGCATTCCTCCTCTCAATCCCTTGTGAATCAAAGCACATTTTGCCGTGTATTTCTCTAAGCCCTTAGTGCTGCAGTCCATGAGGTCACAAAGAGTCGGAAACGACTTAGTGACTGAACAACAACAACTGTGATTCATTTGACAAGTTTTATCTTTCTGTTCATACTTAAAAAAAAAAAACCAGGGAGGTGGTGTCTCATTCATTTTTCAATCATTCATAATACTTAAAGCGGAGCATACATACAGTACATGCTTAATACGTCTTTGTTAAAGGAATAAATATTTCAAAACACATTCTGTATTTCAGGCTATTTGATTTTCAATTTAGTGGTTGGGATCCCTTGACGAATTTTCTATCTAGGGAATCAAGATAAACTTTTTGCTTCCTGGTGACCTAAACAGAGCTAATTACAGAAATCAAAGGACAGAGATGACGGGATTGTTAATATATTCTCTCGACCAGTAGTTTTGGACCCCCACTGCACCTATAATCACTTGGGGAGCTTTGAAAAAAATACCAATATCCAGACCTCTTTGAAGCAGTTAATTTGGGATAAGGCCTGAGTGTCTGGAATTCCAAGTCCCCTCCTTCTCCCCCACCCTGGGAATTCTAATGTGCAGACAGGGCTGGGGACCAGCGATCCGCAGAGCCAGGCTGAGGTGTGGGGCTACCAGCTTTGAAAGGAAGCTTGAACAATGCAATAAGCAAAGGGAGCGTCAACCCTACTCGCATCAGAGACCACAAACTGCTTAAGCACCACCTTCCCAGCAGTTTTTATTCAAACGACGGATGAGCTCATTCGAAGCACATCTTATCGTTTGTTAACGCACTTACAGGATTCTCTTAAATGCAGGCAACTTCCGCGTCCCCGCATCCTGTCAGCAGTTACTGCCTGAATTTGCAAGTCATAAAACTCCTTTCCTTAAATAAAAATTCTTAAAAGTCCGATAAACTATGTATCTCCTAAAAGAATATGAGGGCTGGACCATGTAGCCATAAGCAAAATGTGGGTACAAAATCATGCCCAGTTGAAAGAGTGGAATATAAAATAGTATTAGATGCAACTGTATGCAAAGTAATACAACTCTGGGGTATTTTAATGTAATTTTTTCATCCATTGGGTAGAATATACGACAAAGATTCCAAATTATTTTAAAAGTACAATATAACTCAGTTATATATTTTCTAGAAGGTTGATTTGGCACTAATTAGGGCATGTTTACATCAGCATTTTTGATGTCTTCCAAGCAAAAGCTACTCTGCGATTCAGTCTCAAATGAATTTCTTTCTCAATGGCTCTATTTTGGTGGCCTCCTGACTTGGGGCCTTTAGAAGGTTTTAGTTCAGTGACTGCTTTTTTTTCAGTCTTGCCCTTGAAAACACCCCTTCTCCCTTTAGAGACATCACATAATTGGACAACTCTGGAACTACACTCTTGCTGATCTTTTAATTCCTTGCAAACTGAGCAGTTTTGTCAACTCACTATGGTAAGATGACACGCAGCCTTAAAAATTAAGAATAAGTTCTTTAACCTTGAAAAAAATTTTTGTTTTCCTTTTGTCTTCAGAAGAAATGAAGTAGCAACCTGCGTTCTCTACTTCACAAAATGTGCGTCTTATTAAAAACAAGAATATATCTGGTTGCCTATTAGAATCATTAAGCAACCTAGCTAGCTAGGAACCCTAAGATTATCTCACTGACAAGGGAAAACATTTTTTCCTAAATAAAATAACTGCTCTTAATTAACATGAATAAATGCTATTTTTATTTGTTTTTATCTTTAACCTAAGCTATAATTCACTTTAATTCAAGTGGAAAACAGCAGTGTTGCCAAGTTGATCTTCTTAACCTAAGACCTCCTCAAGAAGTCAGACAGCGATAGGAATGTCCAAGTTTTCCTTTCCTTTGCCAAGGAAAAAATAAAGTCAACATCCTGATGTCCATGCAGGATTAATGGAAGGATTTCCAGTTACTCTTGTGTAAGACTTTGAGATTTTCCTCAATTTTTTGAGTTTCCAAGAGCTTAGTCACTTTGGATGAATGAAGTATTTACCTCTCAAACCTGTGGACTGGATCAGTTGCTACTGGTAGGCTGTTGTCATATTCACAGTGTGAATTCATTTATTCCAAAAGCACAGAATGAATACTTACCCTTGCAATGCTTGGAAGAAGGAAAATCAAGATGCAGCTTTTTCCCTTAAATAATGCACAGATTGCTGGGGAGTGGGGGAGTGGTAGTGGTGGGGGTGAGGGGGATATGTTTGGAGACCTCAGAAATTTAGTCATTCACTGTATACTTCTGGAGACAGGTATTCTGCTGAAGATAACATTAACAAGTGACACAGGCATGCTCCCTGCCCTTCTGAAAGCAGGAATCTATCAAAAGAGACAGGTATCAAAGTACTATTCACACAATTAACAAAATAATTTGATTTCCCAGGTGGTGCTAGTGGTAAAGAATCTGCCTGCCAATTCAGGAGACGCAAGAGATGAGGGTTCGATCCCTGGGTCAGGAAGATCCCTTGGAGAAGGAAATGGCAACCCACTCCAGTATTCTTGCCTGAAAATTTCCACGGACAAGAGGAGTCTGGTGTGCTACAGTCCATGGGAACACAAAGAGCCAGACGTGACTGAGTGACTGAGCACACACACACACTACAGTATGGTGGGGGAAAGCATGACATCCCCAGATGCTTACGTAACAAGATGCCATGCAAATGGCCCAACAGTTATCTCCAAAACTCTCATCATTCTCTGCAGGTCCCCTCACTTTGATCCCTCCTGTCACTATAAGATCAAACTCTCCACTCTTCTTCCTTCTTAGTAGAACAGGTTTTCAGGTTTGCTATGAACTAAAGCAGGAGAGTAAGAAAAATTACCAAAATGGATTTGCGAGTAGGATCTAAAAACACATTTCCAGGGCTTCCCTGGTGGCTCAGTGGTAAAGAACCCACCTACCAATGCAGGAGACACAGGTTCGTTCCCTGGTCCAGGAAGATCCCCACGCTGCAGAGCAACAAAGCCCAGGAGCCACAACTATTGAGCTTGTGCCCTAGAGCCCCGGAACCACAACTACTGACCTTCATGCTGCAGCTACTGAAGCCGGCAAGCCGTAGAGCCCGCGCTCCGCAAGAGCACGTAAAGAGCACGTAAGCATCACGTAAGCGCGTGAAGCCACCGTAGGAGAAGCCAGCGCACCACCACTAGAGTAGCCCCCGCCCTCCGCAGCGAGGGAAAAGCCCTTGCCGCAGCAAAGACCCGGCTCAGTCAATATTGAGCCACAAAATAATGTAAAAATTACTCGAAGAAAACATGGGGAATTTTGTTAGAATTTTGAAGCAAGAAAAGGACTTTCTAAAGAAAATATCAAACCACCCAGAAGTCAGAGTGTAGCTAGACAAATTGGACGACAACAAAATTGAACATGTCTAAGAGCAATCAGTTACCCACTCCAGTATTCTTGCCTGGAGAATCCCAGGGACGGCGGAGCCTGGTGGGCTGCCGTCTATGGGGTCGCACAGAGTCGGACACGACTGAAGCGACTTAGCAGCAGCAGCAGCAGCAGCAGCAAGAGCAATCAGCTGGCGATGAACAGGGAAGCCTTGCATACTGCTGTCCATGGGGTCGCAAAGAGTCGGACACGATTGAGCGACTGAACTGAACTGAACTGAAGAGAAATCAAAATCAAAAGATAATAACAAACTGGAAAACAAATAACAAACAAAAAAATCTTATTTAATAGAAAATCTTTGCAAATATAAGGGCTAACAGTTCAAGAGGAAGGTGGGCAAAGGATATTGTCATCGTTGGTGGTAAAAGAAATATATGGCTTTTAACAGATGAAAAGGTACTCAAACACATTTGTAACAAGAGAAATACAGAGAGAAAACAAGAGAAGGGGAGAGAGAGATTAATGCCAAGTGAAGTTAAGTGTTTAAGCATACACTATTAATTGGCAAAAGTGTCAGAGAGCAGGCATGCTCACTCATAACAGTAGTACACTGTTGCTAAGAAGGTAAAATGGTGTAACCACAATAGAAAATAATATGGTGGTACTTCAAAAAATTAAGAGTAGGATTGCCATATGATCTAGCAATTCCACTTGTGGGTATATGTCCAAAAGAACAGAAAGCAGTATCTCAAAGAGATCCTTCCACATCCATTTATAGCATCATTATTCATAATAGGCAAGAGATGCAGGCAACTCTTTGTGCACTGACAGATAACTGAGCAGACAAAGTGTGTTCTGTACACAAAACGGAGTATTATTCAGCCCTTGAAAAGGAGGTAAATTCTGATACATGTTACAACATGGGTGAAAGTTGAGGACATTACCCTAAGTGAAGTAAGTCAAGTCACAAAAAAAGGCAAATACTGTATATTTTCACATCTATGAGATATTCAAAATAGTCAAATTCGTAGAAATGGAAAGCTGAACAGTAGTTGTTAAGGGGTGGAGGTTAGGAGGAATGGAGAGTTTTTGCTAACTGGGCACAGAGTTTCAGGGGGATTTTTTTCCCCTTAAAAAAAAAAAGAATTATTTTAGGGACTTCCCTGGCAGTCCAGTGGTTAATATTCTGAGCCTCCACTGCAGGGGGCAAGGGTTCAATCCCTGTCAGGGAACTAAGATCTCAAGTGCTGCACAGCAGAGCCAAAAAAAATTTTTTTTGTTTAAAAAATGTATTGGAGGCTGATTTATAATGTTGTGTTAGTTTCAGGTGTTCAGCAAAATGATTTAGTTATACATATACATGCTCCCTGCTAGCTCAGTCTGTAAAGAATCTCCCTGCAGTGGTGCAGACCTGGGTTCGATTCCTGGGTCAGGAAGATGCCCTGGAGAGGAAGTGGCAACCCATTCCAGTATTCTGGCTTGGAAAATCCTAAGGACTGAGGAGCCTGGTGGGCTACAGTCCAAAGGGTCGCAAGAGTCGGACACGACTTAGTGCTATTTTTCTTTCTTTATACATGTATCTATTCTTCTTCAGATTCTTTTCCTATATAAGTTATTACAGAATATTGAGTGGATTTCCCTTTGCTATACAACAGATCCCTGTTGATTACCTATTTTATATATAGTGTGTATATGTTGATCTCAAACTCCTCATGGGCACAGGGTTTCTGTTTTGCAAGATAAAGAAGTTCTGGAGATTGGTTGTACAACAGTGTGAATATACTTAACACTACTAATGTGTACACTTAGAAGTGGTTATTTTAAGTTATTTTACCACAGTTTTAAAAAAAGTTTTAAGGATTTTTTTTTTTAAAGAGTAGGAGTGTAAACTGACACAACTTCCATGATGAAACTTTAGCAAATATCTATTTATAGATATATAATACCTGCAAAATTTTCTATTCACATACCCTTTGACTTAATGATTCCACTTACAGAAATTGAAACTAAAAATACACTCAGTTCAGTTCAGTCGCTCAGTCGTGTCCGACTCTCCGAGACCCCATGAATTGCAGCACGCCAGGCCTCCCTGTCCATCACCAACTCCCAGAGTTCACTCAGACTCATGTCCATAGAGTCGGTGATGCCATCCAGGCATCTCATCCTCTGTTGTGTAAAATTAGGTACCTACAAAGATATTCACTGCAACTTTGTTTAATACAGCAAAGAGATTAGAAGCCACTTAAGAAGCTATCCATGAGAACTTTAAATAATACATTCAAAGAATGTCTTTAAATAACATCTTTGAAACCATTCCATAATAATTTAAATAAACTGGTAAATCCATAGAACATTAAAAGGGGGAAAAAGACGAGGTAGCCCTCTATAATGGAATGATCCCAAGGAAAAGAAAAAAGGAGCAATGTGCAAGGATGTGTTTACAGAATGCATAAACACATACTTTCAGGAGGAAAATGAAGATATACTTAGATCTTTGTGTAAAGACATCTTTACCAAGACACACAAGAAACTGATAATTGAGTGCACAGCAAGAGAAAGACATGTTTTGCAGGATGAATGTTTTTGTGTGCTTTAGCTTTGTATCATGTGTTTTGAATTTGTATCATAATAAGACATTGGCCCCCAAATATTCGAGTCCTAAGAAAAATTGTGCTGTCAAAATCCCTTGCCTTTACCTGCCTTCCTTCTCTCCCAACTCCCCACCTGTCTTTCAGCCTCACCCCTCACAGACACAACTTTGTCTCACCAAGTCCCAGCAGTCTGCCCATCCATTTGGTCTTTCCACAAAGTAAGGAAAATCTTTTTTTTTTAATTTAAATTTATTTATTTTAATTAGAGGCTAATTACTTTACAATATTGTATTGGTTTTGCCATACATCAACATGAATCCACCACGGGTGTACACGTGTTCCCAAAGTTTAATTTGACTTAAAATTAAGCACAAGGGGTCATGCAAAAAAGGCTCCTCTCTCAGGTTAGCAATATTAGGTACTAGAAATCCCTTCGGAGAAGGCAATGGCACCCCACTCCAGTACTCTTGCCTGGAAAAATCCCATGGATGGAGGAGCCTGGTCCATGGGCTCGCTAAGAGTCAGACACGAATGAGCGACTCCCTTTCACTTTTCACTTTCATGCATTGGAGAAGGAAATGGCAACCCACTCCAGTATTCTTGCCTGGAGAGTCCCAGGGATGGGGGAGCCTGGTGGGCTGCCGTCTCTGGGGTCGCACAGAGTCGGACATGACTGAAGTGACTTAGTGGTAATCCCTTAACTCTGTATGCCTGTGTATTCAGTTGCTTTCAGTCCTGTCAGACCCTTTGCGACCCAGGGTGCCAGGTAGAAGCAGGTGTGAGGTGACCATGATGTGCTGTAAGTGGGGAGGGAAAGAATCGGGGTGCTCCGCTTTACCCCGCGACCCTGGTAGTTTGTAGGTCCCAGATGGACGCTCGGGCCTTCCTGTTCTTATAGAGGTAAATGTAAGGGGCACTGATGCCAGCAAAGGTGGTATTCCCCACCCTCCTACAGATGCCTCAGGGTCACCCTGGACCTGCCTCCCTACAGTTGTTTTAAACAAAGCTGGGGGAGGGGAAGGGGTGGGTTGGTGGAAATGTCAAATAGCTGAGGAGAATTTAGATGACCAGTAGGACCTGGGTTTTGATACTTACATAAAGAATGCTAGTAGAGCCCGTGGGAACAGGTTCAAACCCCAGCTCCTCCCCTTTCTGTTATCCCAAGTGTTAACTGAACCTGAGTTGCAGTTTACTCACTTACAAAATGGCGGCAGTGACGACGTTCTCGTAGGAATTATAGGAGGCTCCCGTGAGAAGAGGTGAACAAAGCACCTCCTGCCTTCACCCCACACACTGGAGGCTCTGTTCTCTGGCACCCAGAGCCCACTCGCAGGTCTGCACTCGGTCCTAACACGTGACTAGGTCTGACTCCACCCCCAACTCTAGGGCAGTCTTGGGACCCAGATCAAGGAAAAGTCAGGCCGAGATTTCCCGTGGTTCAGCTCTTGGAGGAAAGTAAGCTATTTACCCACAGGCAGAAATCTAAGTTGTCCTGGCCTGCAGGTGGAGGCGACTATTGAACCAACGTGTGCAGTTCAAGAATGAAGTGAACATGGAGGAGAACAGAATGGAGAGATGGAATGATCCACATTTACTATTGAGGCCCTGGATACACTTGGCCCTGTAGCCAGACTGTCCCTGACTTTTCTAGAAAGGAACCCACACCGTCCTTTGGGTTGATTTTTTTTTTTTCCCCCTGGGAGTTGCAACTCAGCGTGACCCAACCGATACATATTCTTTCCATCTCCCGCCCCTCAATAACTGCAAGTTCCCCAATTTAAACACTTTTGTGCCAAAGAAAAGGAGTTTATCTCTTTGTCTTCCCTCTTCCCAGCAATAGAGCAACACGCTGAAAACAGCTTGCCTGCCGGGTGGCGCGATCGTCCCTTCCCAAACAAGCACCTCTAGGTCCCACTGGAAGCAAGTCTACCTAGCATCAAAAACAGCCACCTGCTTTTCCCTCTCTCTCCTCCTCACGTGTGTTTCCTGCCTTCCCCGACCCCCACCCCGGTTTCCCAGTTGCTGAAGGTCCCCATATGGACACGCTGATTCCCTCCCTGGCCTTCTCCCCCAAGTCTTCTCATCCCGCAGTCGATGGCCTCGGTTGCTACCGCCATACGTTTCCTCTCCTCCTCCATATTTCAGGGCCGGAAAATGCTTGTTAAACATTTGCTCCCCACACCTACCAGTGGATCTTCTTCTATTAAGGAGGGAGCTCTGCGTGGTGGCGGGATGGTTTCAGTCAACCTTGCATTTATAAATAGCTAACACTCCAATTGGTTGTGAGCCTGGCAGAACGGGTAACATATGCATGCCCCCCATTTGAGTGGGCCCAGCTTATGTTATGTTGAGCAATTTTTTTTCTCTAGAAACGAATAAAAATTAAATTATGACAAAATGCCTTCGTTCCCTATTATTCATCTCAGATGCTGGTTTTTAATCATGCACTCCATGACTTTAATCAGACTCCTCGTCGTTGGAAGTCTGACAGCGATCCTCTCTGGGTAGAAGGGAACTGCAAAATGTACAGGTGTGCCCGGGATGTGTTATGATGTAATATAATTGTGATTTGGGGTTTGCTTTTCCCCGAAAACCCTGAACTAAAAACAAAATGACCACACGTATAGCAAAAACCGAATCCTCAAGAACTGAGAAAGATTTTCCCAAATTTGTTTTCTCCTTGCTTTCCTTAAAAATGTCATAAATCGTTTGGAATATCCAGCCAACCTTGCTGTAATCCCTGGTAATTAGGAACAGAAGGAGGCTGAACAAATAAGAGTCCCCATCCACCTCACCTTATCTGTCCCCTGCAACCTCCTCTCACACAAACGAAAACAAACAAAAAATACATAACTCCTAGGAACAGCCAAATTGACCAGCTTTGGTTTTTGTTCCTCTGCCCTCAGGAAAAGATGGCATCAGAGAAACAAAGACAGAAAGAGAAGATGAAGGAGTTACGGCCACACGCCTGGATAATCTCGGCTCAGTTTCCAGACTGGAAAGCTGGTACCCAGACAGGTGACCTGGCTGAACTGAGTGGTTGATGAGCCCAAAGAAGAACATGCACACAGACCTCCAGAAAAGCAACCAGCAAGCCAAAAAGCTTTTGTGCCAATAGGGGAAAATTCACCACCAAGACAAGAAATTCTCCCTTAAAAAAAAAAAAGCACTTACTCTTGTCTCATACTCACAGAGTTCATTTATTACCACCTGAAAGCTAGTTATTCCTATAGTCATGAAATAATTAACCGCCTGGGGTCACTCAGTCGCTTAGTGACCACACAGAGGCAAGAGTTGGCCTCCTGACCTCACGAGGGATGGTCCCCCATGATCCTGCTCCTCCTCTAAAACATTCGCAGTGTTTCCAGAAATTCTGGCTTGAGTGGTGTGCTCTGGCCGTTCAACTCCTTCTCCCTGTCTGGGAGCCCTCTAAGTAGAGTAGATGAGCAAATGGAGGAGAATGAATTTTCCAGAAGGAGCACTGGCTCAGCAGTCACTGGACCTGGTTCAGTGGAGGCTCTACAAGTCTGGCTGAGAATCTTCCCTGCTTCGTTCAGCTTTTCTTTGGCTGTGCGGCGTCTTCATTGCTGCAAGGGCTTTTCTCTAGTTGCAGTGAATGGAGGTGACTCTTCGTCGTCCTGCACAGGCTTGTCATCACGGTGGCTTCTCCTGTTACAGGGCATGGGCTCTGGGGCCCACGGGCTTCAGGAGTTTCGGCTCCCGGGTGCTGGAACACAGGCTCAATAGTTGTGGCACACGGGCTTGGATGTGCCAAGCCATGTGGGATCTTCCTGGACCAGGGATCAAACCTGTGTCTCCTGCATTGGCTACCAAGCCACCGGGGAACCCCGCCCTGCGCTCAGCTTTAAAATTAGGATTCCACTTCCTCTACTCTAGCTCACAAGAATGGCCTAAAGGCAAAGAACACAACCTTATGAAGCATTCCCAATGCTCTTCCACTATTTTTAAATTTGTAATTAAATTTAACAGCTGAAGATGGTAAGGGCAGTCTTTACATGCAAGAATATAAAAATAAAGTTCAAATATAGGCTCATGGTATATCTACTTATGAGAATAATACAACTATGTTCAAGACAGCCACATTTTTGGTTCATATATTTTCATGCTAAATCCAACTGATATTCAAGCAGATGATACATTTTCTATTTTTTATTTTATTTACTCTGTTTCTTTTCTCATTACAACTCATTTTCTCAATTAAGATTCCTATCTCAGCAGTTTTAGCATAAAGGAAAGATTTGTGATGTTTAAATATAGTTATGAGCTATTGAAACAAACTCACAGATTTAGGGGCTTCACTGGTGGCTCACTGATGAAGAACCTGCCTGCCAATGCAGGAGATGTGCGTTTGATCCCTGGGTCCGGATGACTCCCTGGAGGAGGAAATGGCAACCCACTCCAGTATTCTTGCCTGGAGAATCCCATGGATAGGGGAGCCTGGCAGGCTAGAGTCCATGGGTCATTGTCGTAGAGAGTCCAACGTGACTTAGCCAACCACACAGATAATTATTCTTTAGTGTTCCTATGGACAAGTAATGAAACAGATCCTCACATAATTAGCCTTAAATGTTGTCACATAATTTTTTTTTAAAGTCAAATGTACTGGGATGCAACTTGTCAATGGGCCAGGTTATAAACATTAGTGACGTTTGTGCCAAGTCGCTTCAGTTGTGTACGACTCTTTACGACCCTATGGACCATAGCCTGCCAGGCCCCTCTGTCCATGGGATTCTCTAGACAAGAATACTGGAGGGGGTTGCCATACCCTCCTTCAGAGGATCTTCCTGACCCAAGAATCAAACCTTACGTCTCCTATGTTGGCAGGCAGGTTCTTTACCACTCACACTACCTGGAAAGCCCCTAGTGACATGAAAACTTTGGCCATAAGAAAAATGTTCAGAGATGAAGATATCAAATCTAAACTCCTTCAAACCCATTGGAAGTAAGCAGGTTATAAACAAATGCAGAGAATACACATAATGTATCAAAACTGATTCCCTTCTGTGTTGGGCTGTGCTGTGCTTAGTTGCTTGGTCCTGTCCGACTCTTCATGACCTCATGGCCCCATTTCTGCCAGTTCTTTATTTACATCTGTTCCCAGGTAGTGCTAGTGGTAAAGATCTCACCTGCCAATGCAGGAGACATAAGAGTTCAGTCCTTGAGTTGGGAAGATCCCCTGGAGGAGAGCATGGCAACTCCACCCATGCTTAGAGTATTCTTGCTTAGAGAATCCCCATGGACAAAGGAGCCTGGCGGGCTACAGTCCATAATTGTGTCCAAAGACTTGGACGCAACTGAAGTGACTGAGCACGCACTTGACTCTGTGCTCCGCCCAGCTCTCCCACCACATCACCCACCATCACCAGTGTCTGTCTGGTGGTGTCTGTCTGGACAGTCTGTCCAGAAGGGTATGGCACAGTGCCTATTATGGATTCTGGAGTCAAGCTGTACAAATTCAGGCTCCAACTCTGCCTTGCACTGTGTGACCTTGGTCAAGTTATATAACCTTTTCAAGTCTCTATTTCAAGAGACTTGAATATATATACCAATATATCAAGTACAAATAATGAGAGTATCTAATAGGGTCATGGCAAACAGATGTAAAGTGTGGATCATAGTCCTTGATACCAAGAAAAGGTCCAATAAATCCTACAAGAAAGCCCATCTTGATTCTCTCTCACACAGAGACATGCAGCTTCCATGTCAGTTCATGCCCATCTTGTATGAAAATTCTCATTACTTTTATAGAGTAGTAATTATAGAATAAGGGTCTGTCCTTATCTTTCAGTTGTCTCCTCTGTTTGGGGGTTTTGTTTTGTTTTTAAAATAGATTTGTCTATTATAGTAGACACTCCAAGTATTATCTGTAAGTTATACTTACTGGTTTGTGGCATTGTCTTTTACTGTTACTTTTTCATTCTTAAAGTTATAACAATTACTTTGCCTTGTGGCATGCATGAGTACTCAGCTGCTTAGTCGTGTCCCACTCTTTGCAACCACAAGGACCATAGCCCGCCAGGCTCCTCTGCCCGTGGAATTTTCCAGGCAAGAATACTGCAGTGGATTGCCCTTTCCTCCTCCAGGGAATCTTCCGGAACCAGGGACCTAACCCCAGCCTCTGGAGTGTCCTGTGTCTCCTGCGTTGGCAGTTCTTTACCACCGTGCCACCTGGGAAGCCTGTTATTTTGCTTTGTAAACATATATATTAAAATATTTTAAAATAAACTACTTATGATAGAGTAAAATAGTCTCACTACAGTGTTGAGTGAAAAGTGTACAAAGTAATAGATATGATTTGATTTCCTATTCATTTCTTTTCGCACATTATAAAATCTGGAAGATTGGTCATTGGAATACCAACAGTAGTAGCTCTTTCTAGAAAGGTAAGATTACAGGGGGTTTTTTTCCTCTTTCTATTATAATAAATTTATGCATGTTGTTCAGTTACTTATATAATTGAACACATTTATATTTTCAGTTTTAAGTAAGCATGAAAAGAATGTTCCCAAAGCATGTCGCATACCTCTTCTCTCTCATTAATTTCCTTTCCGTTTGGAAGGATGAGTCTTGCCCACTGCACAGGAGACCTCTGGAAGGCGGCTGATGCCATCTGGGATGAAACCCTGCCCCTGAGAACAACTCCATCTTTTTAAGTCCCTCAAAATGAAATGTGATAATGTATTTGTCTGCCTTAATCACTTCATGCCTTTGCCTGTAGGCTGTTACCTGCAATGCTTCTCTCTGAAGAAGAAAAAGATTTTCTGACTCTAATTGGCAGTGATTACTCACTCACCCCGCAAGGTGCTGCCTCCCCGACCCTCTGTGGCCCAGCAGAATCAATCACCTCCTCCACCCTGGCTTCAAACCTTTGGTGATCCACTGAGCGCGGCCCACCTGTCTGCCTCCCCCATTTACAGAGAAGCCCCTTGAGGACAAGACCTGGGCACTGGGGTTGAGTCGCTTTATGCCCTCTCTTCAGCTCAGTCCCCATGGGCTCAATGAATGCTATATAATAGATTAATGAACCAACCCAGCAGACGTTTCTCAGCTCCTCCAAGTAAACCTAGTTACAGGTGACTAGCATCTGAGAGGAGGGAAGGGTTAGATTCCTAGAATAGAATCACAAATAATTAAAATCACGCTTCACAATCTCCAGTGAATTTTTTTCTTTTTCTCCCCCCAGAGGTCGATTTTTAATGGAAAACTTAGACACTAAACATCTCCTTTCCCCCATGCTTTTGATCTCAGTTTGTTTTTTGATTTCAAGAATAATTGCTTTACAATACTGTGTTAGTTTCTGCTGCACCCACAACGTGAATCAGCTATAAGTATCCATATGTCCCCTCCCTCTCGAGCCTTCTTCCCCCCATCCCACCCATCTGTCGCCACGGGGCACGGAGCCGCGCTCCCTGTGTTGTACGGCAGGTTCCCACCAGCTGCTTTACGCCAGGCTGGGTCCACGTGTCGGAGCTCCTTCCTCAGCTTGTCCCGCCCTCTCCCTCCCTCCCTGCGTCCACAAGTCTGTTCCCTTTGTCTGCGTCTCGTTCCTGCCCTGCAAGTAGGTTCATCAGGATTTGGTACACACAGTTTTGTGAGTAAAACCCATTTCATAATACAAGGGTACAAATTTATAATCCATTTCATAACACAAAGAATACATATGAAAATATAGCTATCCAGCATATTTAAGACAGAGGAAGCAGAGACCATGCATGATTTGACTTGAGAAAATTAAACAGGACTCTGTTCTGTGAATCCCCATGCCCTGGAGCCTTCTAGTATAGCAGGGGTCACACTACTTATAACTGATAGTCTACATGTATGTCACCTCATGTGACTTAGTGGAAGGACCATGTTTTTCTTCTTGTCCTCAGGAGCTTAGCACAGTACCTACCACAGCTCAGCAAGGCCTTCCGTTCAGTCGTTCAGTCATGTCCAACTCTTTGCGGCCCCATGGACTGCAGCAGGCCAGGCTTCCCTGTCCATCACCAACTTCCTGAGCTTGTTCAAACTCATGTCCATCAAGTCAGTGATGCCATCCAACTGTCAGCTTATTAATATTTATAATAAAGCTTATTGACATGTATCAGGAAAAATAAATTTTAAAAATTAAAAAAGGAGAATAAAAAAAATGTGTCAGACACTGTATGAGCTGCTTGTACATTATCTCATGTTATATTTCAATAACCATCAAAAGATTATTATCCTAAACTTACAGAATGATTAATTTGCATGAAGTGTCTCAAGTAGTCTGGAAAAAGCAAGATTCGAATATAGATCTTCAGTTCAGTTCAGTTCAGTCCTGCCTCCAAATCCCATTCTCATGACCACTGTATTCTCCAATATAAAGAATGTGATCTCATGAGCATTTGTTGTGTGTGTTGTTGTTTAATTGCTAAGTCATGTCTGACTCTATTGCAACCCCATTGGCTATAGCCTGACAGGCTCCTCTGTTCAAGGGATTTCCCAGGCAAGAATACTGGAGTGGGTTACTATTTCCTTCTCCACAGGATCTTCCCAACCCAGGGATCAAACCCAGGTCTCTTATATCTCCTGCCTTGGCAGGCAGATTCTTTTCCAACTGAGCCATGGAAGTCTAATAACAAATAAGAATAACATCACAAAATATAATTCCAGGAGAAGATAATCAAAGCCCTGATTGCCCACAACCGTAAGTAACACAGCCAGCTAGTTGAAGCAGAGACTTGTATGTAGAAGGACAACAGTTACAGTTGAAACAGTTACAGTATGAAAAAGCATAAATTCAAGGCAATATAAGATGCTAAGGTGTGTTAGAAGTGACTGAGCAGTGTAGGTATATTCAGTTTCTGTCCCACCGTGACAGGCAAATGATAGGCGGCATCAATCAAGATAGAAAGGAAAGGCATCAAGATATGTTACGAACGTGTTTTATTTTCAGACAAGGAAGGAGCTGGCCAGGAATTCGAAGTCAGAAGTACGGGGACTTTCCCGCCTCTCACAGTTAGCTCCGTGACCTTGTGCAGTCCCTGGAGTTCAACTCCCATCCGTGAACTTGGGATAAATTGGAAGATTCGGGTTGTTTGTCGACAACCACATGCTTCTTTTCTCATGTGCATCTCAGTAGCCCTATCGCAGGAACCACGGTCCGTGGCAGGGCATGGTGGAAGGCTTCCCTGGCCACAGCTCACCTGCATGAAATGTGTGGAGGGATAATTGAGTTCTGGAATAGAATGCTGGTGAGGTGGCTGGCATGCTGCTAAGGTCACTCACGGGCAAAGCATGGTGTGTGTGTGAGCAAGCAGAAGTGAGGACCCACTAAAACAAGTACTCATATACGCCATGTGAGTATATGGGTTTCCCCCCATTTATTAAATAGAGATGATATTAAATATATGTGATATACAACCCCTCAGTGCTTAAGTGTAAGCAAATCTCACATCTTGTATTTCATACTTTGTGCTTTGGTGAACTGGCTAAACATAGAAAATGTTCAACAGTAGCTTCCGGATCCACTTGAAAGGCACGAGAGGTCTGTACTCGCCTGGGGCAGTGACTAGAATACAGAAAGCTGCAAAGGAGGCCATGTGATAGGGGCAGCCGGGAGACAGAAGGAACTAGATTCAGGGGTCACGCCAAGGCTGAGACTCCAGTCTGAGGGTGTCTCTTTGCCTCTGTCCCTTCCCCACCTGCTTTGACTAGCAGACTTCTTCTCAGCATGGCAGAGAGGAAAAGAAAGAAATTAAAAACCACATTGATCAGGGTTGCTTCTCGTTAGCAGTTGTGAGAAAATATTTAAGAGGGGAGAAAAAAAGAAGTTGAAAGTTCTAAATATATAAGGATTTGCAGGTGGTCGGAGACTTTAGGTACCTAAGCTATGCTCAACACTGTCAGCCCAGACTCTATTTTGCAAAATGGTCACTGAGTCATCGGGTTCCATTCACAGCCTCCCCCATCAGTGGAGTTCTCGGGATGTGTGTTGATTTAATGCCGCCTCTTAAAGGCAGCCTATAAATCAGCTCCCCATTATGGCAGGTACTTGAAAACATATTGACGGTTAATAATGTTTGTGAATCAAAAGTGCATCTGAGAGACTTCCCCGGTGATCCAGTGGTTAAGACACCATGCTTCCATTGAAGGGGGCCCAGGTTCGATCCCTGGCTGGGGAATTAAGATCCTGCATGCCATGAGGTGTGGCCAAAAAAAGGAAAAAAATAAGATGTGCATCTGAGTGAACAGAGAAAGATAAATATCATGTGCTATGGCTTATATGTGGAATCTAAAAAATGATACAAATGAATTTATTTCCAAAACAGAAAGACACTCAGAGACATAGAAAATGAACTTGAGGTTACCAGAAGGGAAAGAGGGAAGGGATAAATTAGGAGATAACAGATACACACTAGTGTACATAGCATAAACAAGGACCTGTTGTATAGCACAGGGAACTAGACTCAGTATCTTGTAACAAGCTATGAGGGAAAATAATCTTAAAGGGAATATGTATAAAACTGAATCCCTTTGCTGTACATCTGAATCTAACTCAACACTATGAATCAACTATAATCAGTAAAAGTAGTCCAGTGGTTAAGAATCCGCCTGCCAGTGCAAGGAGATGCAGGAGGCATGGGTTCCATCCCTGGGTTGGGAAGGTCCCCTGGGGAAGGAAGTGGCAGCCCACTCCAGTATTCTTGCCTGGAGAATTCCATGGACAGAGGAGCCTGGAGGGCTACAGTCTACAGGGTCACAAGGAGTCAGACACGACTGAAGCCATTTAGCACACACGCATGCTACATACAACTATATGTTTACAGGTTGGATCGTGAGACCTAGTTCCTTGCAGCAAAGAGGGGTCCTCTCACACCATTTCTCCCAGTGTGCTTGCCTGGGCCTCCTCTTGGGGTCCAGGGATGGGCCGGCGAGGAGCATATCTTAACCCCTGTGTTCTGGGAGGAACTCATCCAGACTCTCAGTTCCCACC
>NW_011494921.1:6342792-6361528 GCF_000754665.1 Bison bison bison | reverse complement strand
CCCCCCCCCCGAGCCCCCCTGCCGCTCTCGTCAATGCCTGGAAGCTCACGCCCTCCACTTCCTACACACCCTCTGCAAGGCTGCCACCAACAACCATGTCAGAAAAAAGGAATCATTTCTAAACATCTCAGTTCCCCTGGAAGAGAGTCCTATTCCAAGGAAGAGACCCCTAGAAGGAGAAGGAAGGCCTTTCCCTGTGTGTTTCTCCTGCTTTCTGTCCACTGTGGACTTCTCTATGTCTGGGGTCACTCACACACGTGAGGGGCAGGATCCTGGGTTCCATAAGACCCCCTGGCGCTTTCTCTCCTGGAGCTGACATCTAGTGTTGGGTAGAGATGAGCGGGGTAAGCCGGCCATTACAGTGACACGTCCTAGGCGCCCCCATGGTCTGGGGGAGACCTAGGGACTCATGGAAGGCTTCCAGAATGAGGTGATTGCTAAGCTGAGACTGAACACAGTGACTAGAATTGGCCAATCCACCCATTTTTGCCCACCTCTTTGTGACTTTTTGCACACCACAGACCCCTTGCATATTTGGGCAGAGAAGAGTAGCTGGGGATAGTGTCACCGAGAGGGAATTCCACCAGGGGGAAAAGGGCCCAGGGGACACCCCAATCTGTCCCTTCACGGTTCCACTGCTTTCTTCCTTCTCCTGAAAGCTAAGGAGCTGAATCGCACAGCTGAGACCAGAGAGTGAGCCCAGGGCTTCTGCCCACCCCATGGCCTTACAGAAGCAGAGCAAGTTGGCAGGAGCCGGTGTGACCTCATTGGATGCAAGCTGCAAGGCTCCGGCCCCGTGATGGCAGCCCTGTGGTTACCTCTGCCCGTTGCAGCCTATCAGCCCCGTGTGCCGCTCCCCCGCTGTCAGTCCCCCAGCTCCCGTGGGGCCAGTGTCACTGTCCTATTTCACACTGCAGCTCCAGGAAGCAGATGTGAGTGAGCGGGGCACACAGTCCCTGGGTGGAGAAGATCCCCTGGAGGAGGAAATGGCAACCCACTCCAGTCTTCTTGCCTGGGAAATCCCACGGACAGAGGAGCCTGGCGGGCTACTGTCCTTGGGGTCACAAAGAGTCAGACACGACTGAGCGACTTTCACTTCACTTTCACTCATAACTCCTTACAGGACTTTACAGTTTACAAGGCACAGGTGGCTCTTGCTCTCTTGCATATTGAAAAGGCAGAGGCTTTGAGAGCCTGAAGTGGCAAAGATCACACGGCAGGTAGGGGGCAATCTGGCCTGGAACCAGCTCTGGGTGTAGTCCGTGTGGAATGCACAACTCAGCAGAGCGGGAGGGCACGTGCCCTAGCGATCTATTTCAAAGGAAGAAGTTTTAGGAGGCCTTGGTGTCTAAAGCGAAAGAGGCGTGTTATACATACACATATTCAATTATGAGAGCAATTATAGGGACTTGCCTGGTGGTCCAGATGAAACCACCCTTATGGCAGAAAGTGAAGAACTAAAGAGCCTCTTGATGAAAGCGAAAGAGGACACTGAAAAAGTTGGCTTAAAGCTCAACATTCAGAAAACTAAGATCATGGCATCCGGTCCCATCACTTCATGGCAAAGAGATGGGGAAACAATGGAAACAGTGAGAGACTTTATTTTTATGGGCTGCAAAATCACTGCAGATGGTGACTGCACCCATGGAATTAAAAGATGCGTGCTCCTCAGAAGAAAAGTTAAGACCAACCTAGACAGCATATTAAAAAGCAGAGACATTACTTTGTCAACAAAGGTCCATCTAGTAAAAGCTGTGGTTTTTCTAGTAGTCATGTATGGATTTGAGAGTTGGACTATAAAGGAAGCTGAGCACCAAAGAATAGATGCTTTTGAACTGTGGTGTGGGAGAAGACTCCTGAGAGTCCCTTGGACTGCAAGGAGATCCAACCAGTCCATCCTAAAGGAAATCAGTCCTGAATATTCACTGGAAGGACTTATGTTGAAGCTGAAACTCCAATACTTTGGCCACCTGATACAAAGAACTGACTCACTGGGAAAGACCCTGATGCTGGGAAAGATTGAAGGCAGAAGGAGAAGGGGATTTGAAAAGAGGATGAGATGGTTGGATGGCATCACCAACTCGATAGACATGAGTTTGAGCAAGCTCCAGGAGTTGGTGATAGACAGGGAAGCCTGGCGTGCTGCAGTCCATGGGGTCGCAAAGAGTCCGACACGACTGAGCAACTGAGCTGAACTGAACTGGTGGTCCAGTGGCTAAGACTCCACGCTCCCAAGGCAGGGGGCCCATGTTCGATCTCTGGTCAGGGAACTAGACCCCACAGGCTGCAGCTAAGATCTCACATGCCACAAGTAAGACTCAGTGCTGTCAAATCAATATTTTTTTAAAAACTTAAAAAAAGAGAGCAATTATATTTTTTTCAAATCCTTAGGAATTTGGGGGATAGAAATAGAGAAAATGTAGGGAATGGTACAGAAAGAAAATGTAATATTTGTTTGATCCTCAGTGAGAGCTGTACCCCTCACGCTTGACATACCACTGACATTCAGTAAAAATTTATTGAATGAATAACTTCATTAAACATGTATCACATGTAGTAGTAGAATTAATACTGTATATACAGGTATTTTGGCTGAGGCTTGACTATTAGGTGACATTGACAACAAGAAAGACAGTTAACAAAGTCATGAAGTAACTCTCTACGTCCGTTTTTATAGTTCAGTTTCAAAAACAGTGCACTTACATTCCTCTCTCTGTTTTATCCTAATATAGTTCACATTTGAAAGTACCAGCTGGGTTAGGCTGCCCAGCTGTAAATGACTCAAGAAATCAAATATCCTTCCTCACTGCTAATGTGTTTTTATACATTAGAGGTCACTGTTGGTCTGTGCAGAGCTTGTTAAACAAAAAGTTATCTCCTTTGCTTGAAGTTTAAGTGTAAGCTAACAAATCAATTTATGATTTGTTCTCCATTGTTGTCAGCATTTGGTCATTTTTTTTCATTAGTTCCCCAACCAGGGATCAAACCCATGCCCCCTGCATTGGGAGCACAGAGTCTTAACCACTGGACTGCCAGAGAAGTCCCAGCGTTTGGTCTTTTATCTCTGATCCATATGAAAATCTATTGTGTGAATGGTGTGTATGGTGAGTGTGAGAGACAAAGGTTGGTGGGAGGCGGTCGGGAGGAGAACAAATATAGTTCTTACGTTGACTACAGAGACACATGCAAAAACATACCGCGTATTTTTTTTTATTCCTGGGATCAGCATACTACAGTATTCTTACACAGCTATTGAGATGAAACACACATACCCTAAAATGTGTACAGCTTCTCAGTAGGGAAAGCTCCAGAAACAGCATGAAAAGTCACACCAGCTGCTGAAGAGGAAGCTGCCTAGGACTGAAACATTGCTACAACTGGGCTAATGTCTCCGATATTATGTCATTAATAAAAATCTATCATCCCATCCTTGCGCATCTGAATCTCATTTGCAAAATGTGCTTTTAATTTTTGTCCCCAGACTAATCTGCATCTCCCAGGTCTTGCTGAATTCTGGGTGGAAACGAGAGACAGTTTGCTCCCCCGCTGGCTGGCAGTCCTGGAAGGCTTAGCCATTTTGTCTGGTTAAGAATGGAGGCAACAGAGCTACCTAAGGAAAAGACTGGAGTGTTCCAGATTGTAACAAACGATCATACTTTACAGGTTAAAAAAATAGTAATAAAATAAAGAGAAAAACCAAAAATTGTCATCAGACCAGGTTTTGATGCATGCAGTTAACTTGTCTTTTCTTGGCAGCTAAAACTCATCTTGTATTTAAGAACATTTTGAAATTTGTCCCCGGAATGTTTTCAATTAGAGGCATTCTCGCATGTGATGCATCAAGGGAAAACAACACTTCAAGTCAGAACGAAGGTACTCCCGGAGACAAATATGATTAATGGGATAATCTTGTAGATTACAATAGTCAGAGGCCACGCCTGCCTTCGTGCTCTCCAAGGACCGGACAACTCACTCCCATACAAACAGCTGCACATTCCTCAATACCATCATTATCCAATGCAAGGCTGCCTTCGGCCTGCTCAAATTCCTATAATATCCACATTTGGCAATTTCCTGTTGTGCAACTTCAGTTTCAGAAGTTAAGGTTTCAAGAGTTCCATGTGATTACTTGATAGAGCTTACAAACGGCATTGATTTTCTAAAGCGTCATTAAAGGTTGCTCTGCAAGCAACCAGACAAAAGAGTACCCCAACCAGCCATGCAGCTTTTATGTGGCTCATTGAAAACATAAAGGGCAGTCCTGTCATCTGCCAGTCAGGCCCCCAGAGTCCCCCTGCGGGGCAGGTGAATGTTTTTATTTCTGGTTTACAGGGAAGAAACGGCCACAGAGTAGTTGAGAGTCTAGCCCTAGGCCTTGGCTAAACAGAGGTGGAGTCAGGATTAAGAAAGCCAGGTTCCCTGCCTCTGATTTCCACGCTCAGCCCACCAGGCAAGCCATCCCCTTCTAGGACAGTTGCTCAGCCTCACAACAAGATCTGAGATCCACTGAGAAAAACGTAAATTCCCCTGGGTCTCTGGAGCAGGGGCAAGCCATAGCAATATTGGATGAAATTTGATCATACCTGTTTCTTTTTTCTTCCCATGGTGGGAGTAAAGCCTTCGAAGGGTCCTTAGTAAATTTCTGGATGCACAATTCTTCCCCATTCTATTTGTCCCATTCTGCTTCCCAGGTTAAGATCTCTTTCTTGCTGTTAATACTTTGGAAATACACTGACTGATCTTCGCTTTTTCAACTCTAACCAGACTCTTCCTTCTTTAATGTGTTGAATCCGTCAATACTTTTGCTCTTTGCCCAGGACTTTTAGCCTCTTGACACTCCTTTGCCAATTGTCTCAGATGAACAAGTCATAAAACTTCCCTGGCATAGAATGGTAACTGGAAGGAGGTGGCCCGCTCCCTCTGAGTGGCACTATTTTCCTCTCAAAAGCTGAAGAGATTCCCTCCCCACCTGAGGGTCAGTGAGTCTGTTTTGCTAGTAAAACCAGAAAATTATGAAGCTGTTCATGCTAAGATATAAATAACCAATGACAGCTTAAAGTGCCTGTAAGTATTTGCGCATCTCTTGGAAGATGCAAAGCCTTAAACTACAGCGAGGATGTTAGTTGGAGCAAAGTTCAGCTGTGTAACAGGAGGAGGGAGATTTGAATGGTGTGGAGTGAAAGTTCTATAGTTCCTGAGATGATCGTGTATATCCTTGGTTCCTAAACTTGTGTGTCTATCAGCGTCACCTGAACACCTTGTTAAGCCGCAGAGGACCGGTCCCATCCCCAGAGTTCCTGATTCAGTAGGTGGGGGATGGGGTCCAAGAACTGGCATGTTTAACAAACTCCCTGATGGTGCTGCTGGTCGACCCTTTGAGTAGCACTGCCTGTTCTGAGGATTCGGGGTTACTGTGCAGTTCCATCAAGAACTGCTCATGAGGCTCAGAATCAAATAAATTAAGCTCTTAACAGAAAGGACTAGTACCCCAACCTGAGAAGGTAAAGTGACCCAAGAGGAGTGGGTAGATAGATGGAGACGTTGGCTTAATGGCCTTGCTTCGCAATCCTTTCTGACCCAGGCCATCCAGGAAAGGAGACTCGTGAGCTGGGGGCACTTTGTCAAGGACAGCTTTGCAGGATGTTTAGACATGAGGATTGTTAGCCAGCACTCTGAGTGACCTCAGCTGTCACAATGGTACACAAAGAGATGTAGCTTGGTGCCCAGGGATCACCCATCAGGGGTGCAGAGATCAATATCCACACCTTGAACTGCACTTGAAAGCAAATTAAAAGCCGGTGCGGCTGGCACAGTGTACAACCCAAGGTGTAGGCAACGATTTGCAAAAATTCTTTAATTAGAGTCGATAGGAAATGTCTCTTGCTTTTTCTTCCCCTTCTATCCCACTTAGCTTGCTAAGTGATTTTAATGCTCTTTAAGACATCACAGATGTTCTTCGGAGGGATGGTGCAACACTGACAATCAAAAGGCTGGACTTTTATAAATTTATACCAATTGGAACCTATGACCACATAGAAAATATGTGAGTCAACTTATGTAACACAAGCCTGAGTAGAGAAAACAGCTACCAAAATCCAACTGGTCTTCAATCTGGGTTTCAGTGATGTCTCTCAACGTCCTTTTTATAAGGAGATTTTTACTGAGAGAGAGAATAAATACACAGGCTTCCTCCTTCCCTCACCACCTGTAGAAAAATGAAGAATGTTTTGTTTCCATTGTGTTCAGTGGAAAAAATGAAGAAGTATGAGATTCCTTTTCAATGTTTATAGGAGATCCTTTGGTATAAAATACATCGAAATTAATTTTTTGTCTCTCGTGGAGTTGGAAAGCACCCTATAGGTGTCTGAGATTTAGAAAAACATAGCTCCTTCCTGCTCCTCTCCCTTCAACCGAGAGCTTCCTAAGGAACTTGAAAGGTGCGCTTGGCTTTGACTTCTGTTTAGATATACAACTAGACTTTTGAATAAATATAAATATCTTCATTACATCTTTTCCCCCCTTTATTATTGCTATGGATGCTGTAGTTTCAGGCTACTCAGTGCCGAGCTGTGGGCAATTATTCTCTTAGTTAAAAGGCCTTTAGGTGAAGCAGTAATTTGGACTCTAATTATGGTGGTTTCCCAATACAGTCCAGTAGTAGGAAAGAAAATATATCAGTCCCCTGAAAGTTGATTTCTTTTTCCAGAGCTCAAGTGCCTTTTAGATACTTGAAGCCACAACTATCCCAGAATTGTATAGTTGGGTGAAAATTCTGATCAACTCCTTTTTTTATATATGTTGTTCATAGTTTGGAAAATAAATAACTTCCCTTGTCTAAACTGGAAAGTGTGCAAAGATGAATTGACACGTCAGTGTGTTTGGGGTTAAAATGTTTAAGTTTCCTGAGTCCATTTAGGTGTTCAAATAAGAGTCAAGATTGCCACCATCAACTCACTCTGGTGAAAATCCTGAAATGAAACCTCCTCTTCCTTGCTGATTTCTCTAAGCTAGTATTCATTTCCTTTTGGAGGAATTTGGGGCAGGGGATTGAGATTTAAGATTCCAGTTTCCTGAATATTAACAACAGAAATTGAGCCCATTTAACCAGACAGTTGAAGACCCATCACCTGCCCAAAACTATGTTAGATACACATGGGAAATTCAAAGCCACGTAAAGAGACAAAATTAACACAAATGCAAATACTGGAGGGGACTTCCCCAGTGGTCAAGTGACTAAGACTCCGTGCTCCATGCAGTCGCCTGAGTTTGAGCCCTGGTCAGGAAACCAGACTCCGCATGCCACAGCTAAGAGTTCCCTTGAGACAGTGATCGAAGATCCCAAGTTCTGTAACTAAGACCGGCACAGCCAAATAAATAAATATTTTTAAATACTTATTTCTTTTTAAAGGGAAGGGGGCTGGAGTCCTTTTGGCTCAGGAAAAGAATTTTAAATATACACCCCCTAACCTGCCCACAATAAACCCAGTGAAAGTGAGAATAACAAATACAATTAAAAAAAAAAAAAGGCACAGGCCTTTAGTACCCTCTTCCAAGTTGTTCCTCTTTGAGATTTTACACACCGAGCATTCCATGCCCCATCCTTTACTCCTTGGCACCAGAGTCAGAGCCTCCCTTCAGTCTTTCTCTTTGGACCGAACATTTAAGCCTTGAAAGAAGAAAATCCCTCTCACACTGGAATGGGAAGTCTAAGTTACCAAAGAGCTTGTTGGCCCATCTCATTTGTTACAAACCCCTGTGAGAGAGGCAAGACCAGTACTGGTTATTTCATTTATAGAGTGGGATCAGGAAGGCACAGAGAGGTCACACAACTTATCAAAAGTCATGCAGCGAGACTCTAGCCAAGCCTGGAAGACAGCCTAGTTCTTCTCATCCACAGCTGTGTGTGATGTGCCTTGAAAGGCTGCCTCTAGAGCTTGTTGCAGTATTTCAGTCCTTTACCTGGAAACCTTAAGATCCTAGCCTGCTGTTGTACAGGACGTAGGGGGATGCCTTGCATCCATTCATGCTTTCCCTCAACAAATACCTACTGAGAACTAACCATTGCTGAACGTTTTTCCAGATGCCAAACACAAGAGTGGTCAAGAGAGACCATGACCTCTAACCTCATGAAATTTACATTCTGCTGAGGAGGCAGACAACAGACAAGTCAAATATGAGGGGTTTTAGATACTGAGAAAGCGAAAAAGAAAGCGGGGACGGAGGGGTGGAGAGCAGGAAACCGGTGTTGGGCATTCTGTGAGGGAGTGGGGTGGCCAGAGAGAAGACAGCGGGAGGGCGGTGTCCAGGTGAAAGCAGAGGGCGGGCGGGGACTGGGCTCTGATTCATCCAGGAGGAGAGGTCTAGGCAGCAGGCACAAATGCTCCTGAAAGGACTGAGACCCAGCAGGTTGGCCAGGGTGACTCAGCCCAGCAAGTTGAAGAAGCAAGGACCCAGAGATAGGGTCAGAGGAATAAGCAGGAGCAAAAGCCAGATTGGGGCGGGGGTGAGGGGCACCCCTGAATCACTGTAAAGATGATGCTTTTGCTGCAGTAAAATGCGGCAGAGCCGATGTGGAGGTTGGAGCAGTGGAGGGTTCATGAATTACCAGCTGCTCCGTGGAGCGTAGGCCCCAGAGGGATGAGCAGGGTGGGAGCAGGGCATCTGGGAGGAGCCCCTGCCGTATCCCGATGCGGGATGATGACGGTTGGGTCACGCCCTTGCCTCTCACCTGTTCCAGGATGAAGCATGGCTAACTCAGACAGAGGTGTTAATGAGGTCAAGGTCAAGGAATCTTGTGAGCATCCTTTGGGCCCATATTGCCAACCTGAGCTTCCAGATCTTTGTCAGTCCTCTCCTGGTTCCTGCCCATCAGTACTCCTAAGGGAAGTCATTGGAAAGGTGGCTTAGGCTAAACACCAAGCTTCTTTGCAGTGAGCTGAGCTTGCAGCCCCCAGGCTTTCTGTGCTCATCAGAAGGTTGGATTGATAGCAATGCCTGTCTTGAAGTTTTTTTTTTTAAGTAGGAAAATCAACGAATACTTAACAAACGGGGTTTGTTTTGTGCATGCTAAGTCGCTAAGTCATGTCCGACTCTTTTGTGACCCCATGGACTGTGTAGCCTTCAAGGCTTCTCTGTCCATGGATTTGTCCAGGCAAGAAGGCTGGAATGGGTAGCCATTCCCTCCTCCAGGGGATCTTCCTGACCGAAACCATGTCTCATATCTCGTGCATTGGCAGGCGAGTTCTTTACCACTAGCACCACCTGTGAAGCCCTTGTTTTGTAGACTTGCTGTTTTAAAGCATGGAGCCTGCAAGGGGTGGGCAGTTCATTCCTTCATTCCTTGGTGGGTAAAATAGTAAAACCACTGACATGGAGGAGGGCTAGAGATCCTGCTTCTGCTCCCACCCAGGCTTCTCTGCTCTTGGTTCCCGAGAAAAGCAGATGAAGGTGTGGCCTGGGTCGGGGCACATGTCTCTGTGCACTTCCAGTGCACACCCTCCGGGAAGGAGACGGAGTGGTGGGGCAACAGGGTGTTGGCAGTCAGAACAAGTCACTGGGGCCTCGCTTTCCTCATCTGTGGGATTAAGAGATGGGGTTAAATGATCCTCGTGGTCCACCCCAGCCTTAAGCATCTATGATACTGTGAGTGGTCTTTGTCCGTGGGGAGTGAAGGAGAAAGGATTTCATTTAACTCCTGGTCAAGAATCCAGGTAAAAGACTGCCCTGGCAACCCAGTAGATAAGATTCCACCCTTCCAATGCAGGGGGTACATGTTTGATCCCTGGTCAAGGAACTAAGATCCCACAGGCCATGTGGCTTGGCCAAAAAAAAAGAATCCAGGTAAACACTAGCACTGAACACTTCTGTATACTTAGAAACTACAAACATGTGTAAATCATTTTTACTCTTGGCATAAGAAGCAAATTTTAAATCCATCTGACAATCTAATCATATGATGTTTTATCAAACTCTGAGTTTAGAAAGATGTTATAAAAACCTGATTTATTGAATGTATTAGGATAGACAAGTCATGCTCCTGATTTATATACTAGGGTCAAACACAATACCTCAAGGTCTTGGGTGGGCTTAAGTTATATCTCAGCTGTAGTTCTTTTTTTTTTTTTTTTCAAGAGCCAAGAATATGTGGAAATACTTTGTTTTGTTTTTTATCAATCACTGGAGCTCATGTGAGCTACTTCAAGGGCCAGCCATGCTCTGGGGCTTATCCTTTTGGCAGGAAAGGCAACTGCTCAGAGGTCAAACAAGGGCTCATTTCCTCCCCTACAGGCCAGCGGAGATCTTCCATTCCCAGACTGACTTTCATTCCTTTAGCTGAGCTGGAAGGCATTGTTCCCTAGTAAAACACAACACTTCGGAAGATCGTCACTTGAGTTGCTCCCAGATTTACTATTTGAAGACTGAGTCGT
The DNA here is from genome assembly GCF_000754665.1 of Bison bison bison. Classification (NCBI taxonomy): domain Eukaryota; kingdom Metazoa; phylum Chordata; class Mammalia; order Artiodactyla; family Bovidae; genus Bison; species Bison bison. The sequence continues at coordinate 6,351,101 of NW_011494921.1, read as the reverse complement.
GATCAGTGCTTGGTTAGAAGAGGAGAAGCAAGTAAACACGATGCCTCTGGCAGGGCAAAGACTGAGGAGCCAGAGGCTGGAAGCACGAAAGTGCAGGGCTGCCTTCTGGAACTTCTTTGATGGTCCCGTGGCCAAGATTCCTCACTCCCAATAGTGGAGGCCCGGGTTCAATCCCAATCAGGGAACTAGATCCCACCTGCCATGACCAAGAGTGTGCATGCCACAGCTAAGACCCAGCGCAGCCAAGTAAATAAATATTTTTTAAAAATGTACAAGGGTCCTTTCTTACCAGTATTTCCTAGGGAGAGTCCCCAAAACCAGCACAACTATCGTAATTCCCTTTTGGGGCTTCAAGAACCCTATTTTCCTTAGTTAAGCAAACACAAGCATTTGTTTGGACTTATCTAAGCACACATTCCCAACTCTTTTTCTGCTGCCTTCTCGGTTGTTGAAGGATTAACTTTGTTGGGTGTAGATTTGTGGGTCAGACACACTTGAAGTTCACTTAGTCTAACTTTCCACCTCAAATAGAGATTCTGGCCCACTGAGGGCCTCTCTTGATTCTTAACTCTTTCCAGGGATGAAGACCCCACTGCTCCATAAGACACTGTGTTTATTTTATTTTCAGGAAGTTCTTCCTTATATTAAATAAAATTCTCTGTCTCTAAAGTTCACCCATAAAATCTGGTCTTCCACACTTGCTTTGTTTTTTAGTTTACTTGGCTGTACTGGGTTTTAACGCGGATCTTTAGTTGTGGCTTGAGGACTCAGTTGTAGCATGTGGGCTGCAGGGACTTCATTCAGGCCCCCCGTTTTGGGAGCGTGGTGTTTTAGCCACTGGAACACCAGGGAGGTCCCCACAATGGCTTTGATTAGTGGATCTCAAAGTCTAACTTCAAACATCCTCCCCTGATCATCAAGGCCCTCCCCTTTATTCTTTCTTTCACTGGCCCAGTTTTAGGGAAAATCCTATGAAGTCCTGGTGAGGGCAGATCTGACAAGCCATGCCGTCTTTCAAAAGAAAAGGAAGGCTGGAAACTTCCCCGGTGGTCCAGTGGTGAGGACTCAGCGCTTTCACTGCTGTGGGCCTGGGGAACCCCGGTCAGGGAACTGAGATCTCAAGCTGCATGGCATGGCCAAGAAAAGAAAAGGAGAGGAATGGAAGGCTGGAGGGGCCAAAGCTAAGCTTACTGCAGAGAAGATTTTAGTACAGCTCTTTGGTTCCACGTGGCATATGATATTCTCCCTGGAGATATTCCCCATGCTTTAAGAGGATCATTTTTCCAGATTTGATAACTGATCACATTTTCTAATAGCTTCCAATATCTTAAAATTAACCCACAATGAGTATTTTTTCATAACCCCCGCCCTGAGGAAATCACTTCCTATCCAAATTAACTACAAAATCACAAAAAACTTTAAATGGTTCTGTAACCCACGGGATTAGGAAGATGGCTTATAATAATTCACCGGGCTCTTCATGACATCTAGTGGCGAAGCCTGGAAGAGCTTACAGCTACTCAGAAGGTGGGAACATTCTTAATCTTATTATCTAACATTTGTTCTTTGAATATTTTGTTTTGTAAAATTGTAAACTAAATTCATTTCCCATTAACTAGAATGATAAACTCGTCTTTATTTTATGCATCTTTTCTTCTTTATACCTTTCCTATGTGGACTTACTTTGAAATCAGTGAAATTCATTTTTTCACAGATTTAGAAAAAAATCCTCCTTCTACAAAAGGTGCTTTGTGTGTGTGTGTGTTTAATTTTTATTTTATATTGGGGTATACTTGATTAACAATGTTGTGTTCGTTTCAGGTGTACAGCAAAGTAATTCAGTTACGCATCTATCTATTCAAAAGAGGGGTTTTGGATAAGCATAAATAACTCGATTTTGATCTGGAAGCATACTACAAAAATGTTTTGCATAAATGTATTCATCTTCAAGCATGCTTTTTAGATTTGGGGTTCCTGTGAAATCAGAGTCATTTATAGCTAACCTTGAATGTATTGTTATTCACAATTAGAAGTAGATAAATTTCACAGGCAGAGAAGCTGACAAGTCTTTAAGGCTTCACACTTAGTTTTGCAGGAAGAACAGAAGTTAATTAGAAGTGATTATACATACATTGCATGTGTGCGTGCATTTGTGTTGTGCACACACACCACCAAAGCCTTGGGAAGGCTGCATTTTTTTTTTATGTTTTAAAAATAAACATAATCTCCTTCCCATGTGTTGCTATAAGCCCAGTAAATCTAGGAAGCTCAGCAGGATTGAACAAGGTCATTTCTTGTCAGGACTCCAAGGGGGAGCAGGAAGCCACGGGGAGCATCAGATGCTGGCATCCTAATCCCCACTCAGCACCGGCCTGCCGGGCACAGGGACGCGCCGTGCCAGCTCCGCAGGCTGGCGGATGACATGGACGCGAGCGCAGAGCCAGGGCCGCGGCTCCCTGCCCATCGGCCCCTTGCAAGATGGATCTACATCCCCTGCCCTGGTAATAAAGGCAAAATTCCAGCTGAGTCTGCTCACTTCTTGATTCCGGTAAACAGGAAAGTGATGGAGAACAGCTACATCCAAACCTCTAAAGCAAAGAGGCTTCATTGATTCGTTCTGGGTTCTGTGGAGTTTAAAAACATATATATAATATAATGTATTTTAATTAAATATAATGTATTTTCAACGCAAAGGCAAAGCCCTTCACCAGTCAGCTGGTCCAGAGGCTCTGGGTGGGCGCTCCGATGTTGTCTATGTCGGGGTGCTGGCGGGAGGTGATTCGGAGAAGGTGGGGGCTTGTGGCTTGAGTCCCCAGTAGACACGTCTGGTGCCCGGGTCATCAGGTGGGCAGGCCGCATGCTGGAGATCACAGAGGCCCGCACAGAGCCAAGAGGAGCCCAGCGCCTGGTCCCGGGGAAGTGGCACCTGAGCTGGGGGGGCGGGAGTCCTACCACTGAGGGTGGCCCCGAGCCTGGCTCCACGGGAGCTGGCCTTGAGGTTGGGGCTCTGAGGGCTGGCTGGGCACTGGGGTGGGTGACAAGACTGGTTGCTGAGCCTGTGTTCTCAGGAGCCCGCCTGGAGCCTGGTGTCCACGGAGCTGGTCACCTCTAGGGTTGGCGAGGAGCTTGGGATCCTGGGGAAATCTTTTGGGTGTCTGAGGCTACAGGAGTCCAAGGGCGCTGGGATACATGGGGGTCTAGGAGTCCCCTGGGAGCCGGGGGACCCTGAAGCTAGGAGGGCTTCTGGTGCTGGCAGGCCTCCGGTGGACCAGCGGCCTGGGTCTGTGGAGGAGGGAAGTCCGGCGCGTGGGAGCCAGCCTGGCTTGGGCACACGCGTTCTGGTCCCCTGCTCCCATGGGGAGGGTCTCTCTCTCGCTGGACTATCCAGGCCTAGGGCCAGGGACGAGGGGAGGGGACAGCTTGAATCTCTTTCCCATCCGCCTCCGTGCAGCTTTTCTTGGGTCTGTGCCTCACCCAGCACTGTAATCCCTCACTTGGTACCCTTGGCTCTTGCGAAGGTATTTTCGAGTGCAGATGGTTTCTGAGGGAGCAGCGGCGTGGCATGGTGAGCACTAGAAATTTCTATGACTGCCAGTTTGCCGACTTTCGTATTAATAACATAACTCAATAATAAAACTACAAATAAAATTTTAAATAAAGAGTCCTATACTAAAGACATTCCTCCAACAAACTGGCTAATAAGCACATGAAGAGAGGCTAGACATCACGAATCATCAGAGAAAGGCACATCAAAACCACCATGAGGCATCACTTCGCACCTACTAGGATAACTACAATCAAAAAGTCTTACAATAACAAGTTTTGGTGAGGGTATGGAAAACCAGGGCTTTTCCAGGTGGCACTAGTGGTAACGAACATAGGAGACACAGGTTCGATTCCTGGGTCAGGAAGATCCCCTGGAAGACGGCATGCCAACCCGCTCCAGTATTCTTGCCTGGAGAATTTCATGGACAGGAGCCTGGAAGGCTATAGCCATGCGGTCACAAACAGCCAGACACGACTGAGTGACTGAGCACTTACCGAGAACCAAGGGCCCTCATACTGTTGCTAGGGGTGTAAAATGACATAGCCACTGAGGAAAAGAGCCTGGTTAAGCATAGAATTACCATATGAACCAGCAACTCCATTCCAAGGTATACACCCAAGAGAAATGAAAATATATGTCTACACACACGCTGCTGCTGCTGCTAAGTCGCTTCAGTCGTGTCCGACTCTGTGCAACCCCATAGACGGCAGCCCACCAGGCTCCCCCGTCCCTGGGATTCTCCAGGCAAGAACACTGGAGTGGGTTGCCATTTCCTTCTCCAATGCATGAAGGTGAAAAGTGAAAGTGAAAGTGAATTCGTTCAGTTGTGTCCGACTCTTCACGACCCCACGGACTGCAGCCTACCAGGCTCCTCCGTCCGTGGGATTTTCCAGGCGAGAGTACTGGAGTGGGGTTCCATTGCGTTCTCCGTCTACACATACACTTGTACAAAAACTTGTACATAGATGTGCATAGCAGCGCTATTTACAACAGGCAAACATGGAAGCCTCCCAAATATCCATCAGTAGTGAATGCATGAATGAATGTGGTACAGCCATACAACAGAGTACTATTCAGCTACAGAAAGAGAGTGTGTACTGACACATACAGATGCCCCTTGAAAAGATGCTAAGTCAAAGAAGCCAGCCACAAAGACCGCATATGATGTGCCTCCATGTATAGGAAATGCCCAGAACAGAGAAATCTATCTAATATAAAGGCAGAAAGTAGATTAGTAGTTATGAGGAGTCATTGTAATGAAGGGATGGGATGTTGAGAGCCAAAGGGAATGGAGCTTCTTTTTGAGGTGATGAATATGTTCTAAAATTGACTATAATGATGGCTGCACTTTGTGACTATACCAAAAGCCATGGAAGTGTACAAGTTAAATGAGTGAATTGGATGGTACACGAATTATATCGTAAAGCTGTTGTGTGTTTTAAGTATCTTTAAAAGTTTCTCCTATCCGAATCCATTCCATCACAAGTACATGCATCTTTCCAATTTGAATATTTCCATTTTCTTGTAGTATTTCGAAACCTTATTTTTCATGAACATAAATTTTTACTCACCTAAAGGATGGTTAAAATATAGCTAGCGTTAAGGGACCTGACTTCAGATTCAAAACTGTTTTTTTACCATGGACGAAACAATCTCAGGCACAGTTTATACAAAATTGCCTTTATCTGAAACTTCTCCTTCCTATAATGACCCCCCAGGTAGTTCAGTTGAGCCGCTCACTGGTGACAACTAAAAATGCTAGACAAAATTTTAACAAATTCTTGAAACTATCAAAAAAGATTAGGTCAAATCAGCAAGGCCAGTGTGCCCCAGGGGAATTTGCCCACCCTGGGGGAGAAGCCGTGTGACTGAGCTGCATTCCTGCATCCTCTGGTGGAAGCAGATGTGAAACCCGAGCATGTCAAAGGTAAGAACGATCAGAAACCAGCCCCAGACCTAGGCAGGAACTGCAAGGACATGGTCCTTGGGGGAGGAGGGGGAAGAAGGCTTGAAATAGAAGTAAATGTACGCTAGTCGAAAGAAAGATAATATACTACATTAAAAACACACCAACTAAACTTTAAAGCAAAAAAGCATAATTAGAAACTAAATTCACTCCCTAAATATAAGGGTTCAATTTAGAAGGATATTAGGATGATACAGCAGCTCTAAATGTATCCAGTAATATGACATCAAAGCTAGAAATTAAAAACTCACCGTACATGTATATCTATGGCTGAGTCCCCTGGCTGTCCACCTGAAACTGTCACAGCGTTGTTAATCAGCTGTACCCCCAATGCAAAATGAAAAGGTTAAAGTTTCAGAAAATTAATTCAATAAATAAGCAAAACAAAACAAACACACGCACAAAAGACTATTATACATAACAGTAGGCAGATCTGCAGAACAGAACAAACTGTCCAAAAGCAGGCTTGTACAGTCCCTTCATTTCAGCGAAGGATATCAAGTTACATGTCTGTAAAAACAGCTAATTCCTGCGATGGCATGGACGCACTGCAGAGTTCTGATAACAACTGCATTAGAGTACTATGAAAAATGGGCTTCCCAGGCGGCCCTAGCAGTAAAGAACCTGCTTGCCAATGCAGGAAATGCAAGACATAGGTTGGATCCCTGGGTCAGGAAGATCCCCTGGAGGAGGGCATAGCAACCCACTCCAGTATCCCCGCCGGGAGAATCCCAACGACAGAGTAGCCTGGTGGGCTACAGTCCATGGGGTCACAGAGAGTTGGACGCGGCTGAGCACACACACGCACTTACCAGGCCCTCTGCCAGTTGCCCTTTTTTGAGTTAAATAACCCCTTTCAAACTTAAAAGTCACCTGCAATAAAGGCTACTTCCTCATTCCTAATGCTGTCGCTGTGCTCACTCACTCCTTTGAGAGAATTGTGTGGTCAGGGAAGTAAAATTGCCCCACTATTTTAAAGTGCTTGGTCACAGGAAATCATAGGGACCCAGGGAAGGAGTTCTGTCTGCATCAATGACTGGAAAATGCAGAAAAGCAGGTTTTGACCATTTGCACATTCAATACTGCCCTACAATATTAGAAATCTTATCACTAAGGAATGACCCATCCGAGACTCTGACAGAGGAATCATCTTTGTGAAATTAAAAACTTTCAAGAGAATAAAAGCAGTCATGAAAGAATGTGCTAGAATGACAGATGGGACAGACTTTATAATTACAATCAAAATACAGGAGGAAAAGCACCTGATTATAAGGAAAGACTAAAGCCTTTAATGGCATCTTCAAAGCCGTGTTTTATATTCCTCTTATGGAACGTTGCCATCCATCCCCACGCCTTACTAATTGTCATGTAAAACTGTGTTCAGTGGTAGACCATGAAAGCTCAGGATTCCTTTGCCGGAAGCGTTTCAGAATCCAGCTGTCTGCTAATGCTACCTTCAACCAAAAGATTATTAATATAATTAATGGTTCTAATAATTAAGCACTACAAAGGTTGTTACCACAACTTACTGGATTGACAATTGGATATCCTCACCAATTTCACTATTTCTACTTTTGATAATGACTACCCCCTCTTGAATTTAAAACCATTTTAACTCCTCCTGTTTTTCCATCCTGCTTAAGTCTGCTTTCAGACTCCTCTTTCCCTAATTCTATAATATTTTTTAGTATTTCCTAGTATTTGCTGCGTAGTTTCCTTCTCCCCTTTTCTATTCTCTCTAGACGCTGCCGATCATACACCTATTTCAACTTCAGTGTCTAAATGATTCCCAGTTCCCTAACTCTAGCCCTAAGATCTAAGACCACATTCCTGCTGAAAAGGAGTGGGATCTTATGGTCCTTGCCCCACGTCCTCAGTCGATCTTTTGTCTGTGGAAAAACTTTAACCAAAGAGCTAGTTTAATCAGAGAAGTGAGAAAATGCAGAGAAAAAGGAAAACAGCCAAAGGAAATCAAATAATAAAAGTTTAGTCCGTAAGCATGGTCAAAGACGTTTAGTTCCTTCTCAAGGGCTATATACACTATTCTGAACCGTATCCTGGGAGCTGTCTTATAGATACCAAAATTCCCACCAAATGGAGAAATTAATGCCATGATGACCAGACTGTAGCCATGATATCAGTTCAGTTCAGTTCAATTCAGTCGCTCAGTCGTGTCCGACTCTTTGCGACCCTATGAATTGCAGCACGCCAGGCCTCCCTGTCCATCACCAACTCCCAGAGTTCACCCAGACTCACGTCCATCGAGTCAGTGATGCCACCCAGCCATCTTATCCTCTCATCCCCTTCTCCTTCTGCCCCCAATCCCTCCCAGCATCAGAGTCTTTTCCAATGAGTCAACTCTTCGCATGAGGTGGCCAAAGTACTGGAGTTTCAGCTTTAGCATCATTCCTTCCAAGGAAATCCCAGGGCTGATCTCCTTCAGAATGGACTGGTTGGATCTCCTTGCAGTCCAAGGGACTCTCAAGAGTCTTCTCCAACACCACAGTTGAAAAGCATCAATTCTTCGGCACTCAGCTTTCTTCACAGTCCAACTCTCACATCCATAACATGATCACAGGAAAAACCATAGCCTTGACTAGACGGACCTTTGTTGGCAAAGTACTGTCTCTGCTTTTGAATATGCTATCTAGGTTGGTCATAACTTCTTCCAGAGTAAGCATCTTTAATTTCATGGCTGCAGTCACCATCTGCAGTGATTTTGGAGCCCAGAAAAATAAAGTCTGACACTGTTTCCCCATCTAATTCCCATGAAGTAATGGGACCAGATGCCATGAT
>NW_011494921.1:6342576-6342692 GCF_000754665.1 Bison bison bison | reverse complement strand
TCACAGGAAAAACCATAGCCTTGACTAGACGGACCTTTGTTGGCAAAGTACTGTCTCTGCTTTTGAATATGCTATCTAGGTTGGTCATAACTTTCCTTCCAAGGAGTAAGCATCTT
>NW_011494921.1:6341356-6342476 GCF_000754665.1 Bison bison bison | reverse complement strand
GAGTAAGCATCTTTTAATTTCATGGCTGCAGTCACCATCTGCAGTGATTTTGGAGCCCAGAAAAATAAAGTCTGGCACTGTTTTCACTGTTTCCCCATCTATTTCCCATGAAGTGATGGGACTGGATGCCATGATCTTCGTTTTCTGAATGTTGAGCTTTAAGCCAACTTTTTCACTCTCCACTTTCACTTTCATCAAGAGGCTTTTGAGTTCCTCTTCACTTTCTGCCGTAAGGGTGGTGTCATCTGCATATCTGAGGTTATTGATATTTCTCCCAGCAATCTTGATTCCAGCTTGTGCGTCTTCCAGCCCAGCGTTTCTCATGATGTACTCTGCATATAAGTTAAATAAGCAGGGTGACAATATACAGCCTTGATGAACTCCTTTTCCTATTTGGAACCAGTCTGTTGTTCCATGTCCAGTTCTAACTGTTGCTTCCTGACCTGCATATAGGTTTCTCAAGAGGCAGGTCAGGTGGTCTGATATTTCCATCTCTTTCAGAATTTTCCACAGTTTATTGTGATCCACACAGTCAAAGGCTTTGGCATAGTCAATAAAGCAGAAATAGATGTTTTTCTGGAAACTTCTTGCTTTTTCCATGATCCATTGGATGTTGGCAATTTGATCTCTGGTTCGTCTGCCTTTTCTAAATCCAGCTTGAACATGAGGAAGTTCACGGTTCACGTATTGCTGAAGCCTGGCTTGGAGATATTTGAGCATTACTAAGTTTAGTCTAAGTCCATCTTTGCATGAAATGTTCCCTTGGTATCTCTAATTTTCTTGACGAGATCTCTAGTCTTTCCCACTCTGTTGTTTTCCTCTATTTTTTTGCATTGATCACTGAGGAAGGCTTTCTTATCTATATAAGCTGCCACAATTTGAGAGCTGGCCTCAAGAAATGGAGATAAAGTGACGCTGGAACTGAAGACTAACTGTACTTAATCAAGATGATGCCAGTCAGATCACCAATGACCAACTTCAGGATGACTGTCAGAGCTGACTGTACTGTTTCTGCCTGTAGCCCCCACCTTCAGCCTATAAAATCTCATGCCCACGGATTGTCAGTGGCAGGGGAGCTGGCCTTCGGACAGGCATTCCCCCCACCAACCCTGGTTGCTGG
>NW_011494921.1:6320166-6341256 GCF_000754665.1 Bison bison bison | reverse complement strand
CTGGTTGCTGGCGTCCAAAACAAATTTCCATTCCATTTCACCCTCCTGGCCTCTTTATTGGCTTTTGAGTGGCAAGCAGCCGGGCCTGGGTTTGATTACACACGCTATGTACCTAATAGACATTTCCACATTAATTCAAAAAAACACACAAAAAAACAAAAAAAGCATCTGATACATCATTGCTCAAGGCAATGTTGTACCCCAAGCTGTATTTCTCTTCCCTTCCCAACTTGCTGCTTTTCCTAAGAACCAGTATGCCTACCACATGTATCCAAGTCACTGTGGACTCCCCTCTCTGCTTCTTCCCTCCTCTCATAAACTGAAGACAGCCTGATCCCTTTCACAAGCCAATGGTTTCCTCTTGCTCTTCTAGCTTCATCTCCTCCCTCATCTAAGAAATCTTATTTAATTCTCAGTCCTTTTATGTACACAGCATGCGCTTATTCCGTTTTTCAGTCGCCCAGTCATGTCTGATTCTTTGCGACCCTGTGGACTGCAGCATAGCAGGCCTCCCTGTCCCTCACCATCTCCCCAAATTTGCCCAAGTTCATGTCCATTGTATTGGTGATGCCCTCTTCTCCTTCTGCCCTCAATCTTTCCCAGCATCAGGGAGTTTTCCAACGAGTCAGCTCTTCGCATCAGGTGACCAAAATACTGGAGCTTCAGCTTCACCATCAGTCCTTCCAACGAGTATTCAGGGTTGATTTCCCTTCACTGGTTTGATCTTCTTGCTGTCCAGGGGACTTTGTCCAGCACCACAGTTCCTTACTTCGGCTAAATTCTCTTCCTTACCTTGTTAAAGTGCAAATTCCTACATTCTCTCAGATGTACCTCAAGCATCTCCCCTTGGAACCTGAGAATTTGTTCAGTATGTTTATTGACAACAGAGATCAAAGTAACTTAGTTTGGCACTAGGAACAAGTCCTTGCACTACTCCTCATAAGCCTGGTAAATAAGAGCCTACTTCCTGCTCTGGACCAGGAAGAAGTGACCACAGGGTGCTACGGCAGCAAAGGAGGCATACAGTCACTAGTGCGAACTTCTTTCCGTTTTTCTTGTACTGAGCCTTGTAGATAAGCAGGAACTGGACAGGTGAACGTTAGGTCAGAGGAAGGCATTAGTTATCAGAGCACATGCTGGTAACTGCTAGTAAGGTGCACCACGCGAGGGGAAATGGGTGGGGGTCAGGGCACAGGGAAGGCTGGGGAGGGAGGGCCCACGCGAAGAAATCCACAAGCAAACTAGCAGCCATGTGGAGGACACGGGGTGGAGGCCAGGTCAGAGGCAAGGAGACAGAAAGGAGGCTGCTGCACCCTGCTTAACAAAAACCAACGCCCCAAAGCTGCGGCAGCGGGATGGAGGGACAGGGCAGGGAGGACGCCTTATCCTTGTTCGATCGAAGTAACACACATTTCATCTTCAGAACAAGCCTAAAAAGTTATGTCTTGACCCACTTTTCCTCAAGAGGAAACTAAAGCTCTTGAACTACTTGTTCAACATGACACAGCTTACAAGTAGGAGGAGCAGAGTCAAACTTCAGGATCCTGCTCCTGAGTAGCACAATGTGCATCTCAAATGCACATCCCAGTATAAGGAGCAAATCATGTTTCACAAATAAATCTGGCCTGTTCAATTTATAAAATTCATAAACTTCCTCAGAGAAATACTCTGGCAGGTTTAGGGTAGTAATCAGGATTTTAATATTACTCCAAGCTGTGTACAATTTTAGAATACAGAATTCTACAGCGATCCTATGGGCCTAGTTCCACCTTCTCCACTTCTTAATGTGGCATGGACCAGAGTTTAAAAGTATCTTATTAACCTGTAAAATCACTCTGCCCATTTAATCTTATCGAGGTAGGGCATCTTTTTTAAAAGCACTGATCTAAAAATAAAACAGTGCAGAAAACAAAGTTAACGTTTACCAGGGGGTAAAGGGGCGAATTGGGAGACCAAGCCTGACATACACACACCACTGCGTATAGAAAACTTGACGACCTGCGGTACAGCACAGGGAGCTCGGCACTCGGTAGGGGCCTGCAGGTGAAAAGAATCTTTAACAAGCGGGGCCTTCTCGGGCAGTCTAGTATTGAAGACTTGGCCCTCCAGTGCAGCGGGTGTGGGTTCAATCCCTGATCTCTAGCAGGGAGCTAGGATCCCACATGCCTCTCGGGCAAAAAACCAACATAAAACGGAAACAATACTGAAAAAATTCAGTCAAGACTGAAAAAATGGTCCACATTAAAAAGAAATCTAAAAAACAAGAAGGTAGATATATGCATAACTGATACCCTTTGCTATCCACGTAAAACTAACACATTATAGATCAACTATATGCCAATAAAAATTTTTTAAATACATTTAAAAAAATCTAAAAACCTGAAGTTAAAAGATGCTTAAGATGAGATCAATATTCTGCCATAGGCAATAGGCTTTAGTGAAGGAATAAAACATTTGTATGTTAAAATCACTTACCTAACATACTATATGAATACTACAAAATACAATGTGTTTGGCAAACTTTATAGAATACACTTTCACTTCTAAAAATGAGGTGTTAGAGCTAAGTGAACACAGTATTCCTGTTTTCCTTTAGTATGTAGTATATGGCCTCCAGCCTTGAGACAAAGATAGCAGACTGTTTTCAACTCACAGATTAAGTAGTTTCTAGAACACAATGCAAGCCTAGGGGAAAATTTGGTCAAAATGGACCATAAATGTCTGCCACAGGCCTAAGAGTAAGATAGCCTATCTGTTACTCCTGCCCTCAGCCTCAGGGTGACAAAGACTCTGTACTGAAATATTTTTGTTTCTGTTATAGATAGGCTATTTCATTATTGTTTCACACCAGATAATGCATGCATCCTGATGTAAAATGTAAGTAAAATCAAGAGAACAGTTTTGTGAGTTGTTTGTAGTTGTTTTTTGCTACATCTGACAAACAATAAACTTACTGTTTTCTAGAAAATACTATCTATGGATGGTTTCAGTTACAATAACTAGGGTTACATTTTTTAAATGCTCTTCCTATTCATTTGAAAAATTCAGTGTTACATATACAAATGTATGTATGTGTGTGTGGTATACACACACAGTTATAGGAGAAACATCAGCATTTCAGATTGGTAATTTAAATTATGTCAACTACGCATGTTTATTTGTAAAACTTCCTGTAGTGAAACATGCTACAGTTACCTATAAACATTCACTTCTCACTGTTTCCAATTTGAATAATTATGAAATGTTTGTATTATGCAATCAACTGAGTTATAGGAAATTCACATAAACAATATAAATCTGATGTCCAATCCTGTACAAATATGAAATTATTTTCACTGGACTTTCAAATTGGTAAGTATAAATAAAATGAGGTCAGCAATACTTAAGGTGAGGCAGTTTCAACAATTACCCGAAGAGGTTTTGTTAAATGTACAAACTGTAAAACAAAACTTCTGATATTAATCTCGCCCTTAATTCCAGACATGATTAATCTGAGATGGTCTCTACTAAGCAGTGTTTTATAAACTTTTATTTATTTTACTTCTTGCCTTTCTGTTTCCATTTGATCCAAGGCAACATAATCAGGAAATACAGATACTATGTAGACATCACCACAGACCAGCTCATGTGCTTCCATACAAAGAAACTAAACATTACTCAGCGACACTAGGGTTTCAGAAAGTGATTACCACAAAAACTTGGACATAATTTTTATTTTTCAGAAACACGTATAAATACATTGGTGTCTCAAAGGCAAATCAGTATCTTGATTATAGTCCTAGACAAATAGGCCCTCAAATTTACTATTAACTGAATCAAAATTAAGTCTTATATATTCTTTTCAAACACTGAATTTTTAAAATACTCAGAGAAATTTAAAAATCAAATTTTAGTTTTAAAAATAGAAAAATTAAAAAATTAATCCTTTCTAGATTATAGTTTAAGATTCTTAAGTCATACGGAACAGATGGTCTTGCCAGCCTTTTGTAAAAGACCTTTTAAACATACATGTGGCCAATTCATTTTCAACCTTAAACCAAGTTCTCTGTATATTTACACTCATCATTTGGTAGTTAAAATAATAAATACTTCATTAAAAGATATCAATTCCTGCTGCTTCAAGAATGCACAGTACTTTTATTTTTTCCTACTGTTGGATTTCAACATGTATTTTCAACATACCTTTCAACATACGTTGATAAAGATGACTCAAGTTTTAAGTCTATCCAAAAGGGTATCAAATCTGTGCTCCCTCTGACAGTCTTAGGTGGGAACAGTTAAGTCTCGTTAAACTAATCTATTTCTGGTAGTTTATAATGTGGGTGTTTTCTATAGCCCAGATGCCCAACTGCTGTTGAACAAACTATGAGTCTAACACAGTTAGCCTTTCCAAGTCCACCTGTCAGAATCACGTGCTGTGCGCACATGAACGCGCACACACGCCTCAGTTCCTAAAGCACTTCTGCTCCTCTAAGGAGGGAAACAGGCTTTTGATCAACACACTATCAGACACTGAAGTCTCTGCTAAAATCAGAAGGTGTCCAATTTTCACATAAATGGAAAGAGAAAATACTTATTTAGAACAACAAAAATTAAGCTTGGCAAAAGTAGTTATTTTTATTTACAACTGCATGTATTAAGGTTACAAGAGAAACACTAGTGATACCATCTGAACAAAAGCAATGATTTATTGGTAATGGAAATGAATGAAATATTGAAAGTCTCTGGCGAGAATCAAGCAATTATCCAGGAGCTGTAGATCTGATTGCAACATGGTCTTCCAGTGTCTTCTGTACCTTTAGTGGCTTTCTCCTTTTTTTCCAACTACCTAGGAAGAACAAAAATAACTTTATATATACCTCTTATTGATTTAGACATACGAGTTATTTTCAAAATACTACTGTTATCATTTTTAAAACCTATATTAATTTTTGTATTTGCATTTCTTTGGCATGCAGTGTATCTTCACTGTTGAAGCAAACCATGACACTCCCTCCCCTCCCAGCCTCTAGAAATTAAAACTAAAATACATGCAGGCTATTTTTGGTATTTCACACTGTTTTAAGAAAAAGTAATGCAACTTTTCAAAACAAGGTTGACAGTTTAGAGAAGTTAATAAAAAGATGATGCTACATGAGTGAAACATATTGGCATACTATTTTTAGGCAATTAGATATCAAATGTTGATCACAAAATAATGTAGAATTAGAAGAGTATGCTAAACTTATGTCTTCATGCCCAAGATGACAGGTTTCTAGACTTTTCTATCAATATGTAGACATGCAATGAAAACAGATTAAAAATGACTAATTTTGCCTAGTTTCTATTTAAAAAAAATCCTGGTTACTAAAATATACTACTAAAATATAAAGAATAAATCTAGGTTCAGTCAATGATTAGAAAAATTTTCTATGGGAAGGTTTAAAAAATGTCCTAGGTTGCTATAAACGTGGTAGCATGAAACTGTAATGAATAAATCTGATTTCTAACAATGGTTCTAGAAAACAAAGCCTCTATGGGAAGGTTCTAAAACTACATTCTAATCAAACAATTTACTTTAAACCTAAAGTTCATAATAATGTATTCTCATGGCAGAAATGCCTCTAAGGAAATCTACTTGCAAGCCACTGAACATATATTTACATATAACAAAATCTCTATGTACATTTGTAAGTACAATTTTCATATTTTAAATGGACTCTGATCCAAAAGGCAGTGTCTGAATCAAGCAAAACTCACAAAGATCTTCAGTACAAATCTCGTCTAAAACAGAACTTGGGATTCTGGGAATCCCAGATTCATGGGAAAAGATGATAAAAACCCATCCTACTGAATTCCTAATCACATTTTACAAGAAATGCTGTTTTCCCCATCTTGAGGAAAAACACTTTTATTGCTTTAAAATAACTCCTCTTTAATCCAAGGAAACCACGTGCTACAAAGTCCAAAAAGCCAAAAACGACACAGAAGACAGTCTCATAAAAGAGTATGTAGACGAGAGTAAGGAGTTCAGGTTTTAAGAGCCGGGGGAGGAGGGAGTCTTCCTAAGAAAGAAGGGGAGGTGGCGCTATTTGTACCACAAATGAATTTAAGCAAATAAACACTGAAAGCATTGTTGATCATTATATCACTTGGGAACACACAAACACAGAGCTATTAGATTAAGCAAAAGAAAACAAAAACAATTAATATTAAAAATTAACATTTTAGCAGATGTGATACAGTAGAAGACATGAATCTGCATACTGTTTCACAGGCTGATAACTCTCAACTTGCCAATGTGTATTCTCTGGAAAAAAGAAGAAATTCAGCATTCCAATAAGGAGTTTCTCACCCCAACAGTAAAGCTCTTTTATTCACTTTAAAGTCTTTATATTACACCTCTGACAAACAAAAGTTTTGGTACATCAAAATTAGGTGTCAAAAATATTTATTCAATAGAGTCCATTGATTGTCTATGTTAATATTTTAACTCAGCCTAACTTTTAGTCCGTAAGTCTTTCAACTGGCCTTGAACTCACTTGTGTTGGCAAAGCAGAGGACAGGCCCATAATTAATCAGCAAAAAGATTCTAGGGCTACAGTTCCAATGAGAAAACCCCTATCTCTCAATTTCAGCCTAATCAATATATTACACTAGCTCTGATGTAAAAGAACTTGGTGAAACTGCTCATATTTGATTTCCAAAATGATTCTACCGTTTCTAAAAAATACAAACTTTAGATCGGATTAAAACATTATCCAACTATTTAAAAATATTTATGACAATGTAAGTTTCACTGCAATATTATTTCTCAAAATGTAGTACAAAATTAAATGAGACAGGAGAAAGTAAAAACAAACAAAAAGTTGGGTGAGTAACCTGGTATGGTAATGAAACTAAAGCGCCCAGTTGCAAGATCAGAACAAAAACTCAAACAAAATAAAGCCAACTGAGAAACATCGACTAGAAGAGATCTGAAGACAGAGATGGTTGAGGCAATCTAGGTAACAAGGGGGTTGATCCAGATGACAGAAGCTGTAGAAATCTTGCCCCAGCAATGGCGAGAACGTGAGAAGGGTGAGAGCAGACAGTGCTAGATGAGCAGAGAAGCAAGGAGGGGAGTAGAGTGAGATAAGCTCAATCTTTCTATTACTTCATTTTTAAAATCTTCTGATTTTAGTTCATTTGAGTTGGATTAAAAAAGCTGAAAAATAAAGACAAAAATGTTACAAAAATAGCTGATACGGTGAATGGCCAGTTAAGAAAAGTCTATTTCTATTACCACGACAGAAAATCTGCTTTGCTGTTCACATGCACCTCACTCCCTAAGAAGCAGAAGCCCCTTCACTTTTGCTCAGTTCTGAATACTTCTATTACTTTTGTATTAAAATAAAGCAAACCATGTGAAGAGCATATTTTTGCAAAGAAAACATCTACTTCCAATTTAAATGGCAAGCTTTCTTCATGCTGCAATATACAGAATACATTTACTACAACAACAGATAGCCTAAGTATATATTATAATCTGGGCACAATGCCTCCTATGAGCCAAAAACAGAAAAACAGAAGGTATGTTCTAGCCTCCCAAATCTGCCAAGTATGACCTTCTAACACTGTAAGAGTATGCGAGGTGGTCTAAGACTTCTCTCCACAACCAAGACTCAACAGCATTACCTTAGCTTCTGTCATCTTAATAACCTAAGGAGAATATCAATGACATTCTGAGAACTAAAATTAACTAGGAACAACTCATGCAACATAAAAACAGAAACTGAAAATGCTACATAATTCTATTTTATCATTCATTAAAATCATTTTATACAATTCTCTTCACTACACAGAGAGGTAACTCTCCTGTCTGTGCTGATAAAACACTTGCCAAATCTATATTGAAATTTTAAATTCTAATTACTGTGTGGAATGCCTTTAAAAGTCAAACTGACTAAATAAGTAAAGAGAAAGTGCCACACTTGACTTGTCCTTGAATGAAGGACTTGCACCATCTCAGTTCCATGCCCAGGGTTCCTGTTTTCCATTCTACCTAGAGTGCCCACTGCTGCCCTGAACTAAGCTTTGATTTATATTGATTAACATTCCAAACATTAGGGCATTACCCTTTAACAATATAAACTTGTTACTATCAGAGATTATGACTACACATAACACAGTACCACAGGGACTACAAGGATCAGAGCACAGATCTATTACTTCCTTCACTAGAATCCAAACTCACTGATGGCTTTTAATAAGTGACTCTCAATAAGGCCAATTTCAGTTAAACATAAGCTGCTTTTTAACTGTAGCTTTCCTACGCTAAAGTTGCTGGCTTAGCACAATATGAAAACTACTAAAATATTAGCTTACTTTTGAGAAATAACACTACAGGACAATGAAGGACACAAGCAGTGCAATCTCATTCAGAAACTACTGGAAGAAAATGTAACATTAATATACATAAGAAAACCATTCAAACAAAATTTTTCAGACATTATAAAAGCAAAAGATTAAGAAGTCCAGAACACCAAGAAGGAAGTCCATTACACTGTTACATAATTTTTGCAGCAGTTCTCAGTGTGATCCAAGCTGGGTGACCTTGAAACCCATTCAGGGCGTCTTCAAGGTTAAAAGTGCTTTTATAATCATGCTCAATAAATTGTTATTTGCCTCTTTAACTCTCATTGTCTCACAATATACAATGAAGTTTTCCAGAGGCTATATGACTTATGATAGCAAAACTGACTGAATGCAGAAGCAAATATGAGAATGAGAGAATTCTACTAGACTGTATACAGTAATTTGTCAAAATGTAAAACAATGTTCTTCTCACAAAATTGGTTTTTGTTTTGGAAAATAAGTATTTTAATTTTAAAAAATACTTGTGCTAACACAATAATTTTAATAAATGTTGTTTAAATTTCCCAGTTTTAACTTCTAAGATGGTAAGTATTAGATAAATACTGGCCCACAACAATCTTTAACAGTGTAAAGGTGTCCTGGGACCATGAAGTTTTGAGTACTACTGTTCTACAGTCATTTTTAATAAGGTAAAAAAAGTACCTAGTTAAACATATAGTATTATAGAACAAACAGAAATACTCTCAAGAAGAAAAGAAAAATACCTCTACTATCCTAAAGAGTCAAAAAAGGTAGTTTGGTAGTCAAAAAAGAGAATAGGCTGGAAGAGATGTGAACTGTTGTTCAGTTGCTACATCATGTCAGACTCTTTTGTGACCTCATGGACTGTAGCCATCAGGCTCCTCTGTCCATGGGGTTTCCCAGGCAAGAATACTGGAGTGGGTTGCCGTTTCCTTCTCCAGAGGATCTTCCTGAACTAGGGATTGAACCGCATCTTTTGCATTGGCAGGTGGATTCTTTACCACTAAGCCACCAGGGGAAGAGCTAGGGATAGGAGAGGGGATGTTAAAGAGGTGGACGCACCCTGAGATGGGCAATTATTAATGCACACTAGAAAAGCTGTAACTGGATGGCAGGCTGGTAAGAAGATAAGTAAGTGTAGGGGTTACCTGGAGGAAACATGGAAATCAAGTAGCATAAGCTGAGGTGAGAAGCCAGGAAACCAGAGGAAATAATGGGATTTAGAGTAACAGATCTTAGGAAAGAACTGCGCTAGAAGCAAACTACGCAAGGCACGGTTAAAGCCAAATCCAACGGCATCTGACTCAAACAAGCAAAGAAGCAGAGCAGGCAGCCAGAACGTCTTTGCTGCTCACAGTTTCCCAGTGCAGCACACTTCGTATCATAAAAGCATAGATGTTTAATCTCTGCTTCTTCTGACCTGTCATTATGCGTATGTCAAACATCCCACATGACAGATCTAAGAACAAAACTGTTCCTACAGCTCCCAAAAGTTAACTACGCTGTGAGACAGGAAGACAGCAGTTGGAAAACGATGTTAAAATATCTATTGTCAGTGTCCAGTTTCATAAGTTCATCCACTGTTAAGAAATTTTATTTTCCTGCAACTGAATTAAAATCAAACCTCATCAAAAAGAGTGAGTTTTCTGGGTGTTTCATGGCTTCAATTCCCAAAACAGGGGTCTAAATTGGTAAACCAGGTGCCTCTTCCTCCACACACTGGCAGCCCTGGGGAAACGCTTATGTGCTTCCTCTCTTAGTAATCATCCCAAGTTCTAGACCACCTGCCAGATGCAGCCATTGGAAATACTGCAATACCTACATCTCATGTGCTGCTGCACACTTAATCTGAGTACAGCAACTGGGTTCTGTACTGATAAAGTTCTTGATGGCACATCTATGCTCTGTGGTTGTATATTTTAAGAGTCATCCTCAGGAATCGTTACCAGCTAGAAGTACAATGCTCTCATTTCTAAAGGTCCCATGGTAACATAAATTCTTATGCAAACCTTAGGAGCATGTCCTCAAAAACAAAAACCAAACCAAAAAAGCCACTGAACACATATGCCTGTTCACTGAAGAGTTATTTGCTGAAATGTGTTCTTCAGCACAAAGACATGGCTTGAAAGCATATCGGTGAAGCAAAGGAGCCCATTCTTCTTGATTAAAATCACTGTCATTTTAAATGTTTTCATCAGAAACAATGATAATCAAAATCTTAATACAAGCAAACAAAAGTTCTTAAAAAGTCACTAATAATGACTTAATGTACTCCAATTTTTCACTATCCCTAACTACCTTCTATAACAAAACAATAATTTATACCTTCTTATCTGGATGCCATTCATTAATAGACACTGTGTCAATGAGACTTCTCTTTATTAGAGACTTCTCTTAGTAAGAAATCTAAAAATGTGATTAGAAGACCCTACTGTTCTGTTTATCCTTATAAGATTTCATGATATAATATGATTTTGATAATTTTAAAATTATTTCTTTAAAATTACTATTTTTATTTCTCCTAGATATCATTTAAACAAACTTACTCGTTTGAAGTCATTCATATTTGTTGCCTGGACTGGAGTCCCAATAAAAGTAAAATATGAAATTCTTGTTGTTTCTTCTTCACCTTGATTGGACTGAACAAATATCTACACACACAAATAATTTTACCATTAATGATTACACTTTTTTGATAAACATGCTCAAACATTTAATCAATTTTCTTAGGTTATTAATAAAAATACCTCCCATTCTTTATAAGGATTAGTCCAAATTACATTTACACTAGGATTCCTATAGCATCATTAATTCTTCTGTCTGCTCAGCTGTTCTTACCTTGTCCAGGGGGATCATGGCAGGATACTTATATATATAAGCTCTGCATGATTTGGCATGATAATGTTGAAGGGTCAAAATTAAATTATTTACAGGGAATACTGAAAGAGTATGAAACTCAAGATTACAATGGGCAGAATGTTACTGAAATTTTACCAAAATCACAATTTTTACTGAGGAAAATCTTGGCAGTTATATTCTTTCTGATACGCCATCATTCATTCTATTCCCTAAAATGTTAAAAGAAAAAAGAGCACGCTGGAAATCAGTTCCTAAAACTACCCTCTGCTTCTCATGTTTTTTTAAGCTCATCTCTGTACGTGTTCAGTAGCTTCAATCGTGTCTGACTCTCTGAGACCCCGTGAACTGTAGTCCACCAGGCTCCTCTATCCATGGATTCTCCAGGCAAGAATACAGGAGTGGGTTGCCATGTCCTTCTCCAGGAGATCTTTCCAACCCAGGGATCAAACCTGCGCTTTCTGCATTGCAGGCAGATTCTTCACCCACTGAGCCACCTGGGAAGCCCATACTGTGCCTTGCATGTTTTATTAAGCTTGCTTCTTTTATACTTTCTATTTAAAATTTCCCTCAGCATGTTAGGAGACAGACGCTTTACTCATAGGTTCTTCTTCAATACACTGGATTATTTACATTTGCTCCATTTTTAAAAATAATACTCAAGATGCTGTCTACTTAAGAATATTGCCTCTCTTGATTTGGGCAACATTCTTTTTCCATTTTCAGATGAAAATCAGTTTTGTTGTTTTTTTAGGCAACCACAGGTTCATCTCGAATTGAGCTGACCAATTAAAAACTTCAAGTCTATAATAAGCAGACTATTAAAGTAGTTCTCTATTTATTTGCAATGCTTTTTTAATCTAAGCACAACAGTTTATATTTACTCTTTTAAAAATTCATATACTTATTTTGATTAGACTTTCTGATCAAAACTGTCTCTTCGATTTCAACTTTACCATCAAAAAAAGTGACAGGTGTGCTTTTTGTGTCTGGACTTAAGTCACTAGTCTAAAATGCTGAGTTTAAAGTATGATTTAATAGGACACAGTAAAGACTGTGAACCTATCACAAAGTAACTATGTTCAATGATCTCAACGACAGAAGAGATTACATTAGGATATCTGGGTTTAAAGGGCTTTTTCCAATAAGCAAATGCCTTCCTCCCATCACTACATAAAGCAATAGGTGTTATTAATTGAATGCTACAAATATGTAACAAATATTTGTAAATATGTTACAAATGAATAAAGTCAAGAAAATATTTCATAACCAGTGTTCCAGTTTGATATAACCATTTTCTTTAATTTCATCCGGGTAAAATACTTCTACTCAAAACTCAATATAATCCTTTATCTTATCACTAAGTATATTCTGTGAAATTCCACTGAAAGCTTCCCAAAATGAACACAGCTATAGCATTCTTCTAATTTACAAAACCGGAATCTACTGACACAAAGAAATTACACTCCTTTGGCAAGTCTGTGCTCCGGTGACTCTGTGCTGGTTCCAACTCCTTTTTCTCGGCATTCTACTCTAACCCTCCTAAACCCCGGCTCTGATGGAATGGGCTCTGGTTGACAGGTGGTTTAGAAGCATGTGCTGGGTTTAATACTAGAATTCAAAAAAGCAATTAGTAACTGCTAAAAAGCTGCTGATTTTGTAATGTAAATTAAGGTAATACAAAATTATGCTTTTAAAAAGTCAGTTTTTACTGAGATCATGGCCACTACACGATTCAAAAGTAAATTGGATTTTAGAAACGTATCCTCACTCATTACCAGGTACGAAGGAAGAATGAGTATCTGGTTTAAGAATAAATGTTCTAGCATAAACTTTAAACAAAAGTTGGCATATACATGCCATATATATATATGTTTGACAAACCTATAAATTAAAAAAATCCACCTTCCTTTTTAGGGCACACAGATGAATTAAAAAGAAGAAAATTTAATTAGCTCATTAGACATTTTTATGCATTTCAAGCCAAATGGACAGTTAACCATTTTTAAGAATAACTTGAATCAGCTAGGACACTGAAGATGGCATAAATTGTCACCCACAACCCGTTGCATACATCTGAATGAAACACTACTTACGGTTACACTGTTAACGTTCTGAAACTTAACGTAACGAAGAGGGACAATACCATCTTCTTTAATATCATCCTCTGTTAGTTCCAGAGCTTGAGTTGGCTCACTTCTTTCTGCCTCTTCAAAATCCATAGATCGCGGTAGATTGATAAAAATTTTTACGTATTTAGGACCCTGACCTATAGAAAGGTAGAATAAAATTAAATGCTAACATCAAACATATAATACTTTGTCCTCTTTATCATGATGTTCACTCTATACAGACGTGCCCACATATGCACACACCTACCTCTCTTTAGAAATTTTAGGAACGTCTGAGTATTTTCACAGCCATACTCCTCCTTTCTCAATAGACATTTAGTGGTATATTCTTGGCCTGCTGAAACTACACTAACTACTAGGAATACCAGATTAAAACACACATACACACGCAAACATATACACAGAGTTCCTGCCCTCAACTGTAAGAGACAGGCAATGAGGGATGTACAGCTCCCAGGGAGGAGGTACTGGCAAGGCGGCAGTGGAGTCTGACAGCACATGCAGGATGATGAGAAGTTTCATAAAAGAAACACTGAGCTGCGTCTTGCAGTTGCCATCAGCTGGCACCTTTTGTTATTTAGGAGAAAAGCATTATCAGTGACAATATTTAGCCAGAGGAAATTAACTACACAAACTGCCAAATTTCGTCTTAGGGATTAGGCTGTGCTCAGTGCTAAAACCACTCTGTAGAATGTCTTAGTCTCTCTAGCTTCAGACCAGTATCCTGTGACTGACTGAGGAATCTTAGCATAGCCACACTGCTTACATACTCATTTCTATGGCATTTGCTTTTACAAATACTTTGTATTTTCAGAATAAATTAACAATTTTATTAGTGAAAAAATCATTAACCCATGGAAACTTAGAATAGTAAATGACTTAAGGGAATGCCATCTGATAAACAGGGTTCTCTCAATCAACTAAGAAAGCAACAACAAATCCTAGCCCCATCGCCCCACCTCAGGCCCTCTCCCATGTCCATTCCCAGCAGCAAAAAAAAAAAAAAAAAGAAGAAGAAGAAACAGAAAAAAGGGGGTGGGGTGAGTAAGGCCAACTATGTATTGAACAAAATGAGAAATGCCAAATTTGCACAATCATGTTTACAGCATCATAATATGTATAAAGAAAATGCAACTATAATTAGCGCACACACAGGAGGATCTAGGGCCTTAGTTTTATCACCTATAACAGGAAGAATGTGAAATAAGTCTCCCCCAGTTCCCACCCCGAGAAACAGCTACCTCAAACCTAGAACTCTTAGTTGGAAGAAAGGACTCCCTTGTTTTCAGATGAAGAGGAAAACGGTAAAAGTTGACTTTTTTTCAAATTACTTTTGGCCCAATAATCTTACATTATATGTCACTGCTTTGTTCCAAGAACAATTTCACTCTTTCCCAAAACAAGAGCTCTCTACCTCCATTTAATAACAAGTTTTAACCTAAGGGACCAGTAACAGAATGGATAAAGAAGATGGAGTATATACACATACACAATGAAATACTACTCAACAAGAAGGAATGAAATTTTGCCATTTGCAGCAACATGGATGGACTTATTATGCTCAGTGGAACAAGTCAGAGAGAAAAAGACAAATACTGCATGGTGTCGCTTATTATGTAGAATCTAAAAATAAAACTAGTGCATCTAACAAAAAAGATACAGACTGAGAAATAAAGAAAACAAGCTATTTACTAGGAGGGAAGAGGGGAAGGGGACAAGCAAGATAGTGTTAGGGAATTCAAGAGGTACAAACAACTATGTATAAAATAAATAAGCTACAAGGATACACACAGGGAATACAGCCAATATGTTAGAATGACTGTAACTGGAGTATAATCCTTAAAAACTGTAATCACTATGTTGTACGCTTGAAACTTACATACTGCTGCACATCAACTATGCATCAATTTAAAACAAAGAAAAGTTTTAAATATAAGCCAGCAGGTCTATAGAGCAGAAAGTTACTTTATAGAAAAGCTGCCCATTACTCACCGTTATCTGGCCCTTGAAATTTCATTGAATAAAGCTTAACAGGCTGATTGAATGCCACAGTAATAAGAAGCTGTGAAAAAAATAATTGTCTTATTTTTAAAGGGCTGTTAAACATCTTAAGTAACACAACAGCTAAGGAGAATTAAAATCATTAAACAGAAAAAATTTAATTCACCTAACATAACCAATATAATACAGAATATCAGTAAGCTGAAAGTAACTTGATTAGTTTGCCATTTGAGAAATACAATAATCTATTCTTTTTATAAAGGAATAACAACAAAATTTAACAGAATTAATTAAAATTATATGTTAAGAACCTAAGGCCTCATGACCTAAAAACTGGCAACATCCACCCTGCCCCGAAAAACAAATTAAACAAAACCCCCAAATTAAAACTTAAACTATGTATTTTAACATATTAAGCTTAATATTTCCTGCAACAGTTTATCTGTGGCTGCATCTACCCATGTCACTTGACAATCTGGAGACGATGCACACAGGTTATGTGGAAAGACCAGATCTCAAATGGACTCTATTTGATTCAAAACTCAAGACAACAGGACTCACAGCTCTATCAGTAACCTCTAAACTTCCATCCTAAATGAATCTGACTCACTGAATCTGGAAAGCCACCCGAGGGAACTGAAATACAAAACTGCTGAGACGCCTCTCTCTGATTCATTCACTCAATCTTCCTTCCACCAAAACTGTCTGATGAAGATACCTCTACGTTTCCACCCTGGGAAGAAGGTTTCCTCAGCAGGAAGATTTCAGGGAAGCTGTAGCCAGCCCTTCTGACACACATCATCACATTACGTTTAGGGCACCATTTACAAGGTGCACAACATGACGGTATTTTCAAGCAATAAAATAAGATAGTTCTGGTTGGAGCAAAGGAAGATGGCATTTAGATTTATTTCAAATCACTGTGGTCTATTTGCTTAAGAAAATACTTAGACTACTCTCTTTAGTTATGTAAGTACTTTTAATACTTGACCTGTATTTGGGTGTCAGGAGATAAACATGACCCATTTAGGGACCTGAACCATAGGTGAAGAGGATATGAGAGTAGAAAAGCTGGAAGTAGATAAAGTTAGTAGCATATGACATCCTCTTCCTGAAGCCACTGAAGAATCATTTGACTCTTTTAAGAAATCAGAATATAAATACAATTTATATTTTAGAGAAGTAACTTTTGTGAACATATAAAAGATATACTGGAATGGGGACAAAGCAGAGGCAATGGTACAGTAATTAAATAAGAAAAAAATTTTTAAGACAATAAAATTTTAAATAACAGCTAAGATAGAGACAGCGTGATCAAGGCAGAACTACACTACCCCACTTCCTCTGTGACAACACTGCAGGAAAATACAGGGAAACACAACAGGTTTACACTGGGAGTGAGGGCTAGACATAAAAGGAATGTCTCATTTAGGTGGGTAGAAAGTATGAAGGCAGCTCAAGAATGAACAAAAGGACTTAAGAATAGTGAAGGCTCCACCCAGGCTTCCGGACAGTCCAAGACTTCTGTGATTCTCTGCAGCGCAGCTGGCATAAACAAACGAAGAAAGGGGGTGAGGTGACAGGGTCAGAGGACAGAGGTGGTTATAAAAAGTAAGAAAAAAGTGATCATCTGGAAAGGAGAGACATGAAACCATGAGATGGAAACGTGTGTGGACACAAATACTGATAATCTCTACAAGCCCTAAGCATTCAGTTACCTGTTCATCACAATCAGATTCCAAGAAGGTCATGTCTTTTCGTAAACAGTTGTCAAATCCATGCTCATCACTTTCATTCAGACATTCACAGCCAGCTTTGTTAATAAAAGGCATTAAATCCATCTGAAAATTTAAACCAAAACTTTAGGCAAAGCATTTGGATTTGGTATAAAAATCTTAGTAAGAAATGTAAATATGTAATTCTCTTTTAAACTCTAAAAAATTATGTTTTCAGTGTACAACACCTGTGGTTAACAATTTTTAATGGTTATTTTCCACTTATCTTTTTAATAACCTGTACTGTATTGACTTTATCCCCTGTGCTGTACAATACATCCTTGTGATTCTCTTTTTTTTAAACGTTTTATTTGTATTGGAGTAATTCTCTCTTGACTTAAAAAATTGCTATCTCATTTAAAAGTTACTAAAACTTTTGTAATAACCCTTTTGTCTAAACTTCTGATATCTACCACTAATAATTAAAGCCAAATTGAGGCTTAGCCCACTTAATAAGTATCTAAAACCAAGTCTTTAACACAAAGATTATTAAATGCTAACTTACACTTTTTTAGTAACAGTGTTTGGCAGTGTAAAATATGCAAATTAAAATAAATATCTACAAAATATCTAAAGAAAGCCTACCTCCCTCTTCTAGTGATAATGCACTCTTTAAACCTATATCCAAGAAGAGTTTAGATTAAAGATGAACTAGGGACTTCGCTGGTGGCCCAGTGGCTAAGACTCCGAGCTCCCAGTGCAGGGGGCTCGCGTTCCATCCTTACTCAGGGGAACTAGATCCCACACGCTGCAACTGAAGATCCTGCATGCTGCAACTAAGACCCCAGCACAAGCCAAAGAAATAAAATAAATGGTTAAAAAAAAAAGGATGAATAGCAAATAAGTACTTAAATTATGTAACAGAAAAGTGTAAACATACATAAACAGACCAACACAGTGATCCTCAGGTGCCCGCTTCCTGGATACAACAATCAGCAATTCACAGCCACTCTGGTTTCACCTTTACTCTGCAACCAGTCCCAACCTTCTTCCCGATTATTTTCATGTAAATTTTAGACGTTTTTCTCATGTTATTCATGAACACTTCAGTGTGTTCATAGCATTTCATAAAACATGTCTTTAAAAATAGAATCCTCAATATCATTACCATGACTGTAACACTGGTAATGTTTTAGTATCATCAATATCAATGTTCAAATTTCTTCAACTGTTTCAAATATTTTACAGTTGAATCAGTTTAGACTCAGAATAAGAATCCAAGAAAAGTATAAACAAGTATATTTGGTTAATGTCTCTTAAATCTCTTTTAATCCAGTCATTCGGCCTAGTGATTTCTCCTATTTGGATTTTGCTAACTGCTCCCTGTGGCGTCCTTTAGCATTTTCCAGCGTTACGTGCTGGCTAACGCCTCCGACACCACACCACAGAGTACAGTGACGGTGGGCATCCCTGCCCTGTTTCTGACTTCAGTGAGAATGTCTCCAGTGCCTTCCCATTAAAATTTTACTGAATACTTTAGGAATAAATGGATATTGCATTGTCATATTTTTTCTGGGGCTTCCCTGGTGGCTCAGTGGTAAAGAACTCACCTGCCAATGCAGAAGACACAGGTTCGATTCTTGATCTGGGAAGATCCCATATGCTGTGGAGCAGCTAAGCCTGTCTGCCACTACTGAGCCTGTGCTCTAGAGCCCCGAGGCGGCAACCAGTGAACCCAGGAGCCACAACTACTGAAGACCACGTGCCCTGGAGTCCGTGCTACGAGGCGGCAACGAGAGAAGTGTCAGGAAGCATTTAACAGGAGGCTTCCTGTGTGCTGTTTTGGATCTGTCATGAATCCTCTGTTCAAGAGGGGTGGCAAACCGCTCCCGGGCCGAGGAATGCATGCATTTCCTTCCTTAGTTTTTCCATATGGTGATAAGTAACTACGCTCGCTCTTCCTTTTTATGAACCATACGGTAAAAGTGATTATTTACAACCCTCTCTCTTTGATATGGATTGCCTTATGTTTCCTTGATTATCTGTAAGTCTGGACTTTTGCTCTTTATCTTTGCTGAAAATAGCTGCCTTGTAAGACAGTATATATACCCACACTATGTTAAATAAAACACCTTTGCTCCATCAGAGCTTGGGTCCCCGTGTCTGTCTGTCTTTCTCTCACTCTCTCTCCACCCAGCTAATTCTCTGGAGGGTAGAACCCCACTGTGCTCACTCTCCTGCCTGGGCTTCTAAGACCCTCTCAAGAAGGCGCACTGTGCCTTCACCCCCTCGAGAGGGCGCCCGGTGCCTTCGTGAGCGACACAAGCCCTGTGTCAAGAACTTTATTGGTTTTCTGCGTAAACCAGGGAATGTCGGCCTCTCTCTCTCTCTTTCTTATTGCTGACTCCGGACCACCAGGTTCCAGTCCATTAAACGACCTCAACAAGTGGCGCCCGAACAGGGACCTGGTACCCATGGCAGGTTTGAATGGAGTGACCCCAAGGGCCTATTGAGGTCGGTAAGTACTAAGACATGGGTCAAACAGCTGGAAAGCCCCATCACTTTTCTACTTTACTTCATCACTTATTTAAAGTTCAGGGACTTCCAGTTTCACGCCAGTGAATAGAAGCTTGCCTTCAGACAGTGGTTGAATGTAACCCTTTGTTTCCTGATGAAGGTAGTTTTGATTTAGAAATTTGGCACCGGGTCAAAGAGAATGTTGAACGAGCCACCAGACAGGGAAAAAATATTCCGATAGATTTCTGGCCCCTGTGGGCTCTCATTAAAGCTGTGATTCTGCCATTTCAAGGTAATTCTAGCCCTCCTGATATTCGTCAACAGGCAGAACACTTATTATATGAATATGAATTTGATGATGAAACCTTACAAAAGGCACAATTAGAACAACATAAAATATTTTAGATTTTCCTACAAGCCCTGCCCCAGTTGCTCCAAGCGCTCCTCCCCTGCCAGGGGGCAGAAATCTCAAAGTCTCTCTCTTGCTAGAAGCCATTAGCTTCTGGCAATGACTCTCCTAAGACACATTTTGACATTAAAACTGACAACACCTTTCTGAATAACAATAATAAGTTTTTACCACATTCTCTTAATTGTAAGAATTTGCTACCTACTCACTCTCCTTCACAACAGAGGCTTTCTGAATTGCTGGCTTTGCAATCACAAGTCTCTGAAGCGCATGGTTTTTCCGCCTTCCCAGTTTTTAGAAATCCTGATGCTCAAGGGCACATAATACCTCAATATGAGGGTATTAACTTTTATCACAAGCAACAAATTTAAAAATCTATAACTATGTACTGCCCACATTCATCTTTTACTAAAGCACTTCTAAATTCTATAACATCCTCTATTGGAAATTTTATTCCCCATGATTGGCGAACTTCAATAAAAGCTCTCCTTAAACCAGGATAATATCTTCAATGCATAACGTGCTAGCAGAGATCAGGCTAACAGAAATGCTCGAGCTGGTGCTCCCCAAATGCTAACTGGTACAGGACAATTTGACAATATAAGAAGCTCAAATACAGTGCCATCCTTTGTTACATGAACAATTAAAACAGTAGCCCTTGAAGCTTAGGATCAAATTACTCCACAAGGGGAGCCTACAGGTAGCTACACTAAAATATTGCAAGGACCTAATGAAACGTATGCTGATTTTCTAGCTAGATTAGAAACTGCTATTTCCCGTAATGTAATTGGAGAAGCCAAAAGGCAACTAGAGAAATTACCTGCTTCAGTTCAGTTCAGTCGCTCAGTCATGTCCGACTCTGCAACTCCATGAATTGCAGCACGCCAGGCCTCCCTGTCCATCACCAACTCCCAGAGTTCACCCAGACTCACGTCCATCGAGTCAGTGATGCCATCCAGCCATCTCATCCTCTCGTCCCCTTCTCCTCCTGCCCCCAATCCCTCCCAGCATCAGAGTCTTTTCCAATGAGTCAACTCTTCGCATGAGGTGGCCAAAGTCTGAGTTTCAGCTTTAGCATCATTCCTTCCAAAGAAATCCCAGG
>NW_011494921.1:6319312-6320047 GCF_000754665.1 Bison bison bison | reverse complement strand
AGTTTCAGCTTTAGCATCATTCCTTCCAAAGAAATCCCAGGGCTAATCTCCTTCAGAATGGACTGGTTGGATCTCCTTGCAGTCCAAGGGACTCTCAAGAGTCTTCTCCAACACCACACTTCAAAAGCATCAATTCTTTGGCACTCAGCTTTCTTCACAGTCCAACTCTCACATCCATACACGACCACTGGAAAAACCATAGCCTTGACTAGCCAGACCTTTGTTGGCAAAGTAATGTCTCTGCTTTTCAATATACTATCTAACTTGGTCATAACTTTTCTTCCAAGGAGTAAGCGTCTTTTAAATTTTATGGCTGCAGTCACCATCTGCAGTCATTTTGGAGCCCCCAAAAATAAATTCTGACACTGTTTCCACTGTTTCCCCATCTATTTCCCATGAAGTGATGGGACCAGATGCCATGATCTTCGTTTTCTGAATGTTGAGCTGTAAGCCAACTTTTTCACTCTCTTTTTTCACTTTCATCAAGAGGCTTTTGAGTTCCTTTTCACTTTCTGCCATAAGGGTAGTGTCATCTGCCTATCTGAGGTGATTGATACTTCTCCCGGCAATCTTGCTTCTTCCAGCCCAGCATTTCTCATGATGTACTCTGCAGAGAAGTTAAATAAGCAGGGTGACAATATACAGCCTTGACGAACTCCTTTTCCTATTTGGAACCAGTCTGTTGTTCCATGTCCAGTTCTAACTGTTGCTTCCTGACCTGCATACAAATTTCTC
>NW_011494921.1:6317785-6319212 GCF_000754665.1 Bison bison bison | reverse complement strand
GGTATTCCCATCTCTTGAAGAATTTTCCACAGTTTACTGTGATCCACACAGTCAAAGGCTTTGGCATAGTCAATAAAGCAGAAATAGATGTTCTTCTGGAACTCTTGCTTTTTCGATGATCCAGCAGATGTTGGCAATTTGTTCTCTGGCTCCTCTGCCTTTTCTAAAACCAGCTTGAACATCTGGAAGTTCACAGTTCACGTATTGCTGAAGCCTGGCTTGGAGAATTTTGAGCATTACTTTACTAGCGTGTGAGATGAATGCAATTGTGCGATAGTTTGAGCATTCTTTGGCATTGCCTTTCTTTGGGATTGGAATGAAAACTGACCTTTTCCAGTCCTATGGCCACTGCCGAGTTTTCCAAATTTGCTGGCAAATTGAGTACAGCACTTTCACAGCATCATCTTTCAGGATTTGGAATAGCTCAACTGGAATTCCATCACCTCCACTAGCTTTGTTACTATTGATGCTTCCTAAGGCCCCCTTGACTTCACATTCCAGGATGTCTGGCTCTAGGTTAGTGATCACACACCATTGTGATCATCTGGGTTGTGAAGATCTTTTTTGTAGTTCTTCTGTGTATTCTTGCCACCTCTTCTTAATATCTTCTGCTTCTGTGAGGTCCATACCATTTCTGTCCTTTATCGAGCCCATCTTTGCATGAAATGTTCCCTTGGTATCTCTAATTCTCTTGAAGAGATCTCTAGTCTTTCCCATTCTGTTGTTTTCCTCTATTTCTTTGCATTCATCACTGAGGAAAGCTTTCTTATCTCTTCTTGCTAGTCTCTGGAACTCTGCAATCAGATGCTTTTATCTTTCCTCTTCTCCTTTGCTTTTCGCTTCTCTTCTTTTCACAGCTATTTGTAAGGCCTCCCCAGATAGCCTTTTTGCTTTTTCGCATTTCTTTTCCATGGGAATGGTCTTGATCCCTGTCTCCTGTACAATGTCACAAACCTCAGTCCATAGTTCATCAGGCACTCTATCTACCTACCTATCAGATCTAATCCCTTAAATTATGTGCTTATGAAAATGCAAATCAGGAATATCAAAAGGCTATAGCTCCAATTCGTGAGACAGGGACTATTACTGATTATTTGAAGGCTTGTCGCTAGGATCTGAAACTCAAAAGATGCAAATGCTAGCTGAAACAATGGTCGCTGCCTTAAGAAAGGGAAATGAAGGATGCTTTACATGTGGAGATAGGAACCATTTAAAAAGGGACTGCCCTAAGAAAGCTGGAGGAGGGAAGAGGGTTCAGGATGGGGAACACGTGTATACCTGTGGTGGATTCATGTTGATATACGGCAAAACCAATACAATATTGTAAAGTTAAATAATAAAATAAAGTTTAAAAAAGAAATAAAATAAAAGTTAGAAAAGAAAAAAAAATACTTCCAAAAATCTGCCCTTGCTGCCGTAGAGGAATG
>NW_011494921.1:6309821-6317685 GCF_000754665.1 Bison bison bison | reverse complement strand
CCCGCCCCCCGCCCAGGTCCCCTTCAACAAAAACCAGGGGCAAATTCCATCTTCTCCCTCAAACCCTCAACATCCAGCAGTGCTGCTGTCGATACGCCAGGCCTAAATGACCTTCTCCTTTACCTTCAACCAGTCCCCTCTAGAATACCTACTGGACTTTTTGGACCCCTGCCTCCACAAACCTTCGGTCTTTTACTTGGCAGATCTAGTTTGACTTCTAAAGGAATTACTGTTCACCCTGGAGTAATTGATTCAGATTATAAAGGAGAAATTCAAATTATGATGTTATCTCAGACTTTACGGCAACTCAAAGGGGGGATAAAATTGCTCAATTACTTCTTTTACCTTACATTTCTATCGACACCTCTAATGATGTACAGACAGGCGGATTCGGCAGTACAGATCAAAAACAGCCCTTTTGGACATCATTAGTATCTGAATTTGCCTGACTGACTATAAATATCAAAATTAATGGTAAAAGATTTTCTGGTCTCCTCAACACTGGATCTGATATTACTATTATTTCCAAACATTTATGGCCCCAATCCTGGCCTGTACAAAAAATTTCTTGCCAAATTGCAGGGATTTCTTAAACCAAAGTACAAGAGGTTTATCAGAGTACTCAAATCTATCCATGTGAGGGACCAGAAGGCCAACCTGCAACATTAAGACCTTATGTGATAGATGCACCCCTTAATCTAATAGGAAGGGACTTACTTATGCAATGGGAAACTCAGATATACATTTCACATTTTTCCTAGGGGCCACTGCTTATTTAACAAACAATACAATTATTAAAATAACTTGGAAGAATGACGAGCCTATTTGGACAGAGCAGTGGCCCCTCACAAAAGAGAAATTATAGGCGGCAAAGGAACTTATAGATACACAACTAGAATTAAAGCATATTGAGGAATCTTGTTCTCCTTGGAACTCTATTTTTGTTATAAAAAAGAAATCTAACAAATGGCATCTCCTAACAGACCTTAGAAAAGTTAATGCATCTATGAAACCTATGGGTGCATTATAACCAGGAATCCCATCACCTACCATTATTTATCAAAATTGGCACATTATTATTATTGATTTACAAGATTGCTTTTTTAATATACCTTCACACCCTTTAGACAGAGCGAGATTTGCTTTCTCCCTCCCTTACCCTAATCACATCAGACCTCGTAACCGGTACCAGTGGACTGCACCGCCACAGGGATGACGGATTCTCACGTGTCAGTCTACGTAGCCAAAGCCCCGGAGCCTGTGAGGAAACACTTCCCTAACTTTCTTGTTATTCACTATATGGATGATATATCATTTTTGGCTCCATCTATCTTAGAAACTCAACATGTTTGATATAGCTCAACTATGCTTAAAAAATTCTGGATTAATCACTGTCCCTGAAAAAATTTAAACCTTACCATTACTTGGGGTTTGTTGTTAATAGGCAACGTATTACTCCCCAACTAACTCAGATCCATACTGATAAATTATCAACCTTAAATGATTTTCAAAAGCTCTTAGGCGATATAAATTGGATTAGACCTTCTTTAGGCATTGCTAATTATCAACTGAATAACCTATTTAATACTTTAAAAGGAGATCCTGATTTAAATAGCCCTTGTTCACATTCTCAAGAGGCAGGAGAGGAACTCTATTTAGTGCAAAATAAATTACAAAAACAATTTCTTACGCTCATCAAACTAGATTTACCTCTAGAATTATTTATACTCCCCTCTCTTCATTCTCCCACAGGACTTCTTGCCCAAAAAGAACACCCAGTAGAATGGATCTATACCTGTTTTAGGGGAATAAAGTCACTTACACCCTACCTTGATTTAATTGCTCTAGATCATTATCAATGGAAGAAATAGGATTAAAACTCTAATTGGCTCTGATCCTCATAAAATTGTAATACCTATCAATAAATCTCAATTTGAGAACGCATTACAAACTTCTACCGATTTCCAAATAGCTTTTTTGGAATATTATGGAGAAATTTCATTTCATTATCCTTCCAGTAAGCTGTGGAATTTCTTCAAAAATACTGAATTTATTATTTCTCGCATTATCAGCTCACAGCCTATACCACAAGCTGAGGTTTTTTATACAGATGGGACTAAAAGCACCAAAGCTTCATTCTGGTCTCTTAAGGAATGAAAGTCTTTTATACTAAATTTCATTCTGCTCAACAAAATGAATTATATGTTCTTATTCAATTTATTTGCCTACATCCTTACCCCATTAATATAGTCTGACTCTATACATTAAATTTTTGTATTAAAAAATATAGAAACCTCCACCACAAACTCCAATCAACCTATTTTTCAACAACTCTTTTTTGAACTACAATCTGTTGTTAGAAACCTCAATTCTCCCGTTTATATTACACATATTCAAGCACATTCTTGCCTTCCTGGCCGCATGACTTACGGTACTGAGCAGGCTGATAAAACTGGTTTCCTTTGCTACTCGGAAGGAACAGCATGCTCTGTTGCATAACAACGCTGGCTCCCTACACAAGCTATGGACGATCCCATACCGCCAGGCTAAAGAAATTATTAGTAACTGCTCTACTTGTAGACCCCTACATCTTTGACCGATCGCACAAGGTATTAATCCTAGTGGTTTGCAACCTAATGAACTATAGCAAATGGATGTAACTCATTGCCCTGAACTTTCTCCATTTTCTTTCTTACATGTCTGTATCTACACTAATTCTTTTATTTGGGCCACACCTCTTCGCGGTGAGGCTATACAATATGTTATAACTCACTTACTAGCTTGTTTTGCTGTAATGAGAACTCCTAGTTCTATAAAAACAGACAATGGCCCTGCCTATACTTCTAGGCACTTTAAACAATTTTTACAATCTTTTTCTATTAAACATATTACAGGTATTTCTTATAATCCACAGGCACAAGGCATAGTCAAACGTGTACATCACACACTAAAGTTGCAAATAAAAAAATTAAAAAAGGGGGAATACACAGGAACACTACTGTCTTCCTTATATAAAGCAGACTTTACTAGATTCCAACATATTTCCTAAACCTCTAACTATTATTAATACAGCTTTATTTGTTTTAAATTTTTTAAACTTACCACAGGGAGATATCTTAACAAGAGCAGAAAGGCATTTTGAGGAACTGAAGGACACTTCTCTTCCTCTGCCCATTTGGTACCAAGATGGGTTAATGTAACAACAGAAATCTGGGAAGCTAATCTTACAGGGAAAGGGGTATGCTTGTATTTCCCCAGATGGATCCAACGAACTCACATGGCTTCTTCTTTGGAAGATTCAACCCAAGGGGGGCCCCTGGCCTTCAAAATGGAGATGGGACAACAAGGACCCCAGGAGGAAGAAATTCCAATACGGGCCATGGCGGCTCTAAAGATCTCCAGGAAGCGCCGCCCTTGGAGGCATCAACCTTCCGATCTCCCCAATTGGGGACGAATAAAAACCCTTACTAATGGAGCTGAAAATTTGGTCTCTCAACAGGGAATGCCTCGGAGTCCTGAATATACTCTCCTGGCAATGCTCAGTCTCTTGACCTGTGCCTCCCCTGTTCGAGCTTTAACTAATCATACTTACTGGGCTTACATACCCAATGCCCCTCTACTACAGGTAGTCGAAAGGACAGAGAGAGGACCAATCGTTTCAACTAATGACTCTATTCATATGCCTTCTCCCTGGAGCATTATAGGGCCCTCACACCCTGAAGAAGAAGGAAAACTACTTAATATTTCTCTAGGTTATGAAGTGCTTCCTTTGTGCATGGGCCTAGCAGAATTATGCATAAATGTTAGCCAACAAACTTGGGCTTTCGCCCTGCCTCCCAAAAAGGATTTTTGGATGTTGTTTGGATTATTTACTGCCCTTTCTTTGTCTGTGAACCATGTTTATACTACTGAGACTTGTGGGGAAGAGTTAGGGAAAGAACAAAGAACATTATGCAAAGTGTTTACTTATAACAACTTTACACATACTCCTGTTCGTTGGGACAAATGTCAAGCCAAAACAGGAAAATTAATGTTTGTGGCTAAATCATCCAATTGTTGATTGGGGACCCCGTGGTATGTGGTTATCTAACTGCTCAGAAGATGTTAACAGCTGTGTGTGTGACTATGCTACTCAAGTCGCATGGAACATTAATGACACTACAATGGAGCATTACCATGACAAAGGACTTCTTGGGTGGCTTGATGGTGGATTAGCCCCACCTCATCCTAGGATCATCCTCGATAAACAGAGTGGGCCTGAACAATGGGACATTTGGAAACTTATTGCACTGAAGAACTTGGGACTTGGACCAGACATTTCACAGGGACAAGTCGTAGTCATAGTAACTATTTCTTTCACTATAATCAGTCATATTTTATATAGGCTTGTGTCCCACTTCCTTTTGTTATAGCCATAGGAAATTTACAATTTAATAAGACTTTACATACTGTAACTTGTATTAATTGCAAACTATATACTTGTCTTAACTCCTCTCTTTAAGAAATGGTTCCCTTTTGATTCTTCGATCTCAACGAAATGTGTGGTTATCAATAAATCTCCAATGACCCTGGGAAGATGGTCCCAGGGCTGGACTTGCTTCCAGATTACTTACTAAACTGCTCCAACAATCTAAACGATTCGTTGGATGGCCGATTCTTGGCATTGTGGGGTTAACAGCTATTTGCATCACTGCTGCCGTCACCGGCGCTGCTTTACATTCCACGATTCAAACACATAATTTTATCCAAAACTGGACTGAAAATGCTCATAATATGTGGGCTACTCAGGCTCAGGTAGATGAGGGTATTCAAGAGGAAATACAGGAACTAAAAACAGCCATCAAATGGGTCGGAGATCAATTAATAGATTTGCAAAAACAAGTGATACTAAAATGTGATTGGAATTCTACTCAATTTTGTGTTGCTGCTGCTGCTGCTGCTAAGTCGCTTCAGTCGTGTCCGACTCTGTGCGACCCCATGGACTGCAGCCTACCAGACTTCTCCGTCCATGGGATTGTCCAGGCAAGAACACTGGAGTGGGTTGCCATTTCCTTCTCCACAATTTTGTGTGTGTGTGTGTGTGTGTGTGTGTGTTACTCCTGTTCATTTCAATCATAGTGCCTACAACTGGGAACAAATCAAATTTCATTTACAAAACATACATGATAATGCCTCTCTGAATGTACAATTATTGCAAAAGGAAATCTTTGAAACCTTTTATAAACGTCTGACCTCTTCCACTAATTTGGAAACTTTAGCTGAACAACTAGTTGATCAATTATCTGGACTAGACCCACTAGGATGGTTTCAAAGTATTACCCACAGCACTGGGTCTGGAACTGTAAATTTGGTGATTGTCTTGGTAATTATATTTGTTATTTATCATTGACTTTCTATAAAGTTGGTTAATACTAAACAAACTCAATTGGTCAGGACCTTTTTTACAAATACAATAAAATAGGGGGAATTGTCAGGAAGCATTTAACAGGAGCTTCCTGTGTGCTGTTTTGGATCTGTCATGAATCCTCTGTTCCTTATTAATAGGAATTAAGAGGGGTGGCAAACCGCTCCTGGGCTGAGGAATGCATGCATTTCCTTTGTTAGTTTTCCCATACGGTGGTAAGTAACTATTTCCCACCCTCTTCCTTTTTATGAACCATACGCTAAAAATGATTATTTACAACCCTCTCTCTTTGATATGGATTGCCTCATATTTCCTTGATAATTTGTAAGTCTGGACTTTTGATCTTTATCTTTGCTGAAAATAGCTGCCTTGAAGGTATACCTTCAAGCTACCTTGAAGACAGTATATATACCCACGCTATGTTGAATAAAACATCTTTGCTCCATCAGAGCTTGGGTCCCCATGTCTGTCTTTCTTTCTCTCTCTTTCTTTCCACACAGCTAATTCTCTGGAGCGTAGAATCCCGTCGTGCTCACTCTCCTGCCTGGGCTTCTAAGACCCTCTCGAGAGGGCGCACTGTGCCTTCACCCCCTCGAGAGGGCTCCTGGTGCCTTCATGAGCAACACAAGCCCTGTGTCAAGGACTTTACTGGTTTTCTGCGTAAACCAGGGAATATCAGCCTCTTTCTCTCTTTTACTTTCTTATCGTCGACTCCGGACCACCAGGTTCCAGTCCAGTAAAGGACCTCAACAGAGAAGCCACCACAGTGAGAGCCCATACAGCACAACTAGAGTAGCCCCTGCCCAATGTAGCTAGCGACAAGCCAGTGCAGCAGCAAAGACCCAGTACAGCCAAATATAAATAAACAAAAAATTCTTAAATGCTTTTCCTGCATATTAGTAGATCATAAATTTTCTCCTCTAGATTGCTGGATTTTGTTTACTAATATTTTATATAAGATTTTTACACCAATATTCCTAACTGGAACTGGTTGGTAACTTTTTTTTTTTTTACAAACTCTGTCAGATTCTGGGATCAATGTCATACTTCAAAAATAAATTTGGAAGTTTTCTCTTTTGATATGGTCTTAAGTAATTGCAGTAACACTAGACTACCTGATCTTCATAGAGATTTGCTAGAATTTCCCTGTGAAGTCATCCTGGTATTTATGGAAGGGCTCTGTTACTATTTTCTCTATTTCCTCAGTGGTGACTGATCTATTTAGGAGTTCTGCTTCTAGAGGAATTGATTTTGATAAACCATTTTTCTAGAAAAGTATCCATTTCTTTGACTAAACAAGAACTGCTTTAAAGTTTACCAAGTAATAAAGTTTACCAAGTATCAGCTGCATGTTCTATCAGTCTTCATTAATAATACTAATATATACACTAATACATGTGTATACAGTTCTGAAAGACTAAAGAAACAAATTTTTACAGGTCAAATAATTATGAATATGGTAAAAAGTCATTAGAATAGACCCTTAACTATCCACAGACTAGCCTAAATGCTTACAAAGCCAAAATATTCTATTATATAAATGTTATACTGCATTAGATGTTAAATATATTAGTCAGGGTAACATATTGTAACTAATTCAAAAAGAGAGGTAGGAAGAAAAGGAGCATTACAGAGCCAAGTTCTACTTCTATATTATTCTGAACGCTATAAACATGTCTTGAAAATGTAACAAAATCTTACAAACATTTAAATGTCTACCATCCTACCATGATGCCTCTTCATACTGTATGTAGGATCAAGACCTCAAGCTTGAAGGCAACATTGCAGTCATACTTCCAATACTTTAATGATGAAAATAAACTAAATAATTTAAATTGTTTTTTAATTTATCTTGGGACACACAAAATAAGTAGTGTAGCTGAACAGCTGCATTAAGTGCTCTGTTAGTCAACACTATCTGGGACAAACTGGCATAATATTATATATTTGACATAATTGTAAATTTACATATTCTGGAAACATGTTACTGGAAATAAATATTACTACTTATGCAATCAACTTGCCAATAATGAGGAAAGAATCATGAGAAAACAATCTCATAAATCCAGATTGTGGGACAGTGCATAAGACAGATGGTCCAGACCTGCACTGTACAATGAGACAGCCATTAGCCACATGTGTCAATTCAAAATTAATTAAAAATAGATAAAATGGAAAATTCAGTGCCTCAGATGCCCTAGTCACATAAAAAATGCCACATGTGTCTAGCAGCTATTGTGGTAGACTGGTGCTGTTTTAAACTTTTCAAAAAGGCAGTCATGAAAGGAAAAAAGGTATAGAGAAGTTTCTAGACTAAAGAACACTAAAGAGACTGACAAAAGCAATGCATGACCCTTCCAAAATCACTGTAGATGGTGACTGCAGTCATGAAATTAAAAGACACTTACTCCTTGGAAGGAAAGTTAGGACCAACCTAGACAGCATATTCAAAAGCAGGGA
>NW_011494921.1:6301952-6309721 GCF_000754665.1 Bison bison bison | reverse complement strand
TATGGATGTGAGAGTTGGACTGTGAAGAAAGCTGAGTGCCGAAGAATTGATGCTTTTGAACTGTGGTGTTGGAGAGGACTCTTGAGAATCCCTTGGACTGCAAGGAGACCCAACCAGTCCATCCTAAAGGAGATCAGTCCTGGGTGTTCACTGGAAGGACTGATGCTAAAGCTGAAACTCCAATACTTTGGCCACCTCACACGAAGAGTTGACTCATTGGAAAAGACTCTGATGCTGGGAGGGATTGGGGGCAGGAGGAGAAGGGGGCGACAGAGGATGAGATGGCTGGATGGCATCACTGACTCGATGCACATGAGTTTGGGTGAACTCCAGGAGTTGCTGATGGACAGGGAGGCCTGGCGTGCTGTGATTCATGGGGTCGCGGAGTCGGACACAACTGAGCAACTGAACTGAACTGAACTGGGGAAAAAAGCTATGAGGTACATTTCAGAGACAATTAAGGAAATTTTAATATAAGCTGTACATTATGGCACCCCACTCCAGTGTTCTTGCCTGGAGAATCCCAGGGACAGGGGAGCCTGGTGGGCTTCCGTCTACAGGGTCGCACAGAGTTGGACAGGACTGAAGCGACTTAGCAGCAGCAGCAGCAGCAGCAGCAGCAGCAGCAGGGATAAGTGAATCAATGTTAAATTTCTTAGAAGTGATAATGGCATCATGGTTATACCAGAGAATGTCCTTATTCTTAGGAACTACGTGCTGAAATATTTACACATGAACCATCATGATGTTTATAACTTATTTTGCAAATGATGCCGCAAAAACCAAAGCAAATACATACATACTGAGATAGAACAAAAACAGCAAAACATTCACAACTGATGAGCATAAGTGAATGGTATGCGTGTCTGTAGTACACAGTCAACTTTTTTCGTTTGACTATATTTCATCTATTACTTTAGGGGAGGAAGGGATGGAATCCAACAGGAGACAGACAGGAGTTACAAAAAAGCTCTTCATGCTTCAAGTTTTTGGTTAAAGAAATATCTATCCTACCTACTACGTAAATTAGGGGCATTCATGTTCTATTTATTTTGATGTATGTGACAAATTTGAAGACCAAAACCTACAGTTAGGATGTTGGAATACTGAAATACACTAATGAGCCTTAAGACTTAAACAAAACACACGCAAATACGTGTTTGATTCTAGAATGCCCAGCAAGCAAACTTCTGAAGAGGGAGACTTGATACAGGTAGCCCCCTCATGCTATTTGAAGCCATACAAGGTACACTTAGCAAATATGGGGAAGAAAAAAATAGAAATGTTTAACATTTTTCCAATTCAGTCAACATATTAAAAACCGAAAGTCATTATTTTTACAAAAATACTGCCTTCTTGGAGAAAGAAATGGCAACGCACTCCAGTGTTCTTACCTTGAGAATCCCAGAAACGGAGGAGCCTCGTGGGCTGCCGTCTATGGGGCTGCACAGAGTCGGACATGACTGAAGAGACTTAGCAGCAGCAGCAACTGCCTTCTTAAAAGAATCTTTCTGATTCTTAACTTTTGAGTATCATGTTCTACATCTTTTGCAATATTTCAACTCTCCCTAGAAGACATACCTATTTCTTTAACTCTGGCTCCCGTCAAATCAGGAGTTTCAAAACTGTAGGATGTGTGAAATCAGTAGTTATATAGCCTTTCAGTGTTAAAACCTAATGACAAAAAGTCTTTAGTCTAAGGAACCCAATATTATTTTAAAATTGTGCATAGATTTTTGCAATGCTTCTATTTAAATCTACTTTAAGACACAGGTTTTCATTCAGTTTCCATTTATGTTGTAAAAACAATAACGTTCCGAGAACAGACTACCAGTTTTAAACATTGAATAACCCTGCAAGATCTATAGTTCAAAACTTTTGCAGTCTTGACACCTGATGGAAAAAAATGAAACTGTTTTTTATAGTTTTTCAGTGTATAATAACATCTAGATGAAAACTAAATTTACTTATTAAAACTTTATTTTTTCCTGCTTATTTCCAACCAAAACCCAAACCCTGATATCACACTCAGCTGATATAAAGAACAGAGCATTCCTACAGTTAAGCACCCAGACTGTTGTGCCCATAAGACTTCTTCATGGAAAAATCCTTAGTAATAAAGGAAAAAATACAAAGAGGTAAACACAACAGTTTACAAGTCAAATTATATCTAAAATTTTCCTAAAGGTGTTACAACCCTGACTTACACATGCTCATACTTTCTAACTGAATATTACCATTTCAAATTATTATATCATAGTTCTAGTTTAAATAAATATTCGTTATTAAAATTCCTTAACTTTTTTGAGGACATAACCCTGCCACTCACACATATAAAAAGAACTGCTCCTATTTACCTACCTACAAAGTCTCCTTATTCAACATGAATTTAGGAGCCTTACAGAAAGACTGGCAGCCCTGTGACAGCTCTGTTTTATTGCACTTGGTGTACATGCTTT
Organism: Bison bison bison; assembly: GCF_000754665.1. NCBI lineage: Eukaryota > Metazoa > Chordata > Mammalia > Artiodactyla > Bovidae > Bison > Bison bison. Next base: position 6,307,262 of record NW_011494921.1, on the reverse strand, counting down.
CATATAGCAGCTTTAATTTGAGGTAACACTTACCTTTTAAAAATTCATTTTTAATCTGCCAATACATTTACTTTATAACAAGCAAAATTTAAAAAAATATATATACATATATATCTTTTGCTATGCAGGATTTACTAATTTGCATAAGTCAGTCACCATGAAGTAGCTACTTTTGAATCTTACTTTCCTTCTCAAATAGCTCTCATACGATAGATACAAATTATAACTATTCATGTTATATATGAATATATATAATTCCAAAGTTTCAAAAACTTTGGAATTCTTACGTCATCAAGCTATTATTTAAAATAATTCTTAAAATTTTTAAAATATATGCAATACTAAAGTCACATTTGGTTCCAAAATAAAATCAGTAACTAGGATTTTTAAATAAGAGTGCCAGAAAATAGGGGGTATATTTAAAAAGAGAGAAAACTTTAAAAACTGGTAGAAAGCAAGTTCAGTATGTTAACAGTCACACATAAAATTTATGTGTCATTTTACATAGTTGTCAAAAAGTGAAAAAATTTTCCAATGCAAACTTCTTCACTTTTGGGGGAAAAATAGTAAAAATCAAATGTTTAAAAGTGGCGATTAAAATAGTTCAGAAAGCAGATTAAAAACAGGTGGCAAATAAAATTAGAAGACGGACTTCCCTGGTGGCCCAGTGGCTAAGACTCCACGCTCCCAATGCAGAGGGCCCAGGTTCATTCCCTGGTCAGGGAACTAGATCCCACTAGCCACAACTAAAGATCCTGTGAGCTGCAACTGAGACCTGGTGCAGCCGAATAAATAAAAATAAGTATTAAACAAAAAGAGAGAAAAAATTTTGAAAAAAAATTAGGAGAAGAAATTTTGGATAAAGTTTATGATGGGGACTTAAGGGTATAATGGGCTTTCCAGGTGGCGCTAGTAGTAAAGAACCTGCCTGTTAATGCAAGAGACGCGGGTTCGATCCCTGGGTCAGGAAGATTCCCCTGGAGAAGGGAATGGCAACTCACTCAAGTACTCTTGCCTGGAGAATCCCAAGGACAGAGAAGCCTGGTGGGCTACGGTCCATAGGGTCCCAAAGAGTTGGACACGACTGAAGTGACTTAGCACACATACAAGTAAGGTTATAATACATATTACACAGACAAAACCCAATAGTCAGCTACTGAATTCATTTTTAAAGTTCTTACTGAAAAGTATTCTTAACTAGCGAAAGACAAAACATGAAAAGAGTAAATTTCATTTCAACCAAATAATGACAGACACAAGTGACATCATTTCACTTCTAAGATCACATACATAGCCTTTCGGAATATCGGTGTCCTCGTTGCTCCCAGGGTCGTTCTCTAAGTGCTGCTTGATTTTTTCCTCCAGTCCCACAGCATCGGCTCCTTGATACTGATCAATTCTCACTTTGTTTCGAAAAAACAGAAATGTAGGTGTTGCTGATATATTGTTGGTGGCAGCTGTTCCCTAGAATTGTCAAGTTAGACAGCATTACAAATTAAACTACTCGGAATATTCACTCTGCATCTGTATGGAAGTTAAATATCACAAACATGAACTAAAAACATGTAAAATAACTTACTCCTAACTGTTACTTAAGAAAGAGCAAGCCTATTCTGAAAGGTCACAACTATATTACCCACATGTCCACACTGAAGAATAGCCCTGTATTTTCATGTTTTAGTGTTAAAGGCTTCATTCATTCATTCAGTAGAACAATCAGTTTCCAGTACAGAAACTGCACTTGACAAAACCAGATACTTCTCTCATTAGCACAGACTATTTCTCAAATGGAGAAACCGAGAAGGGTATTGAGATTTGTCAACATAAAAAGTACACATGTGAAAAAACAGCAGCACATCTGTCCATGAAACATCCTCACCTAGTTTTACTCTTTAAGAAATGATTTCTGGTCTCCCATCAAAAACACTGCAACTGGTATCTTTTCAAATTCTGCTCCAACTCTATGATACATAAGGTAGCCACCAAATGAAAGTCAGTTAACCACTGGTTCATGGTTTAAGTTCTTCATGAGAAGTGTACAGAAAACAAGTGAAATAAATATGTCCTCTTGCATATTCTAATGCGAGGAAGAGGTATGACTATTAAAAAAAAAAAAAAAGGCATAAAGTTTACAAAGACGTCTTCTCTAAGCCTCATAAGTGGGAAAAAAAGAAGACTGACAGTGCCATCCAAAAGAAATACACAAATGTGAGCTGTACATGAAATTTAAAGTTTTCTAGAATCCACAAACAAAGAAGAGAAACAAGTGAAATTCATTTTAGCAACCTGTCTTGTAAATCCAAATATGCACTTTAACATATAGTCGATATAAAAGTTAATGACATATTTTACACTTTTTTGGTTCATATTAAGCCTTCAAAATCCTATATTACACTCACAGCACAACTCAATTTGGACTTGCCATATTTCAAGCGCTCATTTCAACTAACTACATGTGGCTGCCATACAGGACGACACAGCTTCAGAAGACAGCACTTCCAGATTAGAGACGCAGAATACTGATATTAAGGCCAGAGCTACTGTCCAGCAGCATGTGACCAGAGTACTAAACAATGAACATGGAACAGAATTTGCACCAAATCCCCAAACTGCTTACCTATGTAACATTTAAGATTTTTGTTTTTTCAACCCGGAAATGCAAAGGCAAAAGCCTCAATGGAAAGAAAAAAAAAAAACTACAGAGTCAGGATTCTCAGTCAAGATTACACTTTTGTAGTCTTCTGTGTTGCAAGAAGCCTTCAAAAACTTTTCTGGCATAACCACTCTTTCACACTACACACACGTAAACATAGAGCTGTCACACCGCCATGCCAACTAAGTAGCCAGGGCAATCTACCGACCTGTGGCTCAATCAGCAGCAATCAATGTTTTAAACTTTCTGCTGAGTATGCAGCTTTGGAGCTAAGGTCATACAATGATCAATTCAAATCAAACTCTAACCAAGAATTCTCTCCCATGGGTTTTTAACCAAACAATGTGTCAACAGTGTAAGATAAGATATAATTCCAGATTTGCAAAAAAATAAAGAAATGTAAAGTAGAACAGCCAAGTGACCTACTAAGTTTAACAACATACTATTAGTTTTATATCAGAAAAATTTGAATATAAACAAACTCAGAAGCAATTAACATCAGACTACTTTTCTTAACTAATACAGCCGTAACAACACTTGCATTCACCACTGCAAGACAGACATCATCCTACCTCCAAATAAACAAGTACTTAGTACAAAGAGATAAATAAAGGATGATATTAATGTGAATTTCAAGCCAATTTGTAAATTTTCAAAAGATTTTAAAAGGGCCCTCTTGCCTTACCTGACACTGATGTACATCTACTTCCAAGAAAACCGCCTGTGGATACTTATTACTCATAGAACTGAATGCTGGGGCAATCCTTAAACACGGCCCACACCTGTGAAAAACATAAGAGAGACTTTGTAAGTAAGATAACACCAAAGACTATACTAATTTACACTCTAAAGATTTCGTCAATTAAAACATAAACTTAAAAAGTTCTGATCAAATTGTCTTTAGACTTTCTCCTTCCACTGTATTATTTAGACAAATGCTTACAATAGTATCACACTACCTTAATGACTACAGATTTATATTGTCTTTAAGTCTAATAGTGTTATATTCCAGCTTTCTTCTCACTGAAAGAAATTAAAGGCTAAATAAATATAGGAATATACTATACATATGAATTGGAAAACTCAATACTGTCAAGATGTCAAGTCTCCTCAATTTGATATTTAAAGTCAATGTAAAATTCTAACAGGTTTTTTTTTTGAGAAATTAACAACTTTAAATTCTAAAATTTATAGGGAAATATCAAGGATAGCCCAGGCAGTCTGGGGTTCAAAGCTGAAGGAATTCCATTACCAGATATTAAAAACTACCAAGAAGCTTTATAAGTTAAGAGTATAAACAAACTCACCAATTTTAAAAAAACGTTCAAAGGTAGACCCATCCCATACACAGTAACCTAACTTTTGAAAAAGCTGACACAGTAGTACAGTGGAGAAAAGACAGTCTTTTCAATACACATTGCTGAGTCAAAATGGATACCCACCTGGGGGTAAAAAATGACTCCTAACTCACAATGTACACAAAAATCAATTCCAGATGGATTATAGATCTAAAGTGAAAGGTAAAACTACAGTTTTAGGGTAAAAAAATACAGAGAATACTTTGAAAACCTTGAGTAAGCAAAAATTTATTTCTTAAAACACTGAAAGCACTAAAGAGAAAAGGGAAGAACTGATATTTGGGGATATACTTGATAAGCTGGAAAATATTACGCTTAAGACCTTTTGTTCATCAAGATAACAAAGGGTGAAAAGACAAACCACAGATTGGTAAAAAAAAAAAAAATGTGTAAAACATATCAAATATATGACTTACACCTCTAATATGTAAAAAAGCACTTACAAATCAATAAGACTGTTATCCAAAAGAAAAAAAGAGTTCTCTTGAATAGGACAAATGAGGTTATCCAAGCAGTCAGTAGGAGAAGGCAATGGCACCCCACTCCAGTACTCTTACCTGGAGAATCCCAGGGACGGGGAAGCCTGGGGGGCTACCGTCTATGGGGTCACACAGAGTCAGACACGACTGAAGTGACTTAGCAATAGCAAAAAAAAGCAGTGAGTAAATAGAAAAAGACTTCCTGAGTCACTAAGGAAACAAAGGATGTGCAAATTAAAGCTACTCCCACTAAGACAGCTAAAACAACAAAGAAGGAAGCACTGTCAAGAACTGGGAGCAAATGACCTGTTAGTGACAGTGCAAATGGGTATAAGCACTTTATCGGGTAAGAAAGGAAATTGAAGTTACCTGTTAAAGTAAGATCTATGCCTACCAGTGACCACGTCCAGGGTATACAAAACAGAAACATCTGCATGTGTGCCTTTAGGGCATATGAAAAAATATTGGTAGAAGTAACATTTCTAATGGCCAAAAACGATACCACCCAAGTTCCTCTCAACAACAGAATGAGTAAACTAACTGTAGTTAATCACGCACTGGAATACTATATAACAATGAAAATGACTGATGTAAAACCTCATGCCAAAACATAAATGAACCTCACAAATAACACTGAGAAAATAAGTATAGTCTATTATTCCACTTAGTTTAGTTCAGTTCAGTCGCTCAGTCGTGTCCAACTCTTTGCGACCCCATAAATTGCAGCACGCCAGGCCTCCCTGTCCATCAGCAACTCCCGGAGTTCACCCAGACTCACGTCCATTGAGTCAGTGATGCCATCCAGCCATCTCATCCTCTG
>NW_011494921.1:6293871-6301769 GCF_000754665.1 Bison bison bison | reverse complement strand
TCTTCAGCACTCAGCTTTCTTCACAGTCCAACTCTCACATCCATACATGACCACTGAAAAACCATAGCCTTGACTAGACGGACCTTTGTTGGAAAGTAATATCTGCTTTTGAATATGCTGTCTAGGTTGGTCCTAACTCCTTCCAAGGAGTAAGCGTCTTTTAATTTCATGACTGCAGTCACCATCTGCAGTGATTTTGGAGCCCAAGAAAATAAAGTCTGACACTGATTCCACTTATGTACAGTTCAAATACAGGTAAAACAAATCAATGGTATTATAAATCAAAACAAGTCACTTTTGTTAGTGACAGGATAGGGCATGAGAGATATTTTGAGAGGTTAGTAATGTTCCATTTGTCCAGAAGCTAAACAAACATGCGTGTGTATTCAGTTTGTGAAAATTCTCTGAGCTGTACATTTATCCTTGTGTACTATGTATATTTCAATGAAAGTTCCAAAAAATTAAAATTAAGAAAAATCTTCGCTTTAACAGACAGGAACACAAGGAAAAGCAGATTCTAAAGCACAAGATGTTCAAATTCACAAATGTTCAAACTCAAGTTGTGATTCTCTTTCCATTCTTAATATTTTAATCAGCATTTTCATCTTCTGCCATCTTTAAGACTCACAGCAATAAGAAAATAACTATTAATTTCTTAAATACTAAACTTGATGCTTCTGAAAATAAATTTTTGGATCTAACAATTTTAGGCCCTGAGACTAAATTTTAAAGGAACAAACATTTACAGTTGATGAAATCTATCTTTAGATTAGCAAAATACTACTGGCTTTTATCAGTCTTAAACATTATGGATAGGAGTACACACTGGTAGATCCTTTTTGAAGGGTCACTTGGTCATTATCTGCCAACTTTAAATGACCACAATTTAAGATTCAACAACCTTTACTCCTAAAAGTCAATCCTATCTTAACAATCTATTTCACAATAATACGTATAAAGAAGTTCAACGAAACATCTGAAATAGTTTTTTAAAGATAGAAATAATCTAAATGACAATCAATATAAAAATATTTTTAGAAATTATAATATATAAAATAAGCTATGATATATGGTACAACACAAGGAAACAGAGCCAGTATTTTGTAATATCTATAAATGGAGTGTGATCTTTAAAAACTGTGAATTACCATATGGTACATTGTAACTTATATAATACTATGTATCAACTATACTTCAACAACAACAACAAAAATTATGACACATTCACACCAGGGGATAAGGATAAACTGTACTGTTCAAAAGAAAACTTAAGTCTCACAAAAAAATGTTCTCTGTGACCACATTTAACACACGCCTTTATATACGTTATCTACATGTTATATATGTATACAAACACATACTTACAACTTAGGTGTGTCACACAATAAACTACTACTTCTGAAAAATGGGATTGGAAAGGAAGAGAAAGTTTACGGGAGACTTTCAGAACTGCCTATACTCCTGCATTCTCCAGTTTCTCTGATAGTTATTTTCCTTTTACGATAGTGAATAAACTGACAGTAGGCGATTAAGTGTTTGCTGCATGTAAACAGAGGCCACAGGAGAAGCGCAAGCATCACGCTGCGTCACAGAATACACCTGGCGTACGCACAGTATCAGAGTTTCTCATTCCCGAAAAAAACCTCCTTTCTGCAGAAGCATGTGCCCAAAATTATGGAAAAAATAAGATTGGTGTCAGTCATTTAAACCCATGCAACTTTGTAAACATATTCCTACAAAAAAACAGCAACTGGTACTCAGGAAATACCTGAGGCAGGAGCCTCAGACCTAGAGGCTACCTCAGGGGACATTTAAATTGTACAAAAACGATCAAATGGAAGTGCCTGCTGTATTACAGGTGCTGTGAGAATCAGATGCAAGGGAAGCTCGGAGCCAGCAGGGCGGCCAGCCAGGCAGGGGACAGGAGGAAGGACAAGACGAGACTGACCGCCGCTGGGGAACCAGGGCTAGGAGCTGAGGCCCAGGTTTAACTTTATTAATTTAGACTTAAACAGATCCTGAAAGGGAGCCTGCCTCTGTGGCTGACGGCTTTTCTGCTTCCTGTTACAGGCTCTATTCCTATTCCTGGCCCTCACTACCTAAGAAAAATCTTAGAATATTAACACAACCTCCACCCTTGTATGGACGTCATCACTCCACTCATCAATCATGTATGAGCTAACCTGAAGCTAAACAGACCGCTAAATAATGACTGTCTTGAAAATAAATGTTCCCTTTCAAAATTTAACCTTATCTCGATCCTGTTTAATTTAGTTAGTTGTCGTGTAAGATGGAACGTCTTATATGATGTCTTTAGTCAAAAACCAAAGTAAGTCACAGAACACAGAAGCACAGAAATATACAGCAGCATACTTTCACATTATAATCACTCAAGTGAAATTACTTGCTATTTTAATAAGGTCCTTGCTTACCACTAGCATCTAAAGGTAAACTTAAACTTCCAAAATTAGCTGAGCTCACAAACAAATCATTTGATTTCTCTGGAGAACAGGAAGGGACTAGATTCCTCAAGGGCCTTTCCTATCTCTAGAACATTATGCCCCCAAACATGCCTAAATTTCAGGACTGTACTTTTTTGACTTTGCAAAGCCCTTAATTTGAAGCCCTTAGATAGTAGATTACCTCAGTACCTATGAACTTGCAAGAGACTAGGGACCATCTAGTCCAGAGATTTAAAAAAAGAAAAAAAAAAAGGTTATTTTTCCACCTCTGAACTCTTTGATGGAAAGCTTACCTGTTAGATCCAGTGTGTAAGAACTAAACTCACAAAGCTGAAACTTTAAAATTGACCTAGCAGAACACAATTATTTGATAAGAGGCAAATAACAGAAAGGAGAAGGAAATGGCAACCCACTCCAGAAATCTTGCCTGGAGAATCCCATGGACAGAGAAGCCTGGCGGGCTGCAGTCCATGGGGTCGCAAAGAGTCGGTCACAACTTAGCAACTAAACCACCACCACCAGATGCCAGAAAAGTTAACTGACTTGATCAAGATCAGACACTTTAGTTAGTGGCAGGGCCACAACCAGAACAGTTAACTCCTGAAGCCAATCCAACATCAGTTTTCTTTGAAAACAAGCTAGGTTCTTCTTAATAAGATTTGTATTTAGTCATAATACAAACAGATTCTATTTCAAGAACTTGCTATTCTTTCCCACTTGCTAAAGTAGTCAGTTCTCTCCATCAAGCGGTAATGTGTACAAATACACTCAGCTGGTTTATAGGTGTGGAAATGTACATGCCTTCTGAAGATGCATTTTAAAAGTCTGCTTTCTCGGAGGCATGCCTGTAGAACGGGTTGTTTCTAGATGTGTTATATTTACTAATGAACAAGCATGGTCAACTGATCCTGTTAGGGACACAGAATCGCTAGCGTTCACTAAGCGTGTTATCGTATGTTATGTAATTTATAAAACCTTTAAATTCATTTAGGCTTCACAATTCCTCATTTTAAAGACAAGAACAATGAAGCACAGTGCTGAAATCCGATCACAAAACCCAACTCAACTGCTATTCCAAAACCTGCACAACAGTGGCCCACACTGTGCTTTTTGCTTTGTTTTGGTTGTTATTTCTAAGTTAACCGCCAAGATTAAAATTACTTACACACTCTTGAAAGGCAACCAGACAGATTATATACTGCATAATACCATCTTTATAGTGTTAGAATTCAAGAGTGACAGGAGCCTGCAGGAGGATGGGGGTTGGGGGTAGTGAGGGATTGTGCAATGCAGGTATTCCTGACTGGGTATTGGTTAAACAGGTGCAATCATTTCGAAAACTTACCAAACTATGCACCTAAATGGTTTGTGTACATTTTCTGCATGCCTGCTATACTTCAATAAAAATGTTTATTAAAAAAAAAATCTCTATATATTCTCTAGGGCCTGAGGAAGCCCTAGTTATCTTTCTGCCACCTGTATCACTTCCTAATATTATTTGCTTGGTCCATATGGACCGTTGGGCCTGTATTACGGTAAAGTACCTTCAGTCCACAGCAATTTCACAATACATAATTAGTACTATTATATAGCGTATTATTGGGACAAACCACCACAATCATTGCATCTCACCATCCTAATACACAGACATTCTTCTTTGTTGTTGTTGTATTAGTCGCTCAGTCGTGTCCTACTCTGTGACCCCATGGACTGCTGCCCACCAGGCTCCTGTCCATGAGGATTCTCCAGGCAAGAATACTGGAGTGGGTTGTTATTCCCTTCTCCAGGGGATCTTCCCAACCCAGGGTTCAAACCTGCGTCTCCTGCATTGCAGGCAGATTCTTTACCGTCTCAGCCACTAGGAAAGCTATTCTCAGACATTCTTAGACAGTAGCAATAACACCTAACTACAAAGTAAAACCTGCTTGAAGAAAACTGAATATATGATAAACGTATCTACAAAAGTTGTACACTCATGAATTCATGATAAAAATCACTCATTGCTGAGTTTTATGGGAAAGAAAACATACATCCTTTTAAACTTGGTGTTAATCAGTGATAACAACTGTTTATGACCACTTAAGTGTATTTGGGTATATTTAAGATATATCAGTTTGGAGACACCAGTTACAAAAACAAGTTATCACAGTATACAATCCACATACATAATTCCATCCTCTGAACAGTATAGTTGGGTTACATGTTATTATTCCCATTTTACAGGTAGGTAAATGAATATTAGAATGTGAGCTGAACTGTCCTCCATTGAAAGTTTTGCAGGCAGAGCTTATTCAAGGCAGCATTTACTGAAAAATATCAGGCTCCATGCAATAAAGAGGTGAATTTGCATCACCCTCTGCTTAGGCTGGAAAGAACAGGATAGCACTTTACAATCCAAACAGTGCATTCAACAAGGGGACCTTAAACAAGGTATCTTAAATAGATCTCTTTGTGACTCAACTTTCTTTTAGTTTATAAAATGGAAATAATACCAAAGATTATTTTGAGGATTGCAGGAGTCAACAAGTGCTTAAGTAAGTCCCTTACACAGACTAACTTAAATGTATTAAGATGTGATGATTATTTTAATTGCTTAAAAAAATACTAGAGAAGGGTGCCATTCATTGGGTTAAAGACAGTTTTTCCAATAAATGGTGTTGGCAAAGCTGGAGAGCCACACGGAAAAGAATGAAGCTGGACCCAGTAAGAGTATAAGTTAAACCATATATAAAAGTTAATTACAAAGAGATCACACACCTAAAACTTAAGAGCTAAAACTAGAAAATTATTTGATGAAAACACAGGGAGGAATATCCATGATACTGGATTTGGCAATGATTTCTGGGATATGACACCAAAAGCACAACTTCAGCACAATTTTCCAACTCTGCTTGTGCGTCAAAGGACACTGTCAAAAAACTGAAAAGGCAACCAATGGGAGAAAATATCTGCAAATGATCTTAACCCTGAAAAAGGGTTAAGATCTCCAATATATAAAGAACTCCCACAAATCCACAACAACAACAAAAAACAAATAACCCAGTTCAAAATGGGCAAAGGACTCCAACAGACATTTCTCCAAAGAAGACAAACGGACAGTAAGTTTGTGAAAAGATGCTCAACATGATCAGTTATCAAGGAAATGCTAATCAAAACCACCAGAAACCACTTCACACCCATCTAAGATGGCTATTAAAATATTTTTAAACGTTGACACATAGAGAAATTGGAACTCTCCTGCGGGGCTGGTAGAAATGCAAACCTGTGCAGCCACTGTGGAAAATACTTTGGTGGTTTCTCAAAAAGTCATACACAGAATTACATTATAATCCAGCAATACTGCTCATAGGTATAACCCAAAAGAACTGAGAGCAGGGATTAACAGAGATCCCTGCACACTAATGTTCACAGCAGTGTTATTTACAATAGCCAAAAGACGGAACCATCCAAATGTCCATCAACCATTCATCAAAAGATGAATAAACAGTACGTGGTATATACATACAACAGAAAAAGGAAGGAAAATAGGACACATGCTATAACACTGGTGAACCTTGAGAGCATGCTAAAATAAGCCGTAAACAAAAAGACATATATAAATTTCTAGTTAAATGAGTTTCAAGAATACGCAAATTGATAGAGACAGAAAATAGAAGAGAGGTTACTAGGGGCTAGGGGCACTGGAGAGAAGGTATGGGAATTTCTGAGATGATGAAAAAATTTCTAGGAGATAGGGGTAATGGTGGTACAACACTGTGGGTGTGCTTAATGCCACTGAATTGTACATTTTAAAAAGGCTAAAGTGGCAAATTTATGTTACATATAACAATTAAAAAAACAAATGAAAAATAATATTGGAGAGACACAGAAATTCTTAAACAGAAGAGCAACAATCTGCACAGTAAAATTAATAGGATGGATAAAGCATGGAAATTGAGAATAAGGAATATGGCTAAAAATAGAAATGGAAAGGAAATTAAGAAATAGGTGCTTTAGAAAACTATGTTCTTGGCCTAAAGTTGGGATGACAGTAACTTTTCTCACGTCAAATAAATTATGTATAATTCTGTCATGTCTCCTCCTGCTATGGTAAGAGAAAAAGAGAGTTTATCATAAAGGCTCCAAAGTATAAAACCTCCCAATGACTAGAATTAGAAAACTGAACTAAAAATGAGATCTTTTGTTAAAATCACCTCTTCCTTTCCCCAATTTTGGCCTAGGACTTAACAAATGTCTAGGTATTTCCTCATATTAAGAATACTGTCACTATAAAACCAACAAAACCGGGAAGACACGCTTTAAAATCTAATGCACTGCCCCTTTCCGATTCCATAAGAGATTAGTCCCAAAATAACTCGTTTTCATCTCTGCTTCCCTCCATTCCCTAAAATGAATCTAATCCTAATGCTACCGTTTAGATAGTCAACATTTATTGAATCATGTTCAACAGGTTTGAAGCACTTTTTGCTCTGAGAGTCAAAACACCCGCCTTACGTTTATGTAGTTTCTTGTTGTTTAGCCGCTAATTCGTGCCCGACTCTTTTGCTACTCCATGGGTAGCCTGCCTGCCAGGCTCCTCTGTCCATGGGATTTCCCCGGCAAGGACACTGGAGCGGGTGTCATTTCCTCCTTCAGGGGATCTTGGACAATAAAATGTGTTATGTGAAACAGTGATACTTGTAGGAGATTTCTCCAAGTTATAGTGTAAACAACCACCAGGACGGTCAAGGTGTCAAGCAGAACTTCTAATCCTTCTATTTGGGTGGGCACGGACATATGCACGGGGAGGTCAGTAAAGGCACAAACTCGCTGAAACCTTGGTTCTGAATATCCACTTCCAACGCGGCACTCTCACACAGAAACATACCACACACCCAACGTGGAAGATCCACCGGCTCTGCAACCTATGAATTACGTCGAGATTTACGAAAGCCAGATAACACCTTTCAAGTTCTCTCTCCTCTTAAATCACCAAGTCAAAAATGGAGTCTATTCGGTCAAAGCCAGATGTGTGGACACCTGTCTACCTGAACTGTATATATATAAATATATATATATATCTACTATAATTGCCCTGATCAGACGCAACTTCTTACACAAGGCGGCCTAAGATTACTAACCAAAGGACTAACAAAACCCTTAACAAAAATAAAAAAAGTATCCTGACCCAACATCTTAATTTAAAATGCATTAGCTGAGCCTCAGGTCTAAGCACAAGGCGGATTAGTTGCATAGCTGAAATCTTCCTTCACGTTTTCCAGACCTGCAGGTGGCGAAGACAAACCATTTGGTAAGTTAAATCTGGGGCGGAGGGGGGGTTCCTAAGATACAAGTGACAGCTGGACCCCAGGAAAGAAGGGGACGGACGAAAGCCAGGGTCCGCTGCGGGAAGACGCCCGCAGAGAAAAAAAAGCGCCGGGCCGCCCGCGAGCGCAG
>NW_011494921.1:6277563-6293416 GCF_000754665.1 Bison bison bison | reverse complement strand
TGAGTGCCGAGTCACGCCAGGGAGCGGAGCGGCCGAGGGGGCGGGGCCGAGGGGGAGGGGAGAGGCGAGGGACAGGCCGGCCCGCGGCACCCGGCAGCCACCGCGCGGCAGGGCCGCCTGCGCTTGCGCACGCTGGCGTTATTTCCGCTCCTTCCGTTTGGGCTCCCGCTGCCCAATCCTAAGGCGCGCCTTGTGGCCCCACCCTCGACTGAGGGCTCCTTCATTGGCTGGAGTGGCGCAGGCGCGGACGACGAGTGGTCGCTTGCGCAGGCGCACGTTGACCCTCAAGTTCACGTCTTTCTTCGCGATGCCGAGACCTGGGTTTTGTTTTTTTTTTTTTTCCTCCACTGGAGAGTTTCCTGGGTTTTTTACCGAGGGGTGAGAAAGTGAGAAAATAACCTTCACCCCCCGCCCCGCCGAGGTTCTTGGCTGCTGCCTTAGGTCTTAGGTTCCCTCCGGAAATACTAAGAGTGTAGTTCTGTCTCACACTGGGGACAAACCGCCGCATTAGATAAAAGACTGTGGCGACCCCATGGTCTGCAGCGCGCCCAGGCCTCCCTGTCCCTCACCGTCTCCAGCATGGACTTTAGGAACATGTGTTAACGAATTTTCGGTACACTCGGGCTTACTCTGGGTAGTCCTCCAGAAGATATGATGCGCCTTTCACTTGTGCCTGAGAACATGGACCTTGTGCCTCAGTTGTTCGGTTGCTAAGTCCTTTTCTGAGTCTTCGCGACCCCATGGACTTGGTAGCCCACCAGGCTTGTCCTCTGCGGTCTCAGAGTTTGCGCAAATTCATGTCCACCGAGTCAGTGATGCTGTCTAACCATGTCGTCCTCTGCCACCCGCTTCTTTTGCCCTCAGTCTTTCCCAGCATTAGAGTCTTGACCAGTGAGTCAGCTCTTGGCATCAGGTGACCGGAGTGTTGGAACTTCAGCCTCAGCATCAACCCTTTCAATGAATATTTAGGGTTGACTTCCTGGACAGAGGCGAGCCTGGTAGGCTACAGTCCACGGGATCGCAGAGTCGGAGACGACTGAGCGACTTTCACTCACTCCTTTAGGATGGGCTTCCCTGGTGGCTCAGATGGTAAAGAATCTGCCTGCAATGTGGCAGACCCAGGTTCGATCCCTAGGTTGGGAAGATCCCCTGGAGAAGGAAATGTGAACCCACTCCAGTATTCTGGCCCAGAGAATTCCATGAACTATATAGTCCATGGGGTCACTAAGAGTCGGACACGACGGACACGACTAAGTGACTTTCCCCTCTCAAACTACCCCTATCCCTTCCTTACATGGTGATGGGAGATGCCACTATTAGAGGCTAAGGTTTCTGGGAGTCCCCACCTCAGAACTGCATTTGGCAGTGCCTGTGACCAGAGTCAGCCCTCTGCAGACAGCTGATCCAGCCGACAGTTATGTTTTGCTTGATGTTACCTGTTAGTATCTGTGTGTGTGTGTGTGCGCTGATGATGTGATATTTGGGACTTTGTATTACACATTTTGTTTTCCCTGGTATTTCTTTTTCTTTTTTTGGCCATGCCACATGGCTTGTGGGATCTTAGTTCCCCAACCAGGGATTAAAGACAGGTCCTGGCAGTGAAAGCACCTAGTCCTACCCACTGGACCATCAGGGAATTCCCTCCCTGATAATTTCTAATTGCCTTATATCCTCACACCATTTATCTTTATTGTGGTGGTGTTTTAAACTTTCCAGCATACTGAACATTCTATAATTAAACCTTGAGCACTGTCAGGGTAAGGGGCGCCAACCCTCCCTGCAATGGAAAATCTGAGTAAAACTTACAGTCAGCCCTTCATATGCACAGTTCTGAGTCTGTGGATTCAGACAATCATAGTACAGATTTAGTGAAAGAACTCTGCATATAAGTGGGCCCTAGCAGTTCAAAACTATGTTGTCCCAGAGCCCATTGTATTTTGTCTCTCAGTTTTTTTTTTTTTTTTTTGGTTATCTCCTTCCTGGAGCCTTTTATCCTCATGTTTAGTCTAGATTGATTGCCTTATATTACCTACTACATGGCTGTCATCTGGGATTTCCCTTCACTGATCATTTGAGTAAGCACTACAAGTCCCTAAATCCACTGCTTTCCTTTTCTATGATACTGCTCTTGGGTAGTAGAATTGTTAGATCATATGGTAATTCTTGGGCTTCCCAGGTGGCAAGGTGGTAAAGAACCTGCCTGCCAATTCAGGAGACGCAAGAGATGCGGGTTCTATCCATAGATCGGGAAGATGCCCTGACGTAGGACATAGCAACCCACTCCAGTATTCTTGCCTGAGAAATTCCATGAACAGAGCAGCCTGGTGGGCTACTGTCCGTGGGATCACAGAGAGTTGGACCTGACTGAGCACCTGAGCACTCAGCGTGGCAGTTCTAGGTTAAACTTTTTAAGGCACTGCCAAGCGGCACCATGTTACATTCCCACGGGCAATGCTTAAGAGTTCCAGTTTTCCCACTTCCTTGCCGGCACTTTTCTTTTCCTTTTTGGGGGAGGGGCAGTGGACGGCCATCCTAATGACTGTGAAGTGGTGTCTCATTGTAGTTTTGATGTGAGTTTCCCTAAAGACAAGGCGTTGAGCATCTTTGCCTGGGCTTTGTGGTCATTTGTTTTCTTTGGGGGAGAACTATCTATGTAGTTACTTTGCTCATTTTTGAATTGATTTTTGGGGGGATTGTAGGATATATGTATATATTGCGGCTACTAATCCCTGTCATATATATGATTTGCAAATGTTTTCTCCCATCTTACATGTTGTCTTTTCACTTTCTTGATAGTGTTCTTTGATGACAACAGTCTTTAATTTTGATAAACTTTAATTTGCCTGTTATTTCTTTCGTTATCTGTGCTTTTGGTGGCATATACAAGAAATCTTTGCAAATCCTGCATGATAAAGATTCCTTATATTCTCATTAAGAATTTTGTCATTTTAGCTCTTATGTATAGTTCTTTGATCCACCATCCACCATTTTTGAGGTGATCTTCAATTTGATTCTAATCATTTCAAAGCATTCTGGTATAAAAGATAGGTACAGTTTTGCAGTTTAATACACATTTGAATGTTTGTTGGGCAGGCATTATGCAATAACTGTACCATCTCTGATCTTCATTTACCTTTAAGTTTAATCCTTTTGTAAAGCCAGTTTTCGAAAAGCAGGGGTAAAATTTAATGAGGAAGAACTTTTATTCTACAAAAAAAAAATTCCCATAAATTCCTCTAAGATATACCTCTTTAAATAACTAAATTTTTATTAGCAGAAATCCAGGGATACAAAATTATTGATGAATCAGATAAACTATATAAAATCCTCATTAACTTATAAAAATTACACCTACCTCAATATTCTACATACTCTTGCTTAATAGTTCATCGTTAGCTTGTACCAGTAGAGAACTTAAAAAAACAAAGCTTATTGACTGGGTAACTTTTAAAAAAAATAATTTCAGGTGAGAAACTTTGCCTTATTTTTAAATTTTTGAGGACAAATTATGTAATTTATATAGTATAATGATTAACTAGAAAGGAAATCCTGCTTCATAATTTCTAAACCCTTTCTGGTTGGAAGCCATTGAATTTGAAAACTGAAAACATTTTCCATAGTTGTCCCTAGGTGGTGCAATATCTTTTCAGTGTAAGGGGTGTGATCTCCCCTTAGACAGCAAATCCTTCTATTGACCAGATAGACAACTTGTCCCACTGAATTCTTTAGTGTTGGAAATTAGGCGTTGTCTTGGAGGAGTTTCCCAGGATGTCGTTCAGTGATCTGTCACTGTTGTAAATCTGCTCCTCCATGAACACACTGGAGAAACTTGCTGACAATTCTGAGTCAGTTTTGGGTGTTTCCCAGAAACACAAAGTAGTTTTTTCTTCTGAAACTTATATCTGAGGTTCAGAAGTCATTAAGCTATCTAGAGTTGCTATTAAGAAAGCCAGATATTTAGACAAATATTTCCATCAACTCAGCCTCTGAAATAAAAAATCCACATTTTAATGTTTAGAAAGAGTATGCTGGTGCTGGTAAGTCGTTGGAACTGAAAAATTAAACAGAAGTACACATAACTATGTTTTCACTTAGTTACTTATAAAGAGAGTTATAATTCCTGTGGTAGTGTAGTAGATATTGTCCTGCTAGAATATACAAATAGAGAAGAAATTAAGGTTTTCATTGTATTCAAAGCCTTTTCTCTGGCATGTCCTCAAACACACACACACACACACCCAAACATATGCATCCTCCTCAGTCCATTCTTGAGTAGCAGTACCTACATACTGTGAGTACACCTGAGAACCAAGCGCTGAAGACATTCAATAAAAACAAAACATATGTTAGTGGCTTTCATACAATAAGGAAGTGGTTATTTAAGGTTAAAAAAAACATTTCTCACCAAAATTCAGAATATTAGAATCAGAAAGAAGTAGGAGGATCAATGCTAGGCATCGTATGATTTTACCTGCAAATATTTCAGCCTGCACATCTAGAAGACAAGGCTTCCTTTAAAACTTATAACCAAAACACCATTGTCACACCTAAAGCGTTAACAATTCTTCCTTACTGTCATCAAATATCCACTCAGTGTTAAAATTTCTCATTTTTCTCCTAGTTTATAACTTATTTGAATTTGTATCAAAATCAGATATATACATTGCATTGCTCGATGTGTCTGTTTTTTATCTCCTACTGCAACTTTATTTAGGGATTTCAGTGGTTACAATTTTGTGCTTCCAACAAGATGGTTTGATCTCTCTGGTCAAGGAACTAAGATCCCACATGTCTTGTGGTGCAGCCAAGAAAATAAAACAGCACAAAACTTTATTTAGTCTTTAATTCTTTTTTCCAACTTTTTTTATCAGAAAATATTCAAGTGAAGAGAAAAGTTGTAGAAGCAGAAGGAGGAGGAAGAGGGAAAGGAAGATGGTGCAGTGGGACTAGTGGGTACCCCTTCTTGCTAGTCATTGATCAGGGGACTCCCCAAGAAGAGTGTGCTCTTGACTAACTTCAGCTTGCTCAAGCATTCACCAGGAGCTGCCCCAGGGATAGATAGGTGAGCTCGGGTGGAAAGCTGAGGAGACCCTGGCGAAGCTAATAGCACAAGCAGTGAGCAGACCATTCTCCATGGGGCTGGGAAGTGGGTTTTTCTCGAAAGGGAATCTGACACTATTTGTAGCACACAGATCCTCTTAATCACACAGGTTTGAGGAGCAACCCTTCCTGGGCTCTGATGGGCCCCTAATCCTGACAGGAAACAAGTGGGAGGCTGGCAGGGCGAACCTCAGCCCCTGTTGCTGCAGCTGGTGACAGAGCTCCACGTGGCATCCACTGCTTTCCCCCTCAGATCCTAGTTTCCCCATGATGATCTCAATGAGGGGCCCTGAAATCCTCAGTTGAGAGGAGCCTGAGCACCCCCAAATCTCATCACCTTCCCTCCTTCCAGTTCAGAAGGCATGGGTCGGGAGCACATAGAGATGTTTCTGGAAAAAGACATCCAGTTATTGGAAAGAAGTGGCTAGATTCAGTGGAAGTCATGAGATGGAAAAAAAAAGAGAAGTCTCCCCAGTTGATTTTCATGTCATGTGAGAAAGTACAAAGGGAAACTCTTAAAGGGTTTTACAATTACACAAAACCATGCAAAGAACACTTAACCCACTAAGCTGCGACAGGATGATGAGTGAGTTCTCTAAGTGCCCACGTGAAGACTCAAATGTGATGTGACTTTTAGGGCAGTGGGTCCATTAAGGAAAGGACAGAATTAGCAAAGTGCTAGGCACTGTGGGGAACACCAAACCACAGATTTACAACTAGATGAGGAAGGAAAGAACAGCACGCATGAAACAGTTTGAAAATGATAGTTGGAATGAGGACAACGCTAGACCGCTGGGCAGCGCTTGACCATCTCTCTCTCTCTTCCGAAAATCATTAGTTTGGAGGAACAGATCTTGTTGCTTTTTGGAGAACCTGGAACTTAGGAAGTCCAGGGAATTTTGGTGTGCTGTAGGGGAGTAGCTACTAAATTCTAAAGACAGAATGATACTTGAGTTTTTTGTTTTGATACCTATAAGCAATAAAATGTAGCGTGTTGAAGTTCCTGACCCTTACCCTGTGGGTTCCATGTATATAATTCCAGTCACAACTGTGTATTTTTGGTTAAAACATCAACAATGACAACTTCCTCGTTTCATTGTCTTTCTTTCCCATCCAGTTCACATGATGTATTGCTGCTACGTTAATATTTGTGGCTGAAGCACCCCACAATGACTGCCCAGTGACTCATGCCCTGCATAATCCTCTCTCTGCGTGCAGATGAGACCTGTGACTTGCTTCTAAACGAATAGAATATGGCAAAGGCGATGGACTGTGCCTCCCCGATACAGACAGGTTATGACAGGTTACTGTCTGCATCATCTGTACCTACAGGTACGTGACCCCATCTTTCTTGTACTCAGTAGGGAGATGCTCTTTACTGACTTTGAAGAGGTAGGCTGCCATGCTGGGAGACAGTCTAGGCAGCAGGGAACTGTCTGTAGGACCTGAGGAACGGGATTCTTAGCCATGTGAGTGCTGAGCGCAATCGCTCAGTTGTGTCTGACTTTGCAATCCCATGGTCTACAACCCGCCAGGCTCCTCTGTTCATGGAGTTCTCCAGGCAAGAATACTGGAGTGGGTTTCCATTTCCTCCTCCAGGGGATCTTCCTGAACCAGGGCTCAAATCCACATCTCCTGAGTCTCCTGCATTGGCAGATGGATTCTTTACCACTGTGCCACCTGGGAAGCCCTAGCCACAGGGAAGTGGATGAGCCTGAGTGGGCTTGGAATCAGATTCCTTCCTAGTCAAGCCTTCAGATGAGAATGCAGTCTGTCTGACACCTTAGTAGCAGTCCTGTGAGATCATGAGCAGAGGACCCAGTTCATCTGTGCTTAAACACCATTCCCATGGAAACTGTGAGGCAATAAATGCATGTCATTTTAAGCCACTAAATCTACAGTAATTTTTAATACAAAAAGAAAAACAAATGTCATAGTGTATTGGTCAAAAATTTTCCATGATGGACTTCTCTGGTGGTCCATCAGGTAAGACTCTGTACTTCCAGTGCAGAGGGCATGGGTTCAATCCTTGGTCAGGGAACTAGATCCCACGTGCCACAGCTAAAAGATCTTGCATACTGCAAGGAAGATTAAGCGTCTCCTGTGCCACAGCAAAGATCCAGTGCAGTTAAATACATAAAAATATTTTAAAATTCAGTGGCTTTTTGTTGCCTTTAGAATAAAGTCCAGGGAATTCCTTGGTGGTCCAGTGGTTAAGACTCCAGTCTTCTATTGCAGGAGGTCTGGGTTTGATCCCTGGTCAAGGAACTAAAATCCCACAAGCTCTGCAGTGTGGTGAAAAAACAATAGAATAAAGTCCATAAAGCTTCTCAGGACAGTCAAGGCTTCCTGTTATCTGAATTTACTTGACTTTTCCCCAAGTTATTTTTCTATTACCAGGTCTAGGCCCAGTCTCATAAAGACTACATCAAGCTAAGAGAGAGTGCTTTCAACAAAGAGAGAGTCTTTCAACAAAGACTGCCTGTTGAAGGAGTCCCTCGTGGGCCAGAAATAACTGAGTCCTTATATCATAGTTTCTCGTTATGTATGTCTACTCTATGTCCTCTGAATTAAGCTTCATGTTTATTATATATATAGTCATGTCTTACATTTCAGTACCAGCAACAAAGTTGTTTTCCTTTCCAAGTTTTTCTTAGTCTAAATCCTGCCCATTTTTGTAGATCTCCATAAAATCAAATGTGATTATCCAGCATAACCCCAACCCAGAAGTAATTCATCTCTTTCTCCACTACTCCTTATGGTGTGTATTTCTCACATTCCACTATATTGTAGCCATATATCTTGATGGACATGTGTCATTCAATTTAGTTGCCCATCATCCAAACACTTTTTAGGGAATTCTCTATTTTGTGAGTCTTGGTGGGAAGCAGAGACTGCCTTCTGTAGAAATTAAATCTGCCAAATTCCTGCTTCCTCACTTTGCTTTTCAGTTAAGGTTCAATAACTATATATTGCAGCAAAAAATTTTATTATTTAAGTCTTTCAAGATTTTTATGGAGAAAGCAATGGCAACCCACTCCAGTACCCTTGCCTGGAAAATCCCATGGAGGGAGGAGCCTGGTAGGCTGCAGTCCATGGGGTCATGAAGAGTTGGACACGACTGAGCAACTTCACTTTCACTTTCATGCATTGAAGAAGTAAATGGCAACCCACTCCAGTGTTCTTGCCTGGAGAAACCCAGGGATGGGGGAGCCTGGTGGGCTGCCATCTAAGGGGTCACACACAGTCAGACACAACTGAAGCAATTTAGCAGCAACAGCAAGATTTTTATATAATTCCTCAAGAGTTATGGTTAGGATTCAGTTCAGTTCAGTCGCTCAGTTGTGTCCGATTCTTTGCAACCCCATGGACTGCAGCACAGGAGGCCTCCCTGTCCATCATCAACTCCCAGAGTTTACCGAAACTCATGTCCATTGAGTTGATGATGCCATCCAAATATCTCATCCTCTGTTGTCCCCTTCTCCTCCCGCCTTCAATGTTTCCCAGCATCAGGGTCTTTTCAAGTGAGTCAGCTCTTCACATCAGATGGCTAAAGTATTGGAGTTTCATCTTCAAGATCAGTTCTTCCAATGAACACTCAGGACTGATCTCCTTTAGGATGGACTGGTTGGATCTCCTTGCAGTCCAAGGGACTCTCAACACAGTTCAAAAGCATCAATTCTTCGGCGCTCAGCTTTCTTCACAGTCCAACTCTCATATCCATACATGACCACTGGAAAAACCATAGCCTTGACTAGATGGACCTTTGTTGGCAAAGTAATGTCTGTGCTTTTCAATATGCTATCTAGGTTGGTCGTAGCTTTTCTTTCAAGGAGTAAGCGTCTTTTAATTTCATGGCTGCAATCACCATTGGCAGTGGTTTTGGAGCCCCCAGAAATAAAGTCTGACACTGTTTCCACTGTCTCCCCATCTATTTGCCATGAAGTGATGGGCCCAGATGGCATGATCTTCGTTTTCTGAATGTTGAGCTTTAAGCCAACTTTTTCACTCCTCTTTCACTTTCATCAAGAGGTTTTTAGTTCCTCTTCACTTTCTGCCATAAGGGTGGTGTCATCTGCATATCTGAGGTTATTGATATTTCTCCTGGCAATCTTGATTCCAGCTTGTGCTTCTTCCAGCCCAGCGTTTCTCAGGATGTACTCTGCATAAAAGTTAAATAAGCAGGGTGACAATATACAGCCTTGATGTACTCCTTTTCCTATTTGGAACCAGTCTGTTCCATGTCCAGTTCTAACTGTTGCTTCCTGACCTGCGTATAGGTTTCTCAAGAGGCAGGTCAGGTGGTCTGGTATTCCCATCTCTTTCAGAATTTTCCACAGTTTGTTGTGCCACACAAAGGCTTTGGCATAGCCAAAAAATCAGAAATAGATGTTTTTCTGGAACTGTCTTGCTTTTTCGATGATCCAGTGAATGTCGGCAATTTGATCTTTGGTTCCTCTGCCTTTTCTAAAACCAGCTTGAACATCTGGAAGTTCATGGTTAGCATATTTTTGAAGCCTGGCTTGGAGAATTTTGAGCATTACTTTACTAGCGTGTGAGATGAGTGCAATTGTGCAGTAGTTTGAGCATTCTTTGGCATTGCCTTTCTTTGGGATTGGAATGAAAACTGACCTTTTCCAGTGCTGTGGAAAATGGTTAGGATTAGGGTATAATATTGGGGGTTTCCCAGTTGGCTCCGTGGTAAAGAATTTGCCTGCCAAAGCAAGAGACTTGGGTTTGATCCCTGGGTTGGGAATATCCCCTACAGGAGGAGATGGAAACCCACTCCATTATTCTTGCCTGGAAAATTCCATGGATGAAGGACCCTGGCAGGTTACAGTCCGTGGGATCACAGAGTTAGACAAGACTGAGGTCAGCACATATAGTTATATAATATTGAAAGTATTAGAATGCTGAAGATAAAAATCTTAATTTACAGAAAGATTATATGTGTAATATATATATGTGTGTGCATAAAAGTGAATTTTTCTGAACTCAATATCTGAAAATTTATTTTAGTCCTGTGGTTTAGGAGATTACACACATATACAGATATTGGCAATAAATTTTGTAAACTGGTTGGAGAGGGGCCAGAGTGTTAAAAGTTGGAAAGTTTCTCATTAATGTTCCAATTAACCTTTCTATTAATATTTCAAGTAATATTAATATTACTTGAAACACAGTAAGTGTACAATTAATGTTTGTTGAATAAAAGGGTCAACTTTGTCTAGGAAATATAACTTACAGATTTTCTTTACAAAGCAAAGAAGCTTTCACACAACCTAACATTATCCTTTGGTAACACTCTGTCCTTCCTTTATTTCCAAAAAGTCTTTACAGAGTGTAAAGGGGATTATGGACTTAACGGCTTAAATGTATTCATCGTCACAACAGAGAGTAAGTGTATTTAACCCAGCTAGCCAAGGAATTAATTTCTTCTGTTTAACATCATTTTTCTGCTCTTCCCTCTTCTCCGATGTGATTGCCAGGCCATTAGTCAAAGTAGAAAAAAATCATAGAAGTCCAGTTTGCAGTATAAGACAATTTCAGAATTATTGATTTTCAAGTGTTCTATTGACTTTCTAGGTCAGCATTATGATTTAGTTTTTCTCATTATGGTCGAAGCAGAGCTGGTCTGTACAAATCAACAGAAACAGCATCTCAGAAACAACACCTGAGACCTAAAGGATGCTGAATGGCCCAGTGAAGGAAACGGGGTATGCCATGTAGGATGCTGATGGATCTGTAACGTGTCTGTGGGAAGAGAGTGTCTAAGATGGGAGGAGGAGAGGGAGAAGTTTGCCACAGCAGCTGTAAAGAAAAAGAACAAAGAGTCTCCCTCATTACTCAGTTCTAAAAAGGGTTAAGTTGCAACTCACTGCAGCTGCCCACAGTGTGCACTGAGGAGAATTCAGGATGAATAGGATGAAATCTTCTTGTTTTGAATATATGGCCCCAAAGCAGTTAAATGCATATTTAAGAAAGAAATTCAGTGATGCCAGATTCTTGCATAGAAAAGCACTAAAATAATTATTTGAAATTCTCTGTTTGTGTTTGTCATTAGCAGTAATGTTTTTACCAAGATATATGTTTAACTGCAAGTATTTCCGAGCCAAAAAATTCACATAGGCTCCTTCCCTGCATCCCTACTTCTTTGCAGCAGTGCCCTCAGAGTTACTTACATGCTGTTTCCTGGACTATAGTTCCCAGTAAGGTCCGTGAATAAAACTCAACTCACAACTTCTACATTGTTTTCCTTCCGGTCAACAGTTTTGGTGACCATGGAGTGTCCCACAGCTGACTGCTCTCCTTTGCCTAAACTCTGCACGGATCCAAACACTTGCTACCAGCCAGGCCCCTTGTCCCTGTCCATCTCCTAAATGAGCCCAGATGATACGGTAAGTTTCTCCTAGTCTGGAAACTTCTGTCTTAGATGATTGATCCTGATTTTTATTATGTGGTGTATAGACTCCACACTAGTAGAGTTTCCCTGGACTTAAGGTAATTCAGGAAGTACCTTGAATTCTAAGTTGAAAGATGCTGGGAAGACTGCTCAGTTGAAAGACACTGGCGAGGTTTGGACTGGGTGATTAGGTAGGAGACGGTCCTGTTCTTTTCCTTGAATGGGTTGCTTTCATAGAGTTTGTTGGAATAAAAGTTAACATGCCATAGGTGAGCTTTCAGTTCTGAAGATAGGGGCAGAATTCCTCCTGGCCGGTTTACGGCTCTCTCAGGCAACCAAGAAACTTGTGGGAGTGGTAGAGGCAAGTCCTCCCATAGCACAGCGGGCCCTTGTGACACTCATCTACTAAAGAAACTTGCTTGTCTGGGACTTCCCTAGTGGTTCAGTGGTTGAGAACCTGCTTGCCAGTGCAGGGGACATGGGTTCAATCCCTGATCCAGGAAGATTCCACATGCCGTGGAGCAACTAAGCCCAAGCACCAAAACCGTGGGGCCTGGAGTCCGTGCTCGGAGACAAGAGGAGCTGCTGCAGTGAGTAGCCCCCACTTGCCACACTAGAGAAAAGCTGGTGTAGCAACGAAGACCCAGCACAGCCAAGAATAAATTTAAAAAATTTTAAAAAGAATGTATTTTTAAAACGGAGGGAGAAGAGATCTTTTTAAATTCAAACTGCTAGAAAGGCTCCCTCACCCACAGTCTGATTCACAGCCTCCTTCAGATTCTGTCAAAGATGAATTGTTCAGTCACTATCTTGTCTGACTCTTGTGAATACAAATTTCAAAACTCTTTTCTGCAAATAGTAAAAATCCTTAGCCATTTGAGTGGATAAACTTAACTTATTACACTTTTTTTTATAAACTAGTAAGTTTTATATTGTAATACATGTTTCTTGACTGAGTTTTAAAATGAAGCTGTGAGATCTCCGGTTGTATCTGTTTATCTGTCTGTGTGTACATTATAGATATATGTCTCTACCTCCAGATGGTATTATCAAATCAATTTGTTAAAGAGCTCTATTTAATTCACTTAAAAGTAAGTCCTCATGAATTAAATATTTATAAATGTTACAATAACTAACCCAAATGAATTTCAAGTTTACATGATCTGGGAGATATTCAATATTAAATTAATATACAGTATTAAAGTTTATTGGTTTAATACAGACATGTCTTTTATTGAACCTAGGTTTACTAAAAAGTTATCAAATATTATCTCTGTTATGAAATTTATTAGCAAGAAGAATAGCTTGGGATGATGGCTAACTTGGTCTAATGTCTCATGAAGGATTTCATGCATAATCTAAACATAATTGTTGGGAACAAGTAAATAAATATAAATAAGGTAAGAGCTGTTAGGGGAACTCTTTCTGTTTTATGGTGGTGGGCACAGGGAATGTTGTCTGCCATTCTAATAAGTAAATTATGTCGCCTGCCATTGCAGTAAACAAGGGTCAAGTCATCAGCCCCTATAGCCCCCTCATATCCACCACCCCAAATGGTGCACCTTGAGGGGAATTCAGGATAGAGGAAGACAAGAAGCAGTATTTGCTTTGGATACTGGCCCTCAGTAGTTAAGATGCGTATCTAGGGAATGATTTCAGTGAGCCCAGCTTCCCGCGTCTTCCTATAGATAGACAAGCACTAGAACCATGAACTCCTGGTGCCTGTTTGTGTGATTAGCAGGCATTTTGGGATGTTTGACTACTGTTCTTTTTCCCTGCCAAGCAAAAAACTCTTATATATCCTGGCTCCTCCCTTACTTCTTTGGAGCAGTTTTTCAGTTATTGGAGAGGTTTTCCCCTGGGTTATAGTCTTCAATAAGGTCCCCAAATAAAATTTAACTGAAACTTTTAGATTGCCTTTTTTCTTCAGTCAACTGTATGTCTGCTTACAAATGGTAACTGAGCAACTTGAAACTTTAAAGTTTTGCTAAGTTAAGTTAAATGATAGAAATTTATTAAATATATAGATGATTGTCAAGTAAAAAAGATACTGAAACATTAATTACTGAACATAGGCTTCCTTTTACAGAGAAACTAAAGACATTCAGGACTATTATGGGGATGCATGGATAAATTTTCTATACAACATTTTTAGAAATCACAAATAGTATTTGTAAGTTTGCCTATTTATAGAGTGCTAATGTGAAAAGAATTCATAATTGCTTACTTCTTAATTTTCACTACAAAGGAAGGTTTTTAAAGCTTAAGAACTCTATTATATGTAATCAATTTAATTAAAGAAGAAAACATCTTCAGAGGAAAGGAAAAATATAAAGATTGGAAATGCATTTCATTAAAGGAAAAGAAAGTGATTTTTATCTTAAATCTGATTATTTCTAACTGGGGAGGAAAGGGACAGACAAATAAGGATATAAAAGATTTGTGAGAAAAAAAGGAATCTTTAAAAAGGAATTCTATGTGGGGTCAGGATTATCTAAGAGAATAAATTTAATTACGAAAATAAATTTTAATATTAAAGATAAGGTGGTGCAAAACTAGAAATTTATTTTCTTTCTTTGCTACAAGGAAATTTTTTTGACGTATTGATCTGCTTTTTGATAACAGGAAAAATTTTCTTTCCTTTTAAGTGGTCTGTTAACTTTCTGTAAGGGCTTCTCTGGTGGCCCAGTGATAAAGAATCCGCCTGCCAATGCAGGAGACATGGGTTCGATCTCTGGGTTGGGACGATAACCTGGAAAAGGAAATGGAAACCCACTCCAGTACTCTTGCCTGGGGAGTCCCATGGACAGAGGAGCCTGGTAGGCTACAGTTCACTGGGTCGCAAGAGTCAGACACGACTGAGCATGCACGCACACACGTAACTTTCTGTATTTTGCCTTTAAAATCTTCTATTGTCACTCTGGTTAACTGAGTAAGTATTGTTTCACAGTGACCTATGATTCTACCTGACCAAGTGTTTTAAAACATTTTTGATATCTTTGACAAGCTTCCCCAATCAAGTTCTAAATGAAATTTTAAAAAAATATACACTTTCATCCATCTATTTACTGGGCTGCGCCAGGTCCCAGCTGCACGAGAAATGGAATATTTCCTGCCACATCTGTAAACAAGGATGTCACCATCATCAGTGACTGCAGCCCTCCACTGTGAGCTGGTGAGCCCTCAGAGAACTCAGCAAGGAGAAGAACACCTGTGATCTAGCAGCCATCAACTACAGCCACTCCCTATGGTGAGCCTTGAGGAAAGGAAGCCCAGAAGGCGAAAGATGCAGGATCCTGGCCAGAGACCCGAGGTGCAATCAAAGAAATGATTTCAGTAAGCCTAGACTTTTGCATCTTTCCATACACAGAAAAGTGCTAAATTGCTTGATTTGAGATATCTGGTTTTCTTTAATTCACAACCATCTTTTAAAAAGCATTTACTTGTTTATTTTTGGTCGCGCTGGGTCTTTGTTGCTCTGCGCACGCTTTGCCTAGTTGTGGTGAGTGGGGCTTCTCTTCGCTGTGGAGCACGGGCTTCCCACTGCAGAGCTGGGCTCTAGGCTGTGTGGGCCTCGGAGGCTGCAGCACACAGGCTCAACAGAGCGATGTTTTGATGTTCAGACTACCTGCCCTTTGTTGCAAAACCTCTGTGTAACCTGGTCCTCTCCTCACCTCCTCGGAGCAGTTCTCTCAGGGTTACTTGAGATACTGTCTCCTGGACTTTAGTTGTCAAAATTTCCCTGGAATAAGACTGAAGTCTCAACTTTCAGGTTGCGTGTACTTTCTCAATCGGCACTCGGGATCTTCAGTTGCAGCATGAGAACTCCTAGTTGTGGCATATGGAATCCAGTTCCCCGACCAGGGATTGAACTCAGGCCTCCAGCCACTGGACCACCAGGGAAGTCCCCTAAATGAATTTCTTTTGATCTCTAGCAAACTTTGGGATGCTTCAGAGGGCTTCTGAAACATCTCAAAGAGAGATACTAAACTAATGAGGCTTATGTAGTATTTTAAACTACATGGGAAACATTGTCACTGATGATAAACCTTCTTAGGTTTTATCGTGTGGGTATATGTTACTAATATAAAATTACTAAACTTTGGATATATCCTAGTATATTATCAATCATAAATCTAATTCTTGTCTCAATATACTGTGTGTCACAGACATAACCAAATTTCCTTGTCAGTTGTAATTAGATCTTTAACCATCCCATTTTCAGTCTTTTGTCGTTTATATAGACAGTTATTAGTTTGCTCTGATGCTTTAACAAAACTGAAGACCTTCAGAAAGATTCATAAAAAGGACTTTTTGACAATATAGGCATCTGATAACTTTCTTTTTTTT
>NW_011494921.1:6272706-6277463 GCF_000754665.1 Bison bison bison | reverse complement strand
TGAGCTTCGTGTTGCGGGGGCTTCTCTTCTTGTGAAGAACAGGCTCTAGAGCATGTGGGCTTCAGTACTTGCAGCTCCCAGGCACCAGAGCACAGGCTCAGTATCGTGGCGCCTGGGCTTAATTGCTCCACGGCATGGACCAGATCTGGGATCAAACCCATGTCTCCTGTGTTGGCAGATGGATTCTTTACCACTGAGCCAGCCACCAGGAAACCTGGTTTCTGGTAACTTTGAGATCATACTACTGAACTGAGTAAGAAATACCAAAACTCAAATGGAAAACCTCATGGCTTTGTAAAACTACTAACAAAACAATCTAAATCAACAAGAATTAATTGCATGGGGCTGAATGACCTGATAAATAAAATTTATAATTTTATGACCTTTTCTCTTAAATATTAATGGCTTTTACTGTTTGTTTTCCGGAGAAGAGTAAACCTTTCCTTTTACAGTAACTACAACAAGCAGCAAGTTGATACAATATCCCTTGGAGATGAAGATGAGACATTTACTTTTTTCCCCTTTACTGAGTCTCTCCAGAATTTGCCTTCTACAGCAGGCTCCCCTCTGGACTTGTTGGCTTATCGTGATCCTGGTTACAACTAGTTACACTAATCAGCGTTGTGAACTTTTCTCTGTTGTTTTCAGACTGTTTATGTTTTATGTCTCTTGATGCTATACTGTGACTTTATTAATGTTATTAGCTACATTACTTATGGGCTTCCTAGATGATGCTAGTGGTAAAGAATCCACCCCCTGATGTAAGAAATGCAGGTTCGATCTCTGGGTTGGGAAGATCCCCTGGAGGAAAGCATAGCAACCCACTCCAGTATTGTTGCCTGGAGAATGCCATGGACGGAGGAGCCTGGTGGGCTACAGTTCATAGCATCACAAAGAGCTGGATACAAGTGAAGTGACTTAGCACAGCATATCAGTGCTAAATATCCTGTCTTTTATAAGATTATTGTTCTTTACATTACTTGATGTATAACAAAACTAATGATGGATAATTGTCTTGAGGCAACTGATCACATATATAGCTCTATACACAATTACTTAGGAAAAAGCAACAGGAGAGAAGCAAATCCTGGATCATAATAGACTGCTGCTGCTGTTACTGCTGCTAAGTTGCTTCAGTCGTGTCCGACTCTATGCGCCCCATAGATGGCAGTTCACCAGGCTCCCCCATCCCTGGGTTTCTCCAGGCAAGAACACTGGAGTGGGTTGCCATTTCCTTTTCCAATGCGTGAAGGTGAAAAGTGAAAGTGAAGTCGCTCAGTCGTGTCCAACTCTTAGCGACCCCATGGACTGCAGCCCACCAGGCCCCTCCGTCCGTGAGATTTTCCAGGCAAGAGTACTGGAGTGGGGTGCCATCCAGAGAAGTTTAGGTTACTCAGTTCAGTTCAGTCATTCAGTCGTGTCTGACTCTTTGCGACCTCATGAATCACAACACACCAGGCCTCCCTGTCCATCACCAACTCCCAGAGTTCACTCAGACTCACGTCCATCGAGTCAGTGATGCCATCCAGCCATCTTATCCCCTGTCGTCCCCTTCTCCTCCTGCCCCCAATCCCTCCCAGCATCAGAGTCTTTTCCATTGAGTCAGCTCTTCGCATGAAGTGGCCAAAGTACTGGAGTTTCAGCTTTAGCATCATTCCTTCCAAAGAAATCCCAGGGCTGATCTCCTTCAGAATAGACTGGTTGGATCTCCTTGCAGTCCAAGGGACTCTCAAGAGTCTTCTCCAATACCACAGTTCAAAAGCATCAATTCTTCGGCACTCAGCTTTCTTCACAGTCCAACTCTCACATCCATACATGACCACTGGAAAAACTATAGCCTTGACTAGACGGACCTTTGTTGGTTATTAACAGGACCTAATTCAGATGTAGGGCTTCCCAGATGGATTGGTGGTAAAGAATCCCCCTGCAATGCAGGAGACCTGGGTTCAATTTTGGGGTCGGGAAGATCCCTTGGAGAAGGAAATGGAAACCCACTCCTTAATTCTTGCCTGGGAAATCCCATGGACAGAGGGGCCGGGTGGACTGCAGTCCATAGGGTCGCTTAGCGACTAAACAACAAAAAACCAGATACAGCATTTGAATGGCCTTTCAACAAAATCCTTGCCTGACCCAGGAATGAGCATTCTTAGCACTGTGGGACAAACTGATCGTAAAATGCCTCCCCAAATGGTCAAATTTATGACCCAAAGGAGGGAAGATATAAACAGAAAGAAGAGACTTGCTCATCTTCTCGTTATACTAAGGGTTAGGTTGCAACCCACTGCGCTGATGGGAATTCAGGGTGGAGAAAATTCAGGTAGGAGGGGGCATTATGTGTTTTGGTTCCTAAATAATAAATATGCATAGCCAAGGAAGAATTTCAGTTCCAGATAATTTTTGCCTCTTCCCACACAGAGAAAGGGCTCTCCTGGTGGCTCAGACGGTAAAGAATCTGCTTGCAATGCGGGAGACCTGAGTTCAATCCCTGGGTTGGAAAATCCCCTGGAGGAGGGCATGGCAACCCACTGCAGCATTCTTGCCTGGAAAATCCCATGGACAGAGGAGCCTGGCGGACCACAGTCCATGTGGATGGAAAGAGTCAGACACAACTGAGCGATGAAGCACAGCCCAGCACACAGAGAAAAGCAGTAATATCATTAACTTGAGGTGTGTGTGTGTGTGTGTGTGTGTGAGTGATTAGCAGTAATCTTCAACCAAGAAGTATGTCTGGCCTGTGTATTTCCAAGTCAAGTTTCTTCTTCCACAACCCCTCTGTCACTAGCTGTGCTACATGGTTTGTGGGGTCTTAGACTTCTGGGAACTTTGTTCCCTGATGAGGGGTTGAACCTGGACCCCAACAGTGAAGGTGCCAAGTCCTAATCACTGGACTGCCAGGGAATGCCCCCAAATTTAGTTTTTACATACTAGCTCCTCACCAACCTCCTAGAGGCTCTTTCCTCAGAGCGGCTGAGAGGCTATTTCCTGGGCTCTCATTTCATTCGGTCCTCAGTAAGCTCCTTGGATGAAACTTCTCTCACAACTTTTACACTCTGAGTCCAGGAATAGTAAATTGTTGACAGGAAGCCTTTTGACCAAACCAACACTTAGCTCTTTGGAGGGGGAATTCACACAGAAATGATCCAGTCTGAAGTTGTTTCTCTGCTCTGATTCCCTCACTGGCCACTTCAGGGTCCATCCAGTAGTGCTCTGCTAATCCAGGTGTGATCCAAAGACCAGCAGGAATGGGCATTACCTGGGAGCTTGTTAGAAGGGGAGACTATCCAGACCTGCTGAATCAGAAACTTCATTTTAACAATCTCCCCATCAGCTTTAGAGGCGGCAACAGAATTCTTCCTTGTCCTTATAAACCCGTTAGTGAGATTACAAAGGAAAAACAAAGCCAGGGAATATACTGTGTATCTTTTTAACACAACTGACTGTTGGCCACAAGCATGGCACCGTTTTTTCCCCTTGACCACCCATTCATTCAACAAATATTTGGGAGGAAAATAAGGGAGCACAGTAAGTAATGAACATCTACTGAACTCGTTTAACCTCCTAGACATCCATGAGGCCGTTATGTCTACTTTGTATGTGGGGACGTTGAGGAGAGTAAAGAGGAAAAAGCAAGACGCCCCAGTTTGACACCGACAGTGCCCAGTGGAGGAGCCAGGATCCGAATCCACGGCCTTCCGAAAGCAGCACTGGGTCCCACACTGTCTGCCGCCCACACGGGTGTCCGTGCCTTCCCTCTCCTGGGCAGGAATGTCATCTGTTGCACAAGGTCAGACTTCCCCCTTTTTTATTATTAATACTACAACAAATACTTATTTCTCATTCATGTCACAGTCAATGGCTGCAGGCCAGCTGCTTCAGCTCTGCTCCACGTGGTTTAGCATCCAGCTGAAGGAACAGCCCCACCCTGGGAAATACACTCCCAGGCAGAGGGAAGAGCATGAGCCCACCGCGCCATGCTCTGCAAGCTCTGCCTGGACATGTCCACTGACATCCCTCTGCATCAGGAGAAAGGACACACCCTCCTAACTGGGGGATGGGGTGGGCAATGTGAGGTAAGAACATATAAACTCCTCTAGGAAGGAGGAAGCAAATAGCTGTAGCCAAAAATACAACAGATGACAGTGACTCAACGTGCAAAAAGAGTTTCCAGCTTAAAAGGTATAAAATTCTAAATATGAAAACTGATATACTGTCTAAGTATGTCACAGGTCTCCATACTGCAAAGATCAAGCAGCCGGGTTCCTCCTTTGGCCCTCTGCGTCAAGGGGCCAGCAGCCTAGATCGGGGTCAGAGGTAAACAGTAACCAAGTTCCAGAGCTAACACCTTCCAGGAGTCTGGACCTAGTCTCGGTTGGGGGTGGGGTGAGCAGAAGAGTAAACGTGCAGCATCCCGGTCACAGGGTGCAAACACCTAGACCTGCCATTTCCTCCATCCTTCCATCTTGGTCCTTCCAGGCGGGCGGTGGAAAGCGGGAATCCGAGGCGAGAAGAGAGCCTAGAGAGGCTTTCCCTTAACCAAAATGCCGGCCGCGCACTCCATGCCCTCAGCTGACATGGCGGCCTCCGGGTGGTCTCCATGGTAACTCAGCCTGCCTCTCGGGTGCCGGCTCAGGCCGGGCGTGTGTGGAGACAAGCCTTTCCCGCCCCCTCATTTTTTTGCGACAGTTGCAGGGGACGTCACGGCAGTTGGCGGGTGTCAGCTGATTTGCTGCAGCAGCGGCGGCGGTGGAGGCGGCAAC
>NW_011494921.1:6272400-6272606 GCF_000754665.1 Bison bison bison | reverse complement strand
CTCGCAGCCGCGTTACCGAGGCGGAGGCGGGGCTGGGGGTCCAGCCCGAAGTTTCCGCGCCCGGGTTTGCCCACCCGGCGCCCCGCCCGGACACGTCCTCGCCTGGTCCTCTTGGCCGGAGGGACGGGAAATAGCCCGGCACACGATGAGGCTGTGACAGGTGGGGGGGCTCTCGGGCTTTCCCCGGGGGCGGTCTCAGCGCGGCC
>NW_011494921.1:6263120-6272235 GCF_000754665.1 Bison bison bison | reverse complement strand
GTGAGTGACAGCGCTCCTGCCGACGCTGGCTCTCCTCTTGGGATGGGATGCTCCTCCACTCCCAGTGGCAATCTAAACGGAGCGAGAGGCTTGACGTTGACGGGTGGGTGGTTCTTGACAGGGCTTTTGGGAAATGTGCTTGCTTTGGGGATTCACACAGCCCTTCCCGATCCTCTTTGGTTTGCCCTTGCCTAGGGTGCTGAGACATCTGTTAGTACACCTGCCCGCTCTCGTCTCCCTGCCCTAGGACTCGATCTAAGCGGATACCTGCCCCCAGCGCCCACTTACGTAGTGGGTTCCAGCGTTCTGAAGCTCTGTGCTTGGAGTTAGCCATACCCCCCGCCTTGGATTCAAAAGCTGCCGTTTTGTGCTTTGATTCACTTGCTATGTCAGTTTCTCAGGTCCTAGAATTTGAAATTATGGCAGCTGCATCACAGGAAGCGTTGGAGTTGATGCATCTGATTTTAGGGTTCAGTGAGAGCTACAGTTTGCTTTCACAGTAGCATTTGACATGAGCCAAAAAAGGCAAGCTGTGACTCTTTGAGATGTTTATCATTTAGGGCTTTACAGTCAGGATGTCAAGATCGCCTGTTATATGAGAGAAATTGAGTTTTGAAATATACACACTCGTTTCTTTATAAGCAATTTGTGACAGTATGGAGGTGGAGGACCGCTTAAAAGTGAAAAATAAAGTGTTGAAATGCCTTTAGTATTACGAAGAATCAAAGGTTATCTTGATTTCATCTAAAGTAACATCTTAGTTATTTCAAATTGGGCAAACAGAACAGTATAAACACGTATTAAATGTCTGGTTAATTTTCCTTTTTTTTTTTTTTAAAGTATTTTATTGAAACATAGTTGATTTACAATGTTGTGTTAGTTCCTGGTGTACGTGTACGCACAGTGATTCAGTAATACAAATATATAATAGTCTGCATTTGCTAATCTCAAGCTCCCAGTCCTTGCCTCCTTCACCCACCTTCCCCCTTGGCAGTCACAAGCCTGTTTTCTATGTCTGTGAGTCTGTTGCAAAGATAAGTTCATTTGTGTTATGTTAGATTCCACACATGCATTTTATCTTTAATTTTATTTATGTAACTTATTTTTGGCTGTGCTGGGTCTCCCTTACGGTGCAAGCTTTCTCTGGTTGCAGCGCCCGGGGCTTATTCTCTAGTTGCAGGGCACCGGCTTCTCACCGCAGTAGCTTCTCCTGCTGCGGAGCACAGGCTCCAGGGCATGAGGGCTTCAGAAGTTGCCCCTCGCGGGACGAGTAGTTGTGGCACACGGGCCTAGTTGATCGGAGGCATGTGGAATCTTCCCGAACCAGGGATGGAACCCGTGTCCTCTGCATTGCAAAGCGGATTCTTAACCACTGCACTACTAGGAAAGCCCCCCTCCCCACCCCGCCCTTTTCTTTTCTTTTTTAATAGAAGGGAATACCAACCTTTATTTATACTTGGATTCTAGCTCAGAGCCATTTTAGACAGTATAGCAAAGTGGGAAAAGGCACAGATCCTGGGACCAAGATTCATATTCCAGCACTAGAATGTTAACTGCCCGACAGGTCTCTAACGTTCCCCGCATTCCCTTCAGTCAAGTGGGTACAGGACCACCCCTTCTAGTGGCTGTCATAGCTGCCTCTGCCCTAGAGGCCAGCCTGGGTACTCACCCTACAGGCAGCTCAGTTGAGACTGAATTCTGTAGGTCTCAGATCACTGATTAGGGTGGTTCTCACTTTTCACTTTCATGCACTGGAGGAAGAAATGGCAACCCACTCCAGTGTTCTTGCCTGGAGAATCCCAGGGACGGGGGAGCCTGGTGGGCTGCCGTCTATGGGGTCGCACAGAGTCAGACACGACTGAAGCGACTTAGCAGCAGCAGCAGCAGCAGCAGCAGTGAGTTATTGAACATCTGAGGTAGCCCCTACCTCCAGACATTCTGAGGCAAGAAGTAGGAACGTGGCCTGGCTCAAGGACTGAGTGTGATCTTGCGATTTCCTTTAACAGACAGAAGCTCTGTTTTGAAACAGAGGCAGTGAGGTGGCTGGTTTATCTGTGCAGCAGGCAAGCGCGGCAGACTCTGCAGGTAGTGAGCGGGGTGTTGTGCCCTTCTCACCGGGAGCTGGGCTGACATTTAGCCTTAGTGGTGTCCTCTATGCGGGTCAGTCCTAAGGTTTGTTTTGGATCTCAGATGCAGAGAGTTGAGTTAATCTTTTTCAATTCAGCAATCATCACTGGTGCTGTACACGTCTCCTGTTTTTCCCCCCATTCTTTGTCTTTTATCTCCAGTCTCCACGCCCCTCCCTCGCCCGCCAGCCCCCGGGCAGCCGCTGCGGCATGTATGGTACGCATCCTTCTGCTGGTGTGTGTTCTTCAGTGTATGCTGTTTTGAGCACCCGCATTTTAAGTTTATAGAGATGATATTGTGCATGATCTCATTAAATTTTTTTTCTCTTCCTGCTCTCTACTATTTTTAATATTATTTATTCATTTATTTTTGGCTGTGCTAGGTCTTGGTTTCTGCATGTGGGCTTTTTTCAAAAAAAATTTTATTTTTATTTATTTATTTGGCTGTACTGGAGTCTTAGTTGCGGGCTCTTGGGATCTTCCTTGCTGGGAGCAAGATCTTTTAGTTTCAGTATGTGGGATCTAGTTCCCTGACCAGGAACGGAACCCAGACCCCCTGCATTGGAAGCGTGGAGTCTTAACCACTGGACCGCCAGGGAAGTCCCAGGCTTTTCTTTAGTTGTGTGTGTGTGTGGGGGGGGGAAGTGCTACTCTAGTTTCAGTGCTCGGGCCTCTCACTGCAGTGGCTTCTGTAGTTGCAGAGCGTGGGTCCAGGGCTTGCGGGTTTCAGTAGTCGGAGCTTGTGGGACCTAGAGCACAAGCTCAATAGTTGTGTTGCAGGGATTTAGTTGCTCCACAGCATATGGCTTCCTGAATCAGGGATGGAACTGGTGTCTCCTGCATTGGCAGGCAGATTCTTTTACCATTGAGCCACCAGGAAGCCCCACTATCTACTATTTAAGGATCTATTTGTGTTGCCATCTATTGCTTCTAGTTGCTGCATTCTGAGTATTTCAGAATTTGCATCTCCTACAGTTGATACTAGGGCTTCCCTGGTGGCTCAGCTTAAAGCATCTGCCTGCAATGCAGGAGACCTGGGTTCAATCCCTGGGTCGGGAAGATCCCCTGGAGAAGGAAATGGCAACCCACTCCAGTTTATTGCCGGGAGAAATATCAATAACCTCAGATATGCAGATGACACCACCCTTATGGCAGAAAGTGAAGAGGAACTAAAAAGCCTCTTGATGAAAGTGAAATAGGAGAGTGAAAAAGTTGGCTTAAAGCTCAACATTCAGAAAACTAAGATCATGGCATCCGGTCCCATCACTTCATGGCAAATAGATGGGAAAACGGTGGAAACAGTGTCAGACTTTATTTTGGAGGTCTCCAAAATCACTGCAGATGGTGATTGCAGCCATGAAATTAAAAGACGCTTACTCCTTGGAAGGAAAGTTATGACCAACCTAGATAGCATATTGAAAAGCAGAGACATTACTTTGCCAACAAAGGTTCGTCTAGTCAAGGCTATGGTTTTTCCTGTGGTCATGTATGGATGTGAGAGTTGGACTGTGAAGAAAGCTGAGCGCTGAAGAATTGATGCTTTTGAACTGTGGTGTTGGAGAAGACTCTTGAGAGTCCCTTGGACTGCAAGGAGATCCAACCAGTCCATTTTAAAGGAGATCAGTCCTGGGTGTTCTTTGGAAGGAATGATGCTAAAGCTGAAACTCCAAAACTTTGGCCACCTCAGATGAAGAATTGACTCTCTGGAAAAGACTCTGATGCTGGGAGGGATTGGGGGCAGGAGGAGAAGGGGACTACAGAGGATGAGATGGCTGGGTGGCATCACCGACTCGATGGACATGAGTTTGGGTAAACTCCGGGAGTTGGTGATGGACAGGGAGGCCTGGTGTGCTGCAATTCATGGGGTCGCAAAGAGTCTGACACGACTGAGCGACTGAACTGAACTGACAGTACGTGGACTCTTCTCTTTGTGGACACCCATCTAGCTTTCATTTTCCTGCCACTTCAGGCAATATTGTGATAAACGTACCTTTTAGACGTCTGTGATGCTTTCTTTGAGATATCTGTCTAGCAACACAACTTCTGGATCATAGGGTGCTTGTGTTTTTATTGAAGGTTTGCCAGACTGTGTTCCCAGAATGAGCTGCAATGGTCTGTCTTCCTGCAGGCAGTTCAGGAGAGTTTCTGTATCCTTGTATCCCCGCTGATGCTCAGTATTATCCGGCCCCCTGCTTTCCTCCAGACCTCTGGGTACAAAGTGAATCTCATCTTGAATTACTTTTCACTATTACTCATGAGTGTGAGTCTCTATGAGCATTTTATCTTCTGGGGTTTTTCCTTTTGTAAAATTGTTCATTCCTTTACCGATCTTTTTTTTTCTTTTTTAAAAAATTTATTTATTTTTTAATTGAAGAATAATTGCTTTCCGGAATTTTGTTGGTTTCTGCCATTCAACAGCATGAGTCAGCCCCAGGTATACCTATGTCCCCTCGCTCTTGAACCTCCCTCCCATCTCCCTGCCCATCCTACGCCTCTAGGTGGTCTCAGGGTCCCTGTTTGGGTTCCCTGAGCCACACAGCAGATTCCCATTGGCTATGTATTTTGCATATGCTTTACCCATTTCTGTTCTGAGGTTTCACACTTTTCCTTGTTGATCTTCAGAAGCTCCTTGTATTTCCTAGATTGTTGTTTGTTGTTTTAGTTGCTAAATTGTGTCCTACTCTTTTGCGACATGCCCGGCAAACTACTCCGGCCATAGGATTTCACAGATGAGAATCCTGGAGTGGGTTGCCATTTCCTTCTCCAGGGGATCTCCCTGGACCAGGGATCAAACCTGTGTTTCCCTGCATTGGCAGGTGGATTCTTTACCACTGAGCCACCTGGGGAGCCCATTGCCTCGATTCTAGTCCTTTAAATATTGTTTTTGTTCCTATTCTGTCATTTGTCTCCAACTTTATTTTATGATGTCCTTCATTGAACAGAAATTTTCAGTTTGACATAATAAAATGAAAAATTTTTTTGCCTATGCTTTGTGTTTTTGATTAAAGAAATCTTTCCGCAACTCTGTGGCACAAAGTTGTTCTCCTGTTTTATGTACTACTAACTTTATAGTTTTCCTTTAAATTTATAGGTCTCGAATCCATCCGGAGTGTTTTTTTAGGTGTCACAAGATAGAGATCCGGTTTATTTTCCACATGGCGTGTCAGACTTCCTAGTGTCGGTCTCTCCTTTCCCCATAGATAAGTGGTGCTACACTCGCTGTGTATTAACCTCTTATACAAGCTCTCAACACTGTATTCTGTTCCTTTGGCTCATTTCTTTGCCTTTGTTCTAATATCACGCTATTTTAGTACTATGGCTTTGTGTATTTTTTTCTTACATAAGTAAGTCTTTCCATTTATTTTGTTTTAGCTTTATGTTGAAATAATTCTAGATTAAGGAAGTTGCAAAAGTGCTACAAGAGGGCTGATTTCTCCCACTGGTTACATTTCATGTAAATCCACCAGTTTCCTTCCAAGGTTATATTTGATACAACTCCAGTAAATAGTAAAACCAAGAAGTTGCCATTGGTGCAGTGCCTTATGTAGTGCTTTGCCATTTATCACCTGTGTGGATAGACTCCTGGAACCACCACTGCAGTCGAGATACAGACCGGGGGACTCCCCGGTGGACCGGTAGCTAAGACTGCACACTCCTAATGCAGGGAGCCCAGGTTTGATCCTGATCAGGGAACTAGATCCCACATGCTGCAGCTAAGACCTGGCAGAGGCAAATAAATAGATAAATAATACATTTTTTAAAAAAGATGCAGAACTATCCTGTCGCCACCAAGACCTCTTTCAAGCTGCTTCCATACGTTCCCACCAGCAGTGTATGAGAGACAGTTTCTTTGCATCCTAGCCGGCATTTGGTATTATCACTATAGTTCATTGTGATCTTAATTTATGTTTCCCAAATGGCTAGTGATGTTAAATTTCTGATAAGGCAAGTTTTCCATTCTTTTTTGATTTTCAAAGTTGGCTTGACTATTTGTGGATTTTTATTCTTTTCTATGTATTTTGAAGCTAGAGTTTCTAAAAAACAATACACGTAGAATTTTGATTTACTGTGCATTAAATGTATGTCTGTTATGGGGAAAACTGATGTGTTTATAACATTAGATCACCTTATCCAAGAGCATGGCATAGTCTTCCATTTATGACCGAGCAGAAAGAAAAGTTTTGTAGTTTAAAAAAAATACTGTGAATATATACTAATTTAGAGTAGATTATTGCTGATAGAAGAAAACGCTACTGAATTTCACATATTGATATTTTACCTTTGTGTGTGTGTTCTACTAGAAAGAGATCAAAATTTGTAGTACAAATCTTGAAATAATTTTGGTACTTGTAGAGTTAGGCCTGGAACTAGGTAGCACTTTTTTTTTCTTTTAATCTTTGGCTGTGCTGGGTCTTCCTTGCTCTGCATTGCAGAGTGCGGGCTCTGGGGCCTGAGGGCCTCGGTAGTTGCGGCAAGTGATTCATTCTTTGTGGCTCCGAGCCCTGGAGCAGAGGCTCAGTAGTTGCGGTGAAGGGGCTTAGTTGCTCCACAGTATGTGGAATCTCCCCGGACCAGTAATCACACCTGTACCCTGTGCATTGGCAGGAGGATTCTCATCCCATGTACCACCAGGGAGGTCTTCGGTAGCATTTTTATTATTGGCTTATCTGTTACTTTTTTTTTTTGAAACTATTTTGTTGTTGGAACAGATAAGCTCAATGATTAGAGTGTGGGGTCAGTGAGGTCATTGCTGCACTTTACACAGTGTCCTCAGTCTTACATATATGGAGGCCAGTGGTCATGGGCAGAGCCCTCTGAGAGCTTTTGTATGGATCTGTGTGCACTCAGTTGTGTCTGACTCTTTTGCGACCCCATGGACTGCAGCCCACCAGGCTTCTCTGTCATTGGAATTTTCCAGGCATGAATACTGGAGTGGTTTGCCACTTCCTACTCCAGGGGATCTTCCCAACCCAAGGATTGAACCTGACTCTCTCTCGCCTCTTGCATTGGCAGGTGGATTCTTTACCACTGTGCCACCTGGGAAGCCTGGATCTGGATCTGATACTTAAAACTGCTTTGCTGATAAGAGCACAAAAGATAATATTGGAAGAAGTCTTACACTGTGACTGTATTCAGCAAGTTCTGTCCAAGTGAAATTTTAATTTCTTTTGTATTAAGTAACATAGACATTAGATTCATAAAACAGTAATTAATTTAAGTAAAATCGGGCATCTTTTGCAAAATGTATTGGTGGTGTTTAATGAAAATGTAGGTTCTTTGGACTGATAGTTGTTTGTGTTAGTAGTCATCAAGAAACGTTGGAGCAATGCAGCGTTAGAGTGCTGGTCAGTTCAGGACGGAGAAACCTTCTGAAGTTTGCAAGTTATTCTGTAGGCTCTTGTAGAACGGAAAACTGCTGGAAAGACATGGTTGTTTAACCACCGTCTCCCATCTAGTTAGCAATTGTAACTCATGACCCCTCAAGCTCCCTGAAGACATTTTACTGGTGTTTTGCACATACGTATTTCTTTATGAATGTTGGCAGTTAGTATATGTCAATGATAACAGGTTGATAGAATGTGCCAGTTACCTTCTGTTCTCACATTCAAGTTTTTTATTTGGCTGTCTTCCTTAAGGGCTCTTCTTTTTTCTAAACATTTCAAATATGAACAAACAATAAACATCACCATTAATGAGGAAAACCTTACACTAATAAAGCACCAGTTTACTAAGTTTAAGAAACTTTACTTAAAGTTACTAAGGTTAGTAGACCTTAGTGAGTGTGGTAACAATAACTTAAAGTAAACCATGTTAGTTAATTTGCTGCCTAGGTCCTAAGCCACGTCTTATTGTGTATGTGTCACAGATACAAGGAAAGAGGCCAGAATATAGGTGCAACCTGTAGCTGCAACTACAATTAGTATGCTAGTGGGGATTTGATTAAGGGGATTCATATTAATTGTTGACATTATTGTAGAAAAATTCATTGATTAAAAACGGAAATCCAAAGCATATAAGATCAAGATGTATTTTAATTTGTTGATGGATACAACTTTTTAAAAGCCAGGCACACGTTTCATTCATTCAGTTCAGTTCAGTCACTCAGTCATGTCCGACTCTTTGCGACCCCATGGACTGCAGCATGTCAGGCTTCCCTGTCCATCGCCAACTCCTGGAGCTTACTCAGCTCATGTCCTTTGAGTTGGTGATTCCATCCAACCATCGCATCCTCTGTCGTCCCCTTCTCCTCCCGCCTTCAATCATTCCCAGTATCAGGGTCTTTTCTAATGAGTCAGTTCTTTGCATCAGGTGGCCAAGGTATTGGAGTTTCAGCTTCAGCATCAGTCCTTCCAGTGATTATTCAGGACTGATTTCCTTTAGGATGAACTGGTTGGATCTCCTTGCTGTCCAAGGGACTCTCAAGAATCTTCATTCGTTACTTTGTTCATTTATTCAGTAAATATTTGGGTACCTCCTATGTAGCTGAAATTCTAGGCATTGGGAATACAAGATAGAACAAAAGAAACATAAATCATCACCTTCATGGAATTTATGCTACGGTGACAGATTCAGACAAAAATAAATAAGCATTGGTATGTTAAATGACTGTAAGGGCTCTGGAGCAGTATAGCAAAATACTGTTGGGGTGGTGGGTTTTACAATTTATATTGGTTAGGAAAGGCCTCGCTAAGCAGACAACATTTTAGCAGAGATCTGAAGTGGGTGAAGGAGCTCCAAAGAATGACTTCCTGTCCCCTAGGCTGGGGAAGACTGTGGGAGGGCCAGGTTTGGGGAAGAAGACCAGAGACTCACTTTTGAACCCGTCAGAGTTGAGAAGCTTATTAGCCATCCAGATGGAAGTGCTGAATAGGAAGCTGTGTTTGTGAGGATGGAGTCAGAGGAGAGCCCCTTGCTGGGAACAGGGGAATTGTCAATGCTTAGCTGCTGTTTCAAGTTGTGAGGCTGGGGCTTCCCAGGTGGCTCAAGGG
>NW_011494921.1:6262850-6263020 GCF_000754665.1 Bison bison bison | reverse complement strand
CATGGGTTCGAGCCCTGGTCTGGGAAGATCCCACATGCCGTGGACCAACTAAGCCCATGAGCCACAACTCCTGAGCCTGTGCTCCGGAGCCTGGGAGCCGCAACTCTTGAAGCCCAAGCACCCTGGGGCCCACACTCTGTAGCAAGAGAAGGCACCGCAATGAGAAGCCT
>NW_011494921.1:6243427-6262750 GCF_000754665.1 Bison bison bison | reverse complement strand
TGAAGAGTAGCCCCTGCTCAATGCAGCTAGAGAAGAAGTCTGTGCAGCCATGAAGACCCAGCACAGCCAAAAATACATACGTACATCAATAAAGTTATATTAAAAATAAAATTGTGAGGCTTGGGGAGATCACTGAGGGAAGTGGGGAGGGCGTGTTGCCAGAGGAGACAAGTCCAAGGACTCCGCTCTGAGTATTCCCACGTTTAAAGGTCAGAAAATGAGGGAAAGTGGAGACTAACGCTTCGGAGACAAGACAAGCTGCTTCGGTAGCAGCAGCGTATGAAGATGTGGACGCCAAGTGAAGAAGTCTTTCGAGGGAGAAATATGAAGTGTACCAGTGCTGCTGGTAGGGCAGTAAAGAGGATTAGGACTTGACTTGGGCTCAGCAAGGGGGAGGTTTGGGTGACCTTTCTAAGAACATTTGTGTGGCAGGTGGAACACTGTGCTGTTGTCTGTGTATACGGAGGAGGGTGATGTTACAAATGAGGACATTCCGATGTTTCCTCAGGGTTTGCAGTAAGTAAATGGAGAAGGAAATGGCTACCCACTCCAGTATTCTTGCCCAGAGGATTTCACGGACAGAGGAGCCTGGTGGGCTGCGGTCCGTGGGGTCGCAGAGAGGCGGACACGACTGAGCGACGGAGCATGCGCAGTTAGTAAACAGGGGGAGCTAGGGTCTCCCCTAGTCCGTGTGACTCTCAAGTCTTCACGTGTACTCAGCAGACCTGACTGATCCCCAGGATACTGTGGCAGTTCATCTTCTAGTTGGGGAAGCACATTTGTTTCTTCTTCTGTGTTATTTTACTTTATAAACCATGAAAAGCTTCAGTGCTCAGGGTTTTGATGGCAGTTTCCTTTCTGAGGGGAAGAAGTAGGAATGATTGGGGGTGGTGGTGAGATTCTAGTAGGTGAGGGAGATGAAGTCGGTTCTACCAGATGGGCTCTGTTTTCCCTAAGATGTAGGGGCTCGGTGGGCATCACTTGTTTGTGGCCTAATCAGTAACTCTTGAAACTGAGGCGGTTTGACGATGGGTAGACCATAAATAGCTGCAGAAATTCAAAACGTGATTCATAGGCCTCGAAGCCTATGAATCATTTTTAAAATGGGATGGATTTTTGATGAGATAGCTCTACAGTTCTTCAAAACCCAGCTCTCACGCTCAGGGCTGTCTTTGCAATGAGAAACAAGTGGAGTCTTCTGTTGCCATCTGCTCATTCCACATGTTCTTTTGAAACAGAATCCTGGAA
Source organism: Bison bison bison (assembly GCF_000754665.1). NCBI lineage: Eukaryota > Metazoa > Chordata > Mammalia > Artiodactyla > Bovidae > Bison > Bison bison. The sequence goes on along the minus strand of NW_011494921.1, from coordinate 6,261,502 downwards.
CTTCCTTTAGCAAAGCCTTCCTGAAGTGTCAGGTTCCCTGGAAGCAGATTTCTTGCCACTCAAATAAAGTATAATCTTGGCAATTTAGCAAGGAGCTTAGTATTCAGGAGGTGAAGTCCCTCACTGACCCTAATTCTGAGGAGGCAGCTCAGTGATTCCTTCAGAGCATTTTACGATCTAGCTGTCTCATTGCGTTACAATAAACAGTCTTCATCATCTGATTCAGGTTTTTCTAAGTCTTCAGTGAATTGACCACAAAAGCACAAAACAAGCACAAAGAAAATTCATAATCATAATGACTGCTACCTTCATCACACCGTGAGTTTGACTTGAACACATTTTTTTGACAAATGATGTAGGGATGTTCTGTGAATGTGAACAAACCTTTAAAGAATCTTTTCTTCATTCATTGTCTTGGTGGCGGGTACGTTTAGTTACTTAGTCTGTAGTCTCTGCTTTTCATTATCCCTGTTGATAGGTGGCGGCCTGCCTGCTCTTGTTCATGTGTGTGTGCCCATTCTCAAGAGAGAGACTTTGAGTTTGTTTTTGTCTGCAGGCCTCAGAGGGCCTGCCTAGGGCACAGGAAGCAAACAGACTGAGGCAGTGTTAACTCTCCTATGAAGACGCCTGTGTTCCTGGGCTGGACGTGTATCTCGCTGTAGCATTTGAGCATTAGAAAAGCAGTGTAGAGAGATGAACACTGACCTGATACCAGATTTTTCTATATCGTCTTGTTGCTTGTAGCTTTTAGAAGTCATCTGGAATACCAGTATCCCATTAGATTTTACAGAAGAGGATGGTCTTGCCAGAGTGTCACTCCCTAGGTTATTCATAGTTTTAAAGGGAAAAAAGAGTTATGGTGGAGGTAGCTGGTAGTCACTGCCTTAGTCAGGTGGTCATGGGTGGCATCACCGACGATGGGACAGCGTGATGTCATGTGCCTCCCGTTGGTGATGCAGTATGAAGGACACTGATACGTACTGATACAGTATGAAGGAGCCTGCTGATGCCTTTAGATCTGACTTCCAGTTTATGAGAAAAGTAGGAGACAGATGAATGCATGATAAATGACATCATAAATACAATTAGACAGATCTGAAATGTGGAACATTTTTCAAGCAGTTGGTTTTGTTTTTTAAAGTTAGAATGAAGCATGAAAGTCAGTATGAAAAATGAGTGAGACTTGTTCTAGAACTAAAGAGCAAGGAGGCATCACAGTCAAGTGCAGTGTGTCAAACTTGATAGTTTATTTGCTAATATTAGTAAATAATATTTATTTATTGAGTCATCTTTATACTATTTTTGAACTTTTTGTATATTTAACATTTTTTATAATAAAAAATTGGGGAGAATCACAAGGGGGAAAGTAGATTTCATCTTAAGCCTTTTATTAAAAGAACAGTCAAATTTATAAATATTCCTTTGGGAGTTCCCTGGTGGCTTCGTCATTAGGATTCCAGGCTTTCATTGCCATGGCCTGGGTTCAATCCCTGATGAGGAACTGAGATCCTACAAACCATTGAGTGAAAGGAAAAGAAAAAAACCCTCCAAATCTAGTGAAAAAGAGGGATGAAAGATTTTTCCCCTTTGCCTTGAATTTTTCTTAGGCTTTGTTAGGCCTTTACAGAGCTAAGCAGGAGAAAGCTGAAGAAATAGGAAAAAGATAACCGGAGAGTACACTGTACTGGAAACCCGAGAGAGGAGAGTCGAGGATTAGCAAGTGATCAGCTGTGTCAAGCGAGTAGCTATAGGAGACTGAATATCACGTAAGGACTGAGTAAGATGGTTAGGAAAGTAGGAATCCACAGTAGTCTAAGGATGTCAAAGTGTCCTGTTTCCTCACTTCTCTTCTGGGACCTTGCTTCTCTCTGCAGTACTGGAGGGTTCTTCTGTGGAGGATCATATCAAAAATGTTGACCTCTGTGTAGCGGGAGATCTTAAGTCTGTTTGAAGATACAATCTATACTACATGAGGCAGTTGGTAGTAAGGAAATGGAAACACTGCATTAAAGGCCAGGGGGGTTCAAAGTGTTGATTGTCCTAACAATGAGAGAAAGAGAGAGAAAATGGGAGAAAGAATGAATGTGAGAGGGAGGGAGAGAGAGATTGCCAGATTTACATGCAGGGGGCGGTAACAAGTGAAGGTATTTTGGTCAAAAGTGAGATTAGAACGTGTTTGAAGGACAAAGGCTAATTTAATTGACAGACAGATAAAATGGTAGTCAATTAAGGGAGCGAAGTGAAGTTGCTCAGTCATGTCCGACTCTGGACCCCATGGTCTGTAGTCTACCAGGCTCCTCCGTCCATGGGGTTTTTCCAGGCAAGAATACTGGAGTGGGTTGCCATTTCCTTCTCCAAATTAAGAGAGTAAGATCCTTCAAAGAGTCCGGGAAGAATTTAAATCTAATTTAAATTTTCTTCTAATTTAATTTTTTGCTGATTTAGATTTAAATCTTCTAAATCTAAAAAGATGAGATGTTTCTTCCTCAGAAATAGCTTGCTTGGCACACAGTGAAAGCTTAATAATAAATGCTAGTTATTGTGATTCTCTGTTCATTCAATAAATATGTATTCATTCAACAAGTAAATACGTATCATTCAACAAATACATACTCCTCTATCCATGGAACTGTCCAGGCAAGATGGAGTGGGTAGCCATTCCCTTCTCCAGGGCATCTTCCTGACTCAGGGATTGAACCTGGGTCTCCCACTGCAGGCAAATACTTTACTATCTGAGCCACCAGGGAAGCCCCAGTTGGTCAGCAGTAGTAGTGGTGGTTTAGTTGCTAAGTCGTGTCTGACTCTTGCGATCTCATGGACTGTTGTCTGCCAGACTCCTCTGTCCATGGAGTTTTGCAGGCAAAAATACTAGAGTGGTTTGCCATTTCCTTGTCCAGGGGCCTTCCTGAACCTGGGTCTCCTGCACTGCAGGCAGATTCTTTACCAACTGAGCTACCAGGGAGTCACTAGTAAGAGTCTATAACTATTCTGGGTGCTGGTAAACCACCTCATATCCTAGTGGAATGCAGTTTGCTTGATAGTGATTGAATCACAAAGATGGTGGACTTACTTGAATGATCTGGTTTTACTCTAGGAGGGCACAGCTTTTAGTGGAATGGGTGCATTTATAAACAAATAATTACACACAGCGGTGAGTGTTCTGCACCAGTGTATAGAAAATATTGTGAAAACATGATTGCAGGAGTCGTGAATCATGGGTTTTGGAACAGGTCCCTCATAGCAGAGAAGAACTAGTACTGGAACGGGTTATAGGCTAAAGTCAAATGTTTATTATAGTTAAATGTTTCTGAAAACTCATGTTTGTGTGTGTATGGGCATCTTAAAGAACTTGGTGAATCAAGGCCATATGTTGTATTTTATTTATTTATTCTTTTGGCTCCACCTCACGGCTTGTGGTGGAGAAGGAAATGGAAACCCACTCCAGTATTTTTGCCCGAAGAATTCCATGGTCAGAGGAGCCTGGCAGGCTACAGTCTATGGGGTTGTAAGAGTCGGACACGACTAAGTGACTAAGCACACACACAGCACATGGCTTGTGGGATCTTGGTTCCCAGACCAGGGATCGAACCCGTGTCCCCTGCAGTGGAAACGTGGAGTCCTAACCACTGGACTACCAGGGAAATCCGTGGGCCATTTTATTTATTAAACTGTCTTTTGGAATACAGTGAAATACCCAAAGGTAGAGGGGAATAACCCTTAAGACCAAAGGGTTTATCTTGAGAATCAGGATTCCCACTCAGTCCAGCCTCTTATTTCTCTTCCTTTTTAGAGGTATACTTATCATTACTATTTTTTTAAATTGGTATCATTACAGAATTATTGTAAATATTTGTATGTGTATATGTATAGATGTGTGTGTGTGTATATGTATATAGCCCCTCTTTTAGAACCCCAGACAGGAGTGTATTTCATATACAGTACTGCACCTTTTCCTCTTACTATATATTTTGGAGATTAGTCTTTACATCATGCATCAGTGTTCTATTGTAAAACTCGCTAATACATTTGTTTAACCCCCGACTAATGGACACTAAAGTTCTTTCTATGAACCCATGAACAATTAGAGAAATTTTCAAATATGTAAAACTATTAATAGTAAGAACAATATGATGAGGACTCTTGTACTAAAAATAGCTTCAACACTTATTTTTATGGTTGAAGTTTCCTGGGGAAAGGAAGCAGGTTTGGTCAGAGGGAGGAGTTGAGCTGTAATGAGTCCCAACAGAATCTCAGGTGACCCTGGAGGGTAGAAAGAAGATGGAACAACCCCTCCAAACTATCCTGAATTGATGTGAGGGGGACTGGGCTTTACTGTTTATCTCCAAATTGCGCTTCCCTGATAGCTCAGCTGGTAAAGAACCTGCCTGCAATGCAGGAGACCCCGGGTCCATTCCTGGGTTGGGAAGATCCACTGGAGAAGGGATAGGCTACCCACTCCAGTATTCCTGGGTCTCCCTGGTGGCTCAGTCGGTAAAGAATCTGCTTGCAGTGGGGGAGACCTGGGTTCGGTCCCTGGGTTGGGAAGATCCCTTGGAGAAGGGAAAGGCCACCCACTCCAGTATTCTGGCCTGGAAAATTCCATGGACCGCAAAGAGTCAGACATAACTGAGTGACTTTCGTTTTCACTGTCCAAATTGATCAGTCATTGGATGTGGCTTGCAGGCAAGGTGTCCCTTTGGCTGGGGGCAGTCATTAGCCAAATGACTAAATGCCAAGACAACCTCGTGGTCTTAGCAGCTGGGGTAAGAAGTCCTTTGTTCCTCGAGGTAGATCTGGCTGCATTCCAGCCACCACACTGATGATCATACTTCATCTCCATCCTTTCCTATACCTCTTACCCCTCTTCCTCTCCCCATGTCAGAGCCCAGACATCAGGTCATTTTATCCATAAATACTACAGTTCTGCTTACCTTTGAGTAATGTGTTTTTGTAAAGTCTAGATTCATCAGATTGATTGGAGAATGAAGTTTTCTGGTAAATGAAATTTTATGATAAATGAAGACAGCATAGAATACAGGAGGGCATTTATTTCCTTAGGAATCAGGTCTGTGTGTGCCTCTGAGCTCTGAGATCAGTTTGTGGTGTGATTTTGAGAGAGCTACTGATGGACCTAACGGAGTCTAGCACTAGGAGTTATGTTTAGACACAACCTTGTAGTCTTTCCTTTTTATGGCAGATTTTAATAAAAATGCAAAACAGTTTAATTTTCTTTCCTATCAACTTTGAAGTTGGAAAATGTAAGCACCTAAGCTATTCTGTACCTATTTATTTATGTTTAAATTTTAAAAAGTTAATTTTTACTTATTTATGGCATTCAGGGTCTTAGTTCCCTGACCAGGGATTGAACCTGTGCCCCACCTGTTGTGGAAGTCTGGAGTCTACCAGGGGAGTCCCTGCCTATTTAAATTAAGGGAAGAGAGGTCCACCAAGGGGATTGCAGCCTGCAGAACCTGAGAATAAAACCTCTTCAAGTGAAATTTCAAGGTGTGGTCTGTGTTCCCTGACAACTTTTTGAAAGGAGGATATTATTGTCCATCTTTTACAGATGGGGAAGCTGAGACCTAGCCTAGAGTGGTAACTTTTTCAAGATTGCATAGAAGAGTCAGGATTTGAATATAGTTTTTCTGAGCGTAAGTTCATTGTTCTTTCAGTTGTTATTTTTGTTGCTGTTGTTGACTGCAGTACAGTTTTATTTCTGTTTAGAACTGAGAAATAGGTGCAATCAGGTAAAACAGAAAAATATATGAAATTTAGGTAGGCAAAAGAGATGACTTGATTTTTATCTCTCAGACCCCTGCTCTTGATGATTTGATTTTTTTTTTTTACTTAAAGATGATTCAAAATTCATTGTATAAATACTCTTGATGAGAAAGCTAATCCTCAGAAGTGAGATGCTGTCATCAAAGACTGCATGGTTAGTGGCAAGATGAGGGATAGAATCTAGGACTCCCATTATTTCACTCTAAAGCTTTTTCAGGAAAAAGATTATATTTAATAGCCAATATCTAAATATGATTTTAAGTTAGATTTGATACAAATTTCCTCTGTGTCTCAGTTTGATACTCAGTTCTCTTCATGCAGCAGGTGATGTTGCCAATAAAGAGAGCAGTTGAATGATGATGGCCGGAAAACTGCATGCTCTGCATTTACATTGCCATTTAATCAAAAACTTCAGACTTAGATTCCTGTGTCTTGCCAAACTGAATAGTTAGCTCCTGCCTTGTTTGCCCGCTTTTTATTCTGATCAGTCCCTCAGGACCAGGTTTACTTGGTACGGACTCCATGGTCGTCTCAGTCAGTCCCTCTCAGAGATCCTTGACTGGTCTGTCCTCATGAGCCATGCTGTCCTTCAGTTCACGCTATTTCGTCCAGTACTTGTGGTGGCTTTTCTACTTTCACTTTTATTTTATTGGATTTTTAAGATGCTGGGAAAAAATGTTTTCAGAGATTTACATTTTTTCTGGACTGAGATATATATTTCTTTGTATTAAGAATGTTCACATCATTTGGTCATATAATGAACTAAACATTTCTCATCCTGTTCTTTCTTGCTTTTGATGTATCTAAGTCATGTACTCACATGACATATAGAGCCAAATAGATCCAGAAGACTTTATTATACAAAAAGAAAATTGAAGAGAGGAAGAAAAATGTGTTGAAAGCCCACATGTCTGTGGCGTAATGATTGAAGATTACATTGAATTTTAGGTAATTCACTGGACATCGATTGGTTTGGTTATAGCTGACAAGTACCATGGAAGACACAAGCTGTTATCTTAGTTTTGAGTAAATGAATTAGTCTCTAAAACAGGTCCAGGTTATTAAATAAATACCAGTGATTGAATTATAGAACATATTTACTTATAATGAAGATTTTTTTTTCTTAGTAGATGTTCAAGAAATTTCTGCTGCCTAATTATTACACTGTAACCAGATTTATAGGTTTTGAAGTATTCTTTCATATGCTAATTCTAAATGCATTGAAATACATTTAGGTCAAAACAGGTTCTGAAAGTAATGTATCTTTTCTCTGATTCAAAAATTCATGTTAGAATCTTGTAGTCTTTCAGTTGTCATGAATGAATGTGTTTGTTGTATTTGCTAAAGGGAATTGTAAACTTTTAAGGAAAATTAATTTTCCTTAAAATAATTTTAAGGAGTAATTTGTTTCAATGGAGAACATGTTAATATACCTAGTAAAGTCAGAATACATGTAGTTTTGCAAGATTAAAAATGTGTTCGTACATTATTAGGTACTTGTCCAGTTTTGAATTTATGGCATCTAATTATATGTACCTCACATTATTTCTTCCTTCTTGCTGGTGAGTAGATATGTTTGCGTTTTTAAGGAGAGAATAACTTTATGTTTTCCAGAAGAAAAGTGTTATTCTCTTAGAAAAGTCATAGAATGAATTAAGAATCTTGCAGGAAATAGCCACAAAATTATTTGATTTCCTCTTTTTTAAGAAGATTAATTTTGTTTGGGAATGTGGAGTCTTAGTTCCCTGACCAGGGATCGAACCTGTGCTCCCTGCATTGGAGGCACGGAGTCTTAACCAGTGGACCCCCAGGGAAGTCCCTTGCACCAATCATATTTAATCAACATTAGCAGAGTCGGTGCTCCCCAAATTGCTATATGAATTTGATGCAGCGCCAGTTATAATCTCAGCAAGCTTTTCTGCAGAAATTTACAATCTAATTTTAAAATGTGTAGAGAAATTAAGAGGACCTAGGCTATCTATGGGGTTGCACAGAGTCGGACACGAGTGAAGTGACTTAGCAGCAGCAGCAGGCTGTCTAAAGGAATCTTGACTATAAGAGCTAACACATTTTAGAGCTAGAAGGAAATATCACTGGGTTTTGTGGGGGTATAAATTCCTTGAATTCTCTTAGAAGTTAGGCAGGACTAACTTTTATAGATTGGGCTTGTATAAAAATTAAATATATAGACATTTTGCCATGTCCCACCCCAAGCCAGCTAAGTCACATTCATCTTTCACATGTTGGCTGACTAGTGATGAATTTTCCTTACCTTCTGCCAGTGTGTGGAGGGGCCTGGCCCCCAGTCACAGGGTGATGGTGGTTATTTGTCTCCCTGTTCTCTCTCACCCCCAAAAAAGTCGCCCTCCTTTCCTCACAGTAATTTCTTGTCATTCTTCTTACCTCTTCCTTTATGCCATGGGTTTTATTCTTACACACTCTGAAGATGCAGTGTATTTGAGTATGCAGTGAGAAAGATCATATGTTTATGTGTAACTCAAAACACCATGGCCTTATACAAGTAGGAAGTTTGTTTTTCCTAGCTAACTGAGAGTCTAGTCTAGAGTTGGAGGACTTTTTATAAAGGATGAGCTCCCCTATTTAAAAAATATCCTTGAGCTCTCCTGACACATAGCATCTTAGCAAGGCTGTCTCCTTGTCTGAGGAGAGACGGCAGAGCCAATACCCAAATGTAACTTGACAGTTTTCTCTGCCTCCAACTTTTGAATGTTCTCAAAACCCATTTCCCTACAGTCTGCCTCCAGCTCTGATTTAATACCTTCTTATCTAGGAGGCTTTTCTATCAAGTCTGGTCTGAGACTCAGGAACACAAATCTCTTTCTCCACTTGAAGCCTATAAATAAGACTTTCTGTCATTCCCCCCCATCCCCCCCCGCCCCCCCAACTCTAGATAAGATCTGGACTCTTATTCTCCTGTTTCTTCTAATACCATCTTCCAGTCTGACACCAGGGGCCTTTGATTGATTAGTATTTGTGTGGAAATTATTTCTGTTTCTTCTGTATGTTGCTGGGACCACCCTAATCGGAGCAGTAAGACAGATCAGTATCAGTTAGTGATTGTGACCTCTCACTACAGCTTTATTTCAGGTATTCTTTTATGACTTTTCAACTTTTAAATATTTCACCCAGTAGGCACTTTCTGTTTAGATCCAGGATTGTATATAATTTAAGGTCATTTGGTTGGCAGGGTGTATATATCTGGGGGTCAGGACAGGTTAGTTTATTCAATCTCATGTCCTTGGAAATACAACAGTGAATTTTGAATTCTGGTTCTCCCTCTCTCCCAAGTTGATTGGACAGATCTTGCCTAATTCCTTGGATGAACAGTTATTGTAGCACATAAGATGATATACTAGGAAAGCATACAGTAATATCTTTGTCATGTTACAGGCAATTGTTTTCACTTATTTTAAGGGCTGTGAAATGCATTCTTCTTCCAGGTTTCCTTGAGCTCCTTGTCACTTGAATACCAGAACGTTCCTTCCTGTTGTACCAGAACAGATACAGCTCCCTGTCGCACACATGTTCCTTAGTCCTGAATCTGTGTGTTTGCGTTCTCTTCAAGCTAGGCAGATGCATTGAATAGGAGTCCTCACCTATCGAGAGAAATGGTGTTCTTTCTTTCTTTTCACTTTTTGGCCGCATCACATGGCATGTGGGATCTGGGTTCCCCAGCTGTGGTCTGAACCTCTGTCCCCTGGAGTGGAAGTGTGAGGGCCTGACGATGGGTTGCCAGGAGTCCCCGGCGTTCTTTCTTGATCTCAGCACGTTGTGCTAGTTGCTCTGAGCTTATTTAGTTGAGAGAAATCTTCAGTGATACATCTTAAAAATGAATGTTGTCACCATGGAGAAGTGAACTCCTTCCAGATTCCCTTTTTGAGAAAGTCACTGGTGGAAATGTTATTCAGCCAGTAGCGTGCTGTACGCAATTTGTTAAAACTGGCTCAGTGCTTTGTTTCATTTACTAATGTTAATAGGAATATGGAAATAATTGTTAATGTCATGGTAGTCTATAAACTGCTGAACATGGTACATAAAGGATTTTATAAATAAGAAAGGAAGTTGGGATTTTCCCCTCAAATGCGTCCCTTTTACTTGTTGTAGCAAACAAATGAAGTTTGGGGAGAAACAAATTGATGAAAGCCATTTTGTTATTGAGTTGCTAAGTTGTGTCCGACTCTTTGTGACTCCATGGACTGCAGCATGTCAGGCTTCCTTGTCCTTCACCGTCTCCTGGAGTTTGCTCAAACTAACGTCCGTTGAGTCAGTGATGCAATCCCACCATCTTATCCTCTGTCGTCCCCTTCTCTTCCTGCCTTCAATCTTTCCCAGCATCAGGGTCTTTTCTAATGAGTTGACTTTTCACATCAGGAGGCCAAAGTATTGGAGTTTGAGTTTCAGCATCAGTCCTTCTAATGCATATTCAGAATTGATTTCCTTTAGGGTTGACTGGTTTGATTTCTTCTCCAACACTATAGCACGAAACCCATTAATTCAAACAAAAAATAAAAGATGCAGTATTAATAGATTGTATTTGGTAAACGTCATTCATAATTTTTTACTTGCCTCATTATCTTTCCAGGGAGTGGATTTTTGTTTTAGTTTTTATTTGTTTAAAGAGTATAAGTAGTGGATTAAAGAAAAGACTTTTGCTAAAAGCAACCAGCAATGAAACCATAGGTATTAAACTAGTTTCTTTCATAGAAAATGGCTATTCCTTGAAGTGTTTCTGAAAAGTTCCTAAGACAGTTTTAGATTCTACAGTGTCTAGATTATACACATATCTTTTGTTGCCACTTAAAAATCAAGTCAATCATGGGGTTCCCCGATGGTCTAGTGCTTGTCAGTTCCCCACACAGGCTTGATCCTTAGTCTGGGAAGGTTCCCTACACAGTGGGTCAGCTAAGCCTGTGTGACACAGCTGATCAACCTGTGCTGTGGAGCTCCCCAGCTACATGTAGAGAAACTGAAAGTGAAAGTTGCTCAGTCATGTCCGACCCTTTGCGACCCCATGGACTATACAGTCCATGGGATTCTCCAGGCCAGAATACTGCAGTGGGTAGCCTTTCCCTTCTCCAGGGGATCTTCCCAACCCAGGGATGGAACCCCGGTCTCCTGCATTGCAGGTAGATTCTTTACTAGCTGAGCTATCAGGGAAGCCCCAACGAGAGAAAACTCGCATGCAATGAAAGACCCAGTGCGTCCGCAAATAATAAATAAATAAAAACAATCAAACCAATCATTGCCTGGCCCTCGGGGCCATTAGATCAGCCCAGCTGGCAGGGCTCTTCTGAGGGTCTGTGAGGCACTGTTATCCCCACAGGAAAAGCAGTGAGGGGGGCAGGCAGATGGCTGATGGCGGGGGCCCAGGCTCCCCGGCTAGCCAGCAGAGCAGCCCCTGGACTCAGGTTCTGTCAGCCCAGACCGACTGTGAGCTCCCACAGGCCAGTCTGAGAGGAGGAATCTGAGAGTGACTGGTTTACAGGAAGCACAGTGACAAGGTAACCTGTGCTAATGGATTAGAATATATTTCAGCTAATAGCATGAAACTTCCCTGGTGGCTCAGACAGTAAAGAATCTGCCTGCAAGAGACCTGGGTTCTATCCCTGGGTCAAGAAGCTCCCCTGGAGAAGGCAATGGCAACCCGCTCCAGTACTCTTGGCTGGAGAATCCCATGGACAGAGGAGCTGGGCAGGCTACAGTCCACGGGGTTGCAAAGAGTCAGACACGACTGAAGCTGCTTAGCATGCATGCATGATGTTTAGGGGAGTTTTGGGCACTAAGGAAGTTCAAGTGGGCTTCAAAGTAAATGTGTGTGATGTGTTTTAGAGGGAAATACTGTAGCGTTTAACATTGCTCTCACCGCATCCCCAGGTTTGCCGGCAGGATGGCAGGAAACAGCCTCGTGCTGCCCATTGTCCTGTGGGGCCGCAGAGCCCCGACGCACTGCATCTCCGCCGTGCTGCTGACGGACGACGGGGCCACGGTCGTGACCGGCTGCCACGACGGGCAGATATGCCTCTGGGACCTTTCCGTAGACTTGGACGTGAGTGTTTGAAATGCCGATCGCACTTTTTGCATGCAAAAAGCTACTTAAGAAAAAAATAACACAGTTCCAGAATAATTTTACCTCTGTATTTTCTATGAGATACATTTTGACTAAAATTGGTGTTCAGAATGATTATCAAGATTACTCAGCAGAGTTGAGTTCTGCTGGTTTTTGGCTTGATTCCCAATTATAATAGCTATCCTACCTGGCTTACTATGTTACATTTAAGATTTTTTCAGAAAATTTCTAACCATATTGAAGGAAGTTTCCAAAAAGATACTAAAAAAACAATTTTGAGCCTTCTAAGATCAGTGTCTTGAAGAGAGAAAACCTTTGTAAAAATGTACAAAAATCAGGTATGTGTTTTTGCCATTCTTTACTGCTGTGTGCTCTGCTCCTGGGCGCTCTCTGTGCACAGACGCCCTTTTTCCATATTTTAACCTCCAATCTTGGACAACCCCCCCAGGAATTTTTCTGTAAGGAGTAACAGAGAAGATGGGGTGATAGTTGTCATGGAATGTAGAGGCAAACAAGTTGCTTTTATAAGTAAAAAACTTTTTAAAAGCTTTATTGAGATAAAATTTACATCATACAATACACCCTTCAAAGTGTACAATTTAATGATTTTTACTCTGTTCTCAGAGTTGTGCAGCTATTACCACAGCCAGCTTTAGAACATGTTCATCGTCTCAACCACCTGGGTAGTTCCGTGGTTAAGCACCTGTGCTTCCGCTGCAGGGGGCTCGGGTTCAATCCCCAGTCGGGGAACTGAGATACCACATACTATGTGCTGTGGCAAAAAATAAAAAATAAAATTTCAGAGAGAAATTGCAGAAGTAGTATTTCGTGAGTACGTAGAGAGATGGAGATAAGAGTAAAGGAGGGAAACTTGTTAATATAGGCATTATCTCCCATATACAAAGTTTTATTGCTTCCACTACCTGTAGAGGTATCATTTTGGAGAATAAAACTATAATTGCAGGAAATTTTATAATATATGGCAATAATGAAAGAAGTGAAACGTCATGGTAAAAGCTCAGCATTGCAGGCAAATGAAGTTGGCTCGAATCTTGGCTACTCTGGTGTCTAGCTGTGTGCCTTTGGGCAGTTTGCTTACCTGTCTCATGCCTGCATCTCATCATGTTTAAAATAGGGTCACACACAAGGTTTCGGTAAGGATTCTGTGAGGGAAGTTATATTAAGCAGTTATCACAGTGCTTGTACATAGTAAGGATTTATTTAATGAATAATTATAGCATCTCAGATAATAGAAAAGAAAAAAAAAACTAAAAGAAAAAAGAAAGGAGTGTGGAATGATGTCTGACTGTAGAACTAGTGGCCTCAGGGTCCCAGACTGGAACGTTAGTGCTGGTGTTTAGTCTTAAGAACTGTCTCATCACATCTTTTAATCCTAAACATCACTCCTTGCCACTGACAACTTGATAACTGTCACTTTTGAACTGTGGTCTTTGAGGATGGATTTTTTTTTTTAATCAGTTGAACAGATTATCTTATATATCTCTGTACTAGTTATATCTGAAATGTTTATTAATAACTGTGACAAATTTTTATGGAATATGGTGAAATAAAAATAGAAAGGTATAAATATAACAGTATACCACATTTTTCGGAGAAGGCAATGGCACCCCATCCAGTACTCTTGCCTGGAAAATCCCATGGATGGAGGAGCCTGGTAGGCTGCAGTCCATGGGGTCGCTAAGAGTCAGACATGACTGAGTGACTTCACTTTCACTTTCCACTTTCATGCATTGGAGAAGGAAATGGCAACCCACTCCAGTGTTCTTGCCTGGAGAATCCCAGGGACGGGGGAGCCTGGTGGGCTGCCATCTATGGGGTCGCACAGAGTCGGACATGGCTGAGCGACTTCACTTTCACTTTCACCACATTTTTACTTTTCCTGTAATTATGTTGGTACTCATTATATGAAGCCTCCAAGTTTGCTTTTTCTCAAAATTGCTTTGGCCATTTGGTGTCTTTTATGGTTCTACACAAATTTCATCAAGGTTTTTTCTATTTCTGTGAAAAACACCATTGGAATTCTGATAGGATTGCATTGACTCTGCAGATTGCTTTGAGTAGTATGGACCTTTTAACAACATTAATTCTTTCAACCCAAGAATGTGGGGTATCTTTCCACTTATTTAGTTTACCATTTCTTTCATTAGTGTCTTACAATTTTTGGAATACAGGTGTTTCACCTCCTTGGTTAAGTTTATTTCTAAGTAATTTATTCTTTTTGATGCCACTGTAAGTGGGATTGCTTGATTTCTCTGTCTGATAACTTGTTGTTATAGAAACAACAGCTTTTTGGATGTTTATTTTGTATCCTGCAACTTTACTTAATTTCTTCATTAGTTTTAACAGTCTTTTGGTTTAGTCATTAGGATTTTGTACATATAAGATCATGTCATCTGCAGAGAAAACATTACTTTTTCCTTTTTAACTTGGTTGCTTTATTTTTTATTTGATGCTCAATTGCTCTGGCTGCTGCTGCTGCTAAGTCGCTTCAGTCGTGTCCGACTCTGTGCTACCCCATAGACGGCAGCCCACCAGGCTCCCCTGTCCCTGGGATTCTCCAGGCAAGAACACTGGAGTGGGTTGCCATTTCCTTCAATGCATGCAAGGGAAAAGTGAAAGTGAAGTCGCTCAGTCGTGTCCAACTCTTAGCGACCCCACGGACTGCAGCCCACCAGGTTCTTCTGTCCATGGGATTTTCCAGGCAAGAGTACTAGAGTGGGGTACCATTGCCTTCTCCAAACTACTCTGGCTAAGACCTCCTATATTATGTTGAAATGTCAAGAGTAATCATCCTTGTCTTGTTCTTGATCTTGGAGAAAAGCTTTTAGTGTTTTCTACATGGGCTTGTTCCATATGGCCTTTATTATGTTAGGATACATTGCTTCTACACCCAATTTGTTGAGAGTTTTTAATCAGGAAAGGATATTGAATTTTGTCAAATGCTTTTATTGCGCTATGAGATGATTATGTGCTTTTTTTCATTCATTTATTTTTGTTCATCTTTCTAGGTTTTGGTGAGAGTACAGTCAATTTTAGTTACTTTATTATGACTGAAAATGGAATTTTCTAGCAAAGCCATGTACATTGAAAATAAAACTAACCATTGGTAAATTTGATTTTCTTGGGAAAAATTAAAGAATTGACCAAAAGCATTTTTTTTCCAGTGGAGGAATATGGAATCTCTGTTTGGAAATGGGGTTGGTTGTATGAGAAAACATTCTAGGCCTATTCTAACCATAAACAATGATAGTATTTTTCTTTCAATTATAATTATGCAAAATATGACTAAGGTGATTTTGATTCCAAAACTGATAACATGAAAGGTATTAATCATTCTCTTTTCTTAAGCTGGGTATTGACTATGTGGTTAGATGTTTTTTATATCTGGTACATATGTTATAAATATTATTTGTATATGTATAAAATGTTAAGAAATATATCCTGAAATTACTTAAAGTCCTGATATCACCTAAAATAATAGCATGATGTTTGGTACAAAGTAGATGAATTTGGAGGCTGATTGCCAGACTATTTTAGAATAGTGGGTATTAAGCCATCCTTTCAAAGGCACTATGGCAGTAAATCATTAGTCTGTGACAGTCATTATTGGTTCCTGATAGTTAACGTTGATACCAGCTCTTGGTAAGTGTACCTGTTCTCTATTTTTTGTGTTTGGGATGTCAGTCTAGAGGCTCTAAATGTGCTTTCAGATCATGGAAAGTATTATTTTTAAAAATAAGTGAGGAGAAATTATTTTATATGCTAATTCACATTCTTAACCTGATTTCTCTGTGCACTCGAGCTCTGTGCTAAACACTGCCCTGCTTTAAACCTTGGCTCCATCCCTCTCTGTATGTTGGGCAGGTAATGTCACCTCTTGCTGTTCCACTTTCGACTTTATTACTACTGGGGTGATTGTGAGCATTGAATTGGTGGGAGTCACTGTTCTGCTGCTGTTAGTTTTTGGTGTCCTGAGCAGTTCTTCTCAAATCTGTATCTGTACATTTATACTGAATATTTAACAGAATTCCTAAGAATGATTACTTTAGAAAACATATTGTGTATTTCTAGGTCAACCCTCGAGCGCTGTTGTTTGGTCACACGGCGTCAATCACCTGTTTGTCTAAAGCTTGTGCGTCTACTGACAAACAGTATATTGTGAGCGCATCTGAGAGTGGGTAAGTGTTTTCTCATTCGCTTTTTTCCTTTTAAGTCTTTAATGCAAATAATACCAGTGTATTTGTAAGTAGGGAATTTTATTTTATTTTTTGGGTATCTTTTAAATAAATGTATCAGTTGTCTCAACATAAAGCTATTTGAAATATGGTTTTCAAAATGAATTTTATCTTTATTAATGATTTTTATAGTACTTTCATTGTAATTTATGGTTATGTCTTTGGCTTGCTTTTGAGAAACTCAGAATACCGTAAAAGTTAAAGTATGGTCGTTAATCCCCATGGCATTTTTACTGAGTTGGCAGACAACTTTGAGAGTTTTAAGAAACCTCAGTGATGCTAGGTTAGCATGAATTTGGAAGATGAAGCCATACAAAAGTTTGATCAGTTATATCGATGTATGTTAATACACTAACATAGCTATATCCATTCCTAAGTCTCAGAGCTTGCTTTTGGAAAGGTAGGTCATTGGACAGCAGGTGAAGGGCCTAGAATGGGGGGAATAAAAACTTTTGGGATGTTTAGAAAATTGTATATTTATGAAACACGTTATTGAAGAGAGTCAGGGAACCGGAAGAGAGTTATTTAAGAAATTATCCCTTCAACTCTCTATAATTTATGAATTTGAAAAGAACCTTGTGTAGCTGAGAAGCAGTACCAGGTAAGTTCATATTAGAATGCATATTCTAAACAAATAAGTGAGTTTCCTTTGAAAAGTTTATACCACATGGGATATAGGAAAGTGAAAGTGAGAGTTGTTTGGTCGTGTCCGACTCTTTGCAACCCCATGGACTGTCCATGGAATTCTCCAGGCCAGAATACTGGAGTATTCTTTCCCTTTTCCAGGGGATCTTCCCCACTGAGGGATCGAACCTAGGTCTCCTGCATTGCAGGTGGATTCTTTACCAACTGAGCTATTAGGGAACCCCTAAGGCATCTTATAATAAGTATCAGGATCACTGCATTTTATTAATATTCTCCTCTGTTAAATAAATCTTCAGTTTATTTCTTTAAAGGACAAGGCATATTGACATTTCTAATTTTGAACGTTGTCTCTTTAGTTTGAGATAAAGCTTTTTTCTTTTGCTCAGTCAGTTCAGTTGCTCAGTCATGTCTGACTCTTTGCAACCCCATGAACTACAGTAAAATTTCTGCAGCAAATGTGGAATCAAAACTGGAATATTGTGTTTAATTTGCAAAGATTTGGAAATCAGTTGACCTTAAGTTTTGTGTTTTGCAGTGCTAAATTTTCTAGCTACGTTGATAATCAATGGAAAATTGGAATGGTTTAAACATTTTGTTCTAGTTTTTGTCACCTGCCCTTTTACCTATCACTTAGGCCTATGCTCTGCTTCATTATTATCCTTACTCTGAGCTTGAGGGTGAGAGAGCAGCCACTCTGGCACAGAGGTAGAGGAGGAGAGTTCTGGAGGGCCTCCTACCAGTTATGGCCAGAACCGCTGCCGAGACTCCACCAGCTAACAGGGAACCAGGAAGTGCAGTCCTCGCCGGTATCCAGAAAGAATGTGGATCGGGGCAGGGGTGGTTAGGCTGGAGGGGAATTTAAGGCGGTGGCTGGGAGGGCCAGAAGTTTTGGTGAACAGCAATAATGACTATATGCTGCTTTTTCTGAAATATGTCCATTTTAATGGAAGCTTAATTTTAAACTACCGCGACAAAGTTGAACCATGCTTTTAAAACTCAGATTTAAAGTCAGCGATTATTTTGTTTTATAGGGAGATGTGCCTCTGGGACGTGAATGATGGCAGATGTATTGAATTTACAAAATTAGCTTGCACACATACTGGCATACAGGTTGGTATTGATTTCTGCAACTGGCCAACTCAGCACTGATGGTCAGTTTAAAAAGTGTTTTTTTTTTCTTTTTTTAAAATTTTATTTTATTTAACTTTATAATATTGTATTGGTTTTGCCATAAAAAGTGTTTTTTTTTTTTAACACCAAGTCTCTCTTTTTGTATGAAAAATGGGTGGGAATGGGTAATGGGAC
>NW_011494921.1:6220730-6243327 GCF_000754665.1 Bison bison bison | reverse complement strand
CAGTGTAGTGGGGGAGGAAGACCAAGGAGCGGAGACGAGTGCTGAAAGGTGTGAGCCAGCCATCGTCGCTGCTGCGTCTGCTCTGGCTAGGTGTCTTGGTTACCCACGCGGGAGCCCCTTATTGGTTGGGTGAGCATTCTACATCCTAAATAATGGAATTCTCTCTTGCTAAAGCCTTTGTGATTCCACTCATGACTGACACAATCCATTAAAAATTTTTTTTTCCTTTTTTGGCTGCTCTGGGTCTTTTCTTGCCGTGGTGCGCATGCTCAGTGGTTGAGGCCTACAGGCTTAGTTGCCCCGAGACATGGGGGATCTTAGTTCCCTGGCCAGGGATTGAACCTCTGATCCCTGCTTTGGAAGGCAGATTCTTAGCCACTGGACCATCAGAGAAGTCTCACACAATCCACTTTTTGGACGATACCCTTTTCCTTGCTTGTGCAGTTGGCCTTGGGTCTATAAAAGACGCGACCTTCATATACCTAACTTAACTCAGGAATTTACAGCAATTTATAGCCTCTCGCCTACATTCCTGGTGAAAGTGAAGTCACTCAGTTGTGTCCGACTCTTTGTGACCCCATGGACTGTAGCTTACCACGCTCCTGCATCCATGGGATTTTCCAGGCAAGAGTACTGGAGTGGATTGTCATTTCCTTCTCCAGAGGATCTTCCCGGCCCAGGGATTGAACCTGGGTCTCCCACATTGTAGGCAGACGCTTTACTATCTGAGCCACCAAGGAAGTTACATATTCCTGGTATTCCCCCTTATTCTTTCATAATTGTCAAATTCTTTGTGCTTCAGATTACTCATCATTTACTGCGTTGAGTGTTAGGAAAATTGCAGTGTATACAGAAAATGTGATTTATAGTCTTAATGGGGAAGGAGAGGGAGAGGAGGGAACTCAGATTTATAGCATATATCTACCCTTGTGTGGTGTCTCATTTAGCCCCACCCATATTCTTATGCATCAGATAGAAGTATACCCTTTTACATGTAAGGAGGCTGATAGTCAGAGTGATCAAATAACTTGCCCCAGTCTCACAGTGAGTCATTCCCGTCACTAGGATCTCAGAACAGCTTTACCTGACTCTGGGGACTCTGTTCTTTCCGTTACATCATACTGCCTCCCTTAAAACAAACAAAATAATTTGTTGAGAAAGAAAACCTTCTGTACTAACACAAATTAGAAAAGCAATGGAAAATGTTTAGAGATGGTTAGTGTGATATAGATCTTTAGTGACTATTTATTGCCCTGGAAGAGCCTTTTAAAAATCGCTTCTTCAATGCTATTAGGGCGTATGCTTTTTTTTTTTTCCTTTTTAAACATTTTTTATTAAGCCTGGTTGATTTACAATGTTGTGTTAGTTTCAGGTGTTCAGCTTTTTTTCTAATTGCTTGTTACGTTATTTTTTTTCCATTCACATTTAGCTCTGTGATCCATTTTGGATTTTTATTTTTTTGGCCCCACTGTATGGCTTGTACCAATATTCTTGCCTGGAAAATCCCATGGACGGAGAAGCCTGGTAGGCTGCAGTCCATGGGGTCACAAAGAGTCGGACATGACTTCAATTTCACTTTAATGGCTTGTGGAATGTTAGTTCCCTGACCAGGGATTGAACCTGGGCCCTTGGCAATGAGAGCATGGGGTCCTAACCACTGGACCACCAGGGAATTCCTAGGACATACGCTTTTTATTTAAAGGGCCTATATTATTTTTTTTTTTTACCATATGAAGAGTCATTACATTTATAAAGAGAAAAGGGGTAGTATATCATTTAGATTCATTGACTTTATAGATAATTTAACTGAAAAATTATATATCAATGTCATTCAGACTCATTGGGTGTAAATACATTGACTGCTATAAAATTTAAGATTTAAAAACTTTTGGTTTACAGTTTAAGAGAAATTGATCAGTGTGTCTTCAGTGCCTCCTCTTCGCCAGATCTGGTATGCAGGCCTTCTGTGCCCTACTGGCAGTCATCCCTAAGGAGAAGGTGCTTTTTGGCAGATTTGCTAGTGTGGCCGTTGTTTCCTTTGTGATACGCACCTTCTCAGGTCCAGAAGCAGGTTGTTCTTTTATGTACATAGAAATGGTGAACCTCGATGACATTGGCACACTGAAATCACAAGGAAGTGCCAAGTTATTAAAAGAACTCTTGGGGGCATCCCTCATTAATACTTGGAGAACCTTTTTCTCCATTAAAGTCACCGTTTTTTTGCCCATCTCAAAGTGTCTTGGAAGCTAAATTAGTGTTTGGAAGATGGTTGGAGTGTAACTTTAAAGCAAAGATGAGAGGCGTTCAGTCAGGCAGGTCCGATAAACTATCCCTGCCCTCAGGACAGAGCGCTCTCTAGTGACTGCAGTGCGCGTGTGTTTCCTGGCTGGTGTTGGGGGCGCCCCGCATCCATCCCTCCCTCGTTCCCATCCACCCGGTCCCCCCTTTCGTGGGCCAGGGCTGCCTGCAGTCACGTGACTGTGCACGTCCCTGGCAGTCCCTGGGAGCCCAGATCGTGTGTCATGGGTCGACCCAAGATCTAGTGGTCCCCGCCTTCTGATAGTCTGCGTTTTGCTAGCCCCTCTCTGGGGGTTTTATGGTGCTACCTGGCGCTTCGTTAATGTGCTCCGTGCTCCATGTGTGTCCTTATGAAGTGCTCCCAGTACAGGGGACTCCATAGTTGAGAAAATCTTGTCTTCCACTGCTGAGCTCTGAGCAGTGGACGGATGAGTGTGGGAGCAGCCTGAATCTGGTTTCTTCCTTGCCTCCCCAGTTGTGGGGTGGTTACAGCACGGTCCTGTGTGTGGTGTCCCGCTTAAACACATGTGATTTTGTATAAGGTTCAATCCCTTGGAAAGTAATAGTCTGGATACTGGATGTCCCAGACTTCTAAAAATCTTCTAGGGGAATCATTCCACTAAGAGATAACTTACTTATTTATTTTTTGAGGCTAAGGGAAGTTGGGTCCTTTGATAAGTCGATGGTCTTATTTTAATAGGCATTCTTTCTCTGCTCTTTGCTTGCTGGAAACTCTTCTTATCTTTTTGAGTTATTCTTAGCATGTGTTGCATCACTCTATTGGTTCTTTCTCTCTTTTTCTTCCACAAAGTGTAAATGTGCACTACAAGAATCGTTTATAATGGTTGTCTTGCACTCTAGTCTAAGATAACACTTGCGTTACACAGAATTTACTTCTGATTTTGTTTGAATAGAATCATCCTTGCTTCTAAACTTTATTTGGTTATAACTAGTAATTACAAACCTCTACTCACTGATTCTCATTCACCTAAAACTCTTTCTTACTTTTGGGTCCCACCCATGCTGCCCTTTTGCTTTGATTTGTTTGTGAAGCTGATTTTATTCAGATGTTTTATTAATTCATTCAACAATTTTATTTTAGAATGCTACAGGGGGACGAAACAGAAGAATTATCATGAATTCTACTCCACAGTAGTTCAAAAGGGAAGATAAGATGTTAGGAAAATAATTTTTATTAGATATTTTGCGTATATTAGCGTAACTTGATGTATGCACATGTGTGTCCATAAATACATGTAATATGGACCATATAGTATGTATGTACTGTATGTATCGTAGTGTGCACTATATATCTGGACATATTATTGGGGAAATTGAGCATCCTACTAAGCTTGGTGAATGTATGTGAATCAAGTATCTTAAGTAAAGAACACTTACAATTTTTTTCCTTCTAGTTCTACCAGTTCTCTGTTGGAAGTCAGAGAGAAGGAAGGCTTCTATGCCACGGTCATTATCCTGAAATCCTTGTGGTGGATGCCACCAGCCTTGAAGTATTATACTCCTTAGTCTCAAAGATCTCTCCAGACTGGATCAGCTCCATGAGTATTATTCGATCCCACCGAACACAAGGTCAGTGTGGCCTTTAGGAACTTCTGCACTATGGTTAGCTTACTATAGGGTTCCATAGTGTATCAAATAATATACTTGCTTATATTGTATTCTTCAGTTTAAGAAATAGTGCCTCTCGTGATTTATGGTCTGTCTCTACCTTTGTAAAGGAGTCTTTGATTGAACTGAGATTTAAAGTGTTAGATTATCTCCATTCCAAGGAATAAATCACTAGTTTTTGGCAGTCTTAGAGCGTGTCAGGAATCTTCTGAATTGGAAGATCTTAACCCCTTGGAGGTATGTTGGGAGGAACCATAGTTTGTGTATCTCTTGGGCCTGGTTTGGTTACCTGCTATGAAGAGGTGTAGGAAGTGTTTCCATTTTATGTGAAGGTAATGAAAAGGGAGGGGATTATACACAATTCAGTTTAATGACCGTTCCTGGTGAGCGCTTGATGTGTAGTTAACGCTCGACATACATGAGTGTGTTTTCTCCATTTCTGTTGAAACTGACAGTAACAGTTGTGAGAGCAAAAGTAAAATTGTTTGGGAAAAGGATAGTCATACTGACCGTTGAATGTGTATTCGTGTGTGCCTTTGGTGTACTCCTGTAAGCCCTTCCTGATGACTTCGTGGTCGCGTGCTCTGCTGTGAAGGCTGGTCTGTAACTGCTGTCACCATCGACGTGAGACTTCATGTACAGAGTGCTCCCAGCATTGGGCACATGCTTAGCATTTCCGTACGGTAACCGCTTCTCACAGCACTCAGTGATGTAGCTACTGCGTCATAGGATGTGTGGATGAGGAGACGGATGAAGTTTAGCATGATGGAGTCTCCACTTAAGGTCACAGAGCAAGCCTGTGGCTTACTGGCGCCCAGACGGACCCCAGAGAGGTTGCTTTTACCACTGGGTTACATCATGTCCATTGGTGAACTGCCTTCCCTGGGAGTTTTCCATAGCTTTTTGTTCAACGGTCATGGCACAAATATTTATTGAGTGCCTACTCCTTTCTAGGTGCAGAGGATTGAACTACTGGCAGGACTCGAATTGTAGGAAGGGAGGATGATATATAAACAAATGGCAGTTTCACAGTGTAACGTGTGAGAAGACAGAGAATAGTACAGAGGCTAGAATTAGCAAAGGCAGTGAAGGCGCTTTGAGGGCAGGGAGGAAGGCCCCAGATTCGATGAAGTCTCATCTAAGCTTTGACAGGTGAAGAGGAGTTTGTCAGATGTGGGGTTGTGATGTTTCTGGCAGAAGTAGTTTGTACACAGGTACATAAAGCCTCTAGGGCTTCCCAGGTGGCGCTAGTGGTAAAGGACCCTCCTGCCAATGCAGGAGACATAAGAGTTGTGGGTCCGATCCCTGGGTCGGGAAGATCCCCTGGAGGAGGAAATGGCAACCCACTCTGTATTCTTGCCTGGAGAATCCCATGGACAGAGGAGCCTGGTGGGCTATAGTCCATGGGGTCGCATGGAGTTGGACATGAATGCAGCGACTTTGCACACACACACATAAAGCCTTATGTAGGAATGCGTGGGAAATAGCCATCTGTGAAATATATATGTTGTATTATGGTCTGAACAGGGTAGAATGCAACTGTAATGGAAAATGTTGTGCCGTACATACAATTCTAAATGTTGTCCATTTATAACGTTGCTACCATGCATGTTTTTAATCTACTTTGCCATATTCTAGTGTATGGAGATTTGAGAATTTTGGATTTATTGGTATTTCGCACTTTTACTGTAATTGACATTTGTGAGCAGTTCTAGCTTCTTTATACGGTGATCATGGAATTGTAATCAGTGCCTTTCAGCGCTTAAACTTGCCTATGGAACCAGGCAGTACAAATAAAGTTTTTACTGAAAGATAGTAAGCAATTCTTTTCAATAACAGTGATGACTAATCTGTACTGATGGTCTGAGGGCTATACCTGTGGTGTCTTAATTCTCACAACACCTTATTAAGGTAAGTGCTGTCTTTACGTTATTCATTTATATTTGCTTACAGATAAGCACATTGAATTTAAGGTAGGTTAGTTCAGTTATCCACAGTTCAGTGGTTAATCAGTGAAGAAAATGTGATTTTTAACATATCCCTCCGTTGCTCTGGAGCCTACCTTAGACTGCTTTCTCAGAGTTCAGGAATACTACTGTGGTGCTGTGACTTTTCCGTCACCCGAACCTGATGGATTTAGGTTTTACATCATGTCTTTCCCTCGATCATGGTCTGTGGAGAGTGTAGTGTGCAATAACATGTCTACAAGGCAGGTGAGGTAGGTGGGAAGGGGGAAACGTGTGCCCTGAAGACACAATATGAATGTGCTTCTCCAGGATAAATGAAAGTTAACGTTGAAGAATAAAAGTTGCTTTTTAATTTTTAAAATTTGTTCTTAAAAAGTTTTTAAGGTTAATTGTTGACGTGGTAATCAAGAATGTTTGTAAGTTAGAAATAAGAAATCAAGCAGCTAAAAACAGGTTTTCTTTGAATTCCACGTGTTTGATCATCTTTATTAACCTGTGTCTCAAAATCTGGTTTCTGTTATTTCCTAAAACCTAGAATTAGGTTTTCATGCTGATTGTAAAACATGCTGTTATTTAGTTTCATTAAAGCAAACCATGGTCCACGTCACTGTTGTGACCATGTTCCCGTGTAGAAAGCAATCATATTACACTTGTAACCGGCTGCTGCTTCTTCTCGGTTAGAGGACACCGTGGTGGCACTCTCAGTGACGGGCATCTTGAAGGTGTGGATTGTCACCTCGGAAATAAGTGACCTGCAGGTGAGACAAAGGAGGCCTGAAGTGAGTTCTCTGTTCTTGTTCTTGAGGAGTCTTACATTGTAGTCATGATAGGCTGCTTCCCTTTTTTACTTAAAGAGGAAAGAAAAAGCTTTCCTTTTCCATAGTCTTATTGACATAGTGCAGAAGATTCCCCTAGAATGCTATCTCTGTACATGAATTATTGTTTTTCCTTTTGATGGTAGACATATGCTTTATCAAGGATGCAAAACAGAGAAACATATTGTACAGGATATGGAGTAGAGAAGCACAGAAGAGGATTTTCCTCAGCTGCTTCTGTTTAAATTGAAAAGGTAGCTTGCTTGAGGCGGGGGGGAAAAAGCAAACCACTGCAAAAAGGGTATAAAGCCAGTTTTAGTCCTCTGAGTTCCTTAGACTTGAATTCCTTCTTACTTTTTATCAGTAAAAAAGGCAGATCAAGTATCTGGCAAGAGATATTAATCTCATCTGTCAGGGAATTTTTAGACATTGAATCTGGGAGAAACTGAAGGAAATGATGTGTTTTTTTTTTAACCTACAAGCTTATATAAAAAACTGACAGAAATGAAAATTAACTAAACTCTTTAGCATCTGTCATCGCCAGTGATGACATTCTGCCTCTCGTGAGTCTGTTAGTCTTGAGTAGCTTTGTAGCAGATACGCTGTGCCCACGTGACGTTAGGGTGCATTTTGGCTGCCTTTTACTACCTTAGTCCTCACCATGAGGGGCTAAATTGATGAGCACATCAAGTGATGTCTTTATTTTGTTTTGTTTTCTTTATCATTGTGTGATAATTTAAATTGACAATCCTGCCAACCCTAAAGTTTTTACAAATATTTCTCTTTTCAGGATACCGAGCCAATATTTGAGGAAGAATCCAAACCGATTTACTGTCAGAATTGCCAAAGCATCTCTTTCTGTGCATTCACACAAAGGTCGCTTTTGGTGGTGTGCTCCAAGTATTGGAGGGTAAGATAACTGTGCCTAAGTAAGAAACCGCATTTTTGCCCTTCAAGGTTTTGGTTTATCAGCCTTCTAAAGATAATTGTAAGGAGAAGCTTGGTTTAGAATATTTTAAATATTTGGTCTGTTTTTGATATACTCTGAAGTATGGAATTTGGCTACATCGTTGCCTTTTTTTTGATTTGGTCCATAGAATGATTCTGTCAGTGTTTATTAGTTCTTAATTTCTGTGTCTTGCTGCCATGTTCTTCATTGTCTTGTCAGTGCGGCATGGGCAATGGCAGTGAGTTTTCTGCAAGTTGGGACATATCTTTGTAGGTTTTCATCCCCAAGTGCCATCCTTTTCCGACGTCTTGGAGTCAGGAAGGTCTTCTTCTGTCACTTTAGAGCTAATGGTGAGAGGTGCATATTGCTTTTCACATTGCTCGACTTTAATGTTTCCATGACAGAAAAAGAGCCAGCAAGTTTTGATCACCTGCCATAGTGCCTACCATATTTTCCAAAGCTTTCCATGTGTTATTTGGAAATAACAATCTGAGGGGTGGTATATTGGTTACCTATTCCTGCATAACAAATTACTTCAAAAGTTAGTCGTTTAAAACAACAAATGTGAATCATCACCCAGTTCCTGTGATCAGGAATCCAGGCGTGGTTTAGCTGGGTACCTCTGGCCCAGGGTCTCTCACAGAGTGTGATGAAGGATGAAGGGGTTTTGACTGGGACAAACACCCCGTCCCAGGGCTCTCCTTGGCGGAGGCTCAGCTTCCAGATTTACTCACCTGCTGGTTCACAGTCGTCAGGTCCTGCTGACTGTGGGCTGGAGACCTTAGTTCTCTGCCATGTGGGCCTCTCCATTAGGACAGCTCACAGCACAGCAGCTGTCTTTCCTCCGAGTCAGTGAGCAAGAGGCCGCGTTCAGTTCTCTAGAAACGTCACAGGATGCAGCCTGCACTCAGGAGAGAGGCTTCCACAAGATTGGAAAACCAGGAGTCGGCCCTTGGTGGGGCCACTTTCGAGGCTGCTTTTCACTCTAGGAATGGTGGCTTTGCCCATTTTGTAGATGAGGCAACTGAGGCATGAGGGGGGTGGCTGCTTTGGCTAAGGTTATACAAGTGGTGGTGGTTGTAAATGACTGAGGTTATACAGCTCAGGCAGCCTGGCTGCGGCCGCCGTTCTCGTCACTGCCATGCTGTCCTGCGTCAGAGGGCAGCCTCAGCATGGAAGGGCTGCATGGCTGCTGTTTGGGAAAAGGCTTAGAGAAGAAGGCTAGCAGCTGCTCAGCTGTCGTTCACTATCTGGGATCCTTCCTTTGTCTTAAAGTTTAAAGCACATCCAAATAAAAATGAAAACAGACTGCAGGAGGGTACAGTGAAAAATAGGCACCCCTTTCCCCCCAGATATGTCCCTTCCCCTCCCCAGAGGCAGTAGCTAATACCAGTTTCTTGTGTGCCCATTGTAAGCCTTTTATATCCATGTGAGGGCAGCCTTCTCTTAAATGCACACACAAGAGTGAAAAGACAACCCACAGAGTGAGAGAAGAAAGCCATGGTATGCAACATGATGAGAGACTCTTCTGTTATCAATTAAAAAACAACTACAGATCAAGAAGGAAAACGCAGGCCACCCAATGCGAGATAGCTAAGAGAGCAAAGCCGAGTAGACAGGAAATATGTAGATAGGTGCCGAGTTTCATGAATCATCAGGGAAATGCATACAAACACAGCATGCGGACGGTGCTGCAGCCCACCAGCATGACTTTCGTAGATTTGTTGTTGTTTAGTCACCAAGTGAAGAGCTGACTCATTGGAAAAGACTCTGATGCTGGGAGGGATTGGGGGCAGGAGGAGAAGGGGACGACAGAGGAGGAGATGGCTGGATGGCATCACCGACTCGATGGACGTGAGTCTGAGTGAACTCCGGGAGTTGGTGATGGACAGGGAGGCCTGGCGTGCTGCGATTCATGGGGTCGCAAAGAGTCGGACACGACTGAGCGACTGAACTGAACTGAACTGAACTGAGTCACTAAGTTGTGTCCCCATGGACTTTGCAACGCCAGTCTTCTCTGTCCTTCACCGGCTCCCAGAGTTTGCTCAGATTCATGTATGTTGAGTCGGTGATGCTAATCTGACCACCATCTTCTGCCAGCCTCTTTTTCTTTTGCCTTCAGTCTTTCCCATCATTAAGTTCTTTTCCAGTGAATCAACTCTTCGCATCAGGTGGCCAAAGTATTGGAGCTTCAGCTTCAGAATTGGTCCTTCCATCAGTCCTTCCAATATTCAGGGTTGATTTCCTTTAGGATGGACTGGTTTGATCTCCTTGTTCTCCAAGGGACTCTCAAGACTATCTGACTTTCTCAGATAGTTATTACCAGAAAGCAGTTTTCAATTTTTGTATGATTAAATTGTCATATTTTATTGTATGATTTTAAAAATGATTGATGATATGTTCTAAAGGGCTCAGCAAAGCTGAGATTAAAAAAATTTTTTTCTTCCTAATATTTGTATGGTTTTATTTTATATACCTTTGAATCTTTAATCTGAAATTTATTTTGTGTGAATTGTGAGCTGTAGATCCAATTATATCTTTATTCCAATGGATATCAGAATGGATCCGGCAGTTCCTAATGCCATTTGTTGAATAATCATTTTTTGATTCTTGTACCTTTATAATATGCTGTATTCCTACATTTTTTCTAGGACCTGTTTATGGACTTGTTGATTTGTCTGGACTGATTTATGAACTAATATTGTGATTACTTTGTTTTTGATAGTTTTGTAATTTGTTTTAATAGATCATAAGGCTGGAGGGCTGGTGTCCATAATTCTGTCTTGGACTTTTCTTGGCTATTCGTGTAGTGCTAGTGTTGTATTTCTGATACATATTATAGCAAATTATGGTGAATTTGGCTGGGGTTTGTTCTTGTCTCAAGACTGTCTGCACAGCAACTTCATTGGTGTTTCCTTAAAGAAAAATAAGATAAAAACTTGGCCATTGAATTGCTCATTCCTCCTGGGGAAATTTTTTAGCAACACAGTATGTACTTTCCTCAAACAGTGAGTATGGTAGGAAATGCTGCTAGCTGTTATAAGATGAGGGTTTAGTCCTAGCCTGTCAGCTTGCGGGACGTGGGCCCTTGAGCAGGTGCCGTAACCCTCGTCTGTGTCAGGCTTCGTTTTGTCTCTTGCCTGCACCTCACGGCTTTGGGTTCTTCGTTCCCTGCCCAGGGACTGAGAACTTACACCCCTAGCAGTGGAAGTGCGGCATCATTAACCACTAGACTGCCAGGGAATTTACTGGGTCAGCTTTTTGTCTCTAGCGATACCTGCCTGCCTGCCTGCCTCCTGCAATGACTCTAAGAGTCACGTGAGAAAATGATTGTAAAGGCATTTTGCAGATTTGGATGTGTCTTGTAAATGTAAGGTCACAGAAGGTCAGGAGTTTGTGTTGCTGATGAAATTACAGGACGTGGCTATTGTATGTGAGAGTTATTAATAATAAAACTGAGTCTGCTAATGTCCTATTTACACTATTTTAATACGTTAATGAAATAAGGTAAAGTGAATTCCCCTCTAACACTCAGGTGTTAAGAGGTTTTCGTTAGAAACATTGTTACTGGGTATAGGAAAAAACTGGGAGTCCTCAGCATGCATCCTGGAGGTTGGGTACTTGTCATGTGATGGAGCACCCTTCCCTTTAGATGAGAAAGGCTAAGGATTCCTGTCTGTGTGGAGGGAGCACCCCTGACCCCTGCTGGCACAGTCTCCTGCCTGCCCACTGGAGGCTGGGGACGTGTCACGGTTGCCCTGTTGAAGGTAACTGTGCCCCAGGGTTCACTGACAAAATGTCTTTAACTGAGGTAGTCAACTGTAAAGGCCTGAGGTTATTAAATATGGTTCTAGAAGTTTTCATTTCAGTTAAAATGTTGCTGTGTTTTCCTTAAATGACACCAACATGGACTTGAACATGAATCTCTTACTCCTCGTAGGTATTTGATGCTGGAGACTACTCCCTGTTGTGCTCGGGTCCGAGTGAAAACGGGCAGACGTGGACAGGAGGTGACTTTGTCTCGGCTGATAAAGTCATCATCTGGACTGAAAATGGGCAGAGTTATATTTACAGACTACCTGCCAGGTATCCAATAAATAGTGAGTTACGACTTTGATCAAAAGCGAGAGATGGCATGATTTCAGTGAGCCCAGGCCTTGCATACAAAGAAAAGCGCTAAATTCCTTAGCTTGAGATAACTGGTTTTCCTTAATTAACGATAATTTTTGATGTTTAGACTACCTGCCCCTTGTTGCAAACTTTTTTATAACTTGGCTTCTCCCCCTCTGCCTCTTCGGAACAGTTCTTTCAGGGTTACTTAAGATGCTGTCTCCCAGGTTTGAAGTCCTAAAAACTCCTACCAAATAAAATATAACTCTTAAAAAAAAAAAGCAAGCGATTCCAAATTTGTGATGTAATCTGAAAGTATGGAAATATTGAAAGTATAAATATTTAATTTAGGTAAAAAAAAAGAACTTGAAAACTTAAGTTTGTAATTATAGTTTCATATCTGAGCACAACAATTAGGTGGATTTTTATTTGAGTAAGATATTTTAATAACATTTAATATAATGCCTATATTAAATTAACTATAAAAATCCATATATTGTCCATTGTGAAAAAAACTCATCATATGGTATGATAAAATATTTAATGTCAGTATTTTTTTTACTGAATGTTGTATTTTCCTCATTTTCAGTTGCCTTCCAGCTAGTGATTCATTCCGCAGTGATGTGGGGAAAGCAGTTGAAAATTTAATTCCTCCAGTACAACATAGCCTCTTGGATCGAACAGATAAAGAGGTAAAATTCTTCAGGTATCATTTATAGTTGGTGGCTGTGTTGAAAAATTTCTGCAACTATAATTATTAGTGTCTTTGGTAGCTAAGCATTTCAAAGATTGATTGCCATTCAAGGTACTCTATTAGATGTTGTAAAACATTTTGACATGGTCAGTTATTATAAGCATAATTTGTGCATTTGCTTATAATATGCTTATATGAAAGAGGAAATGGCAACCCACTCCAGTATTCTTGCCTGGAAAATTCCATGGACAGAGGAGCCTGGTCTGCTGCAGTCCATGGGGTCACAAAGAGTCAGACATGACTGAGCATGCATGCATGCATAATATACCTATAATATAGGCATTCACTTTTCTCCAGGAATAAAAGTGATCTTATACTGATTACAAAGTGGCAATGACTTTTTGATAAAATTCATATTGATGTTATAAATGGATTTTACACTGATGCAGTTCTAAATATAGTGACAGATGTACTTTTAGAATGACAAATAATTATGTAATAATGCTGACTGATTACTGTTTGAATAAGATATTGCAGTATTTCTCCCAAATCATGTAGTGATGTAAATCATTAGGCATTAGAAATAAAGAAGAAAATAATTTTTTCTCTATAAAAAACAGATTTTATTATGACTTCGAGTGTTTGTTAGTTGCTCAGTTGTCTCTGA
The DNA here is from genome assembly GCF_000754665.1 of Bison bison bison. Classification (NCBI taxonomy): domain Eukaryota; kingdom Metazoa; phylum Chordata; class Mammalia; order Artiodactyla; family Bovidae; genus Bison; species Bison bison. Next base: position 6,230,198 of record NW_011494921.1, on the reverse strand, counting down.
CTCTGTGATCCCATGGGCTGTAGTCCGTCAGGCTCCTTTGTCCTTGGGGTTTCCCAGGCAAGAATACTGGAGTGGGTTGCCATTCTTCTCTCCAAGGAATCTTTCCAACCCAGGGATAGAACCCAGGTCTCCTGCATTGCTTCTAAAAACCTACTTAATATCAATTTAAAGTTGAAATGCACTTAGTAATGGGTTTTCAACTCTGTGTTCTTTGAGCATTAAGAAAGAAGCTTTGGTTTGGAAATAAAGGCTCCTTTACTTATGATCTGGGTTTCTATAACTTTTTCATTCTGAGCATTTTGTTCTATCTTTATGTGGAGGAATGGCAAGGGGATCCTTTGCCATTTTCCATGAATATTTTGAATATATAGAATTTATCCATCCATGTATAATTAAGATCCTTTATGACCTGTCCTTTATTCTCTTAACTTAAACTGCTACTTATTGCTAGACAAGTAAAGCTAGCAAACTAGACAGTTACTTCCACTTAAACTAAGGGATAATGACTCAACGCAGAAAACATACATGATGGAGATTCTCTGTCTGTCCAGTGATTAGGACTTGGTGTTTACTGCAGGGCCCAGGTTCAATCCCTGGTTGGGGAAGTAAGATCCCACAAGCTTTACTGCACAGCAAAAAAAAAACCCAAACAAAACATGAACATGAAACAAAACAAATGCATATTATATTTCTTTAAGTATCAGCTCACCAATTCATTTTAAATTAAAATGTATGTATTATGTGGTGCGAGATACACATTGTAATATAGAATACTGGTTATAACAACAAAAAGTTATACTAGCAACTTTCCCTGGTTAAGCTTGTTGTTTATCAAACTTTTAGTAATTTTCAGACTTTAAGTTAAATCAAATAATTGACCGTGCTTAATGCATGTAATTTCTATAGGGTAATGCTTTTTAGCACTGATACTGAATATAGATTATTTGTTAACTATAACTATGCACTGAAGCATTTTGTTTTTTAACTGCTTTTCAGGATAAGCTTACATACTTTCATACTCAAGTTTTAGTGTATTAATCATCTAAAATTTAAATTTAGGAGTCCACCACTATTTAGTATTTTCAAATAGGTGGTCTCATTGAAGATACAGGATCTTAAACAGAAAATAATGTGCTTTAAAAATGAAAGTGTATGCAAGATCCTAATGAATGGTTTTTGTTCCTAGTAGCTCATAGCTAGCATATCAGGCTAGGTTCAAGTGGGTTATAAAAAATGTGATCAAATGAAAAAAGTGAAAAGTATTAGTTGCCTATTCGTGCCTGACATTTTGCAACCCCATGGGGTGTAGCCTGCCACCCTCCTCTGTCCATGGAATTCTCCAGTCAAGAATGCTGAAGTGGGTAGCCATTCCCTTCTCCAGGGGATCTTCCTGACCCAGGGATTGAACCCAGGTCTCCTGTGTTGCAGGCAAAGTTTTTAGCACTGAGCCACCAGGGATGTTTCATGCTATTAGTTGAAAAATAATCTAATTTAAAAAAAAAAGAGCCTTCTAGTGGTACAAGCATGGTGGTTTAGTTTTATAGCCATTCTGGTGAGTAGCTAGTTAGGAGTGGGCAGAAAGTTTAGATTACCAGTTCTCTCCTTTTGAACTTTTAAGTGGAGAATTTTCTTTTTGGTATAGAGGGGTATATCTTTGGATTCATTGCTTAATAATAGACAGTTAAATAATTGCATTGTGGTTTTTATAAAGCAGAGAAAAAGGATAAAAATATTCTAGAGAAAGACTATATAAATATAGTTTTTGTTTCTTTGAATGTGTTATATGTACTGGATTGAGTATTAGTTGACATATATTTATATCAATGCTACAGAATTAATTAAGATATTATTGAATACTCATTCTATAGATTCACTTTTTTCTTTTTTAACTCTGGTACTGAGATGAAGTACTTTATATCCTAATCTGAAGAAACTTTTATCTGTGAAATATTTTGTTTTAAAAGATAGAGAAGGGAATTTGAACAGTTGTGTTTTTTTTACAGTTGCTAATTTGTCCTCCTGTGACTCGATTCTTCTATGGATGCAAAGAATACTTCCACAAACTATTAATTCAGGGTGATTCTTCTGGAAGATTGAATATTTGGAACATATCAGACACACCTGATAAACCAGAAGGTAATGGAGGTTCTAGAAAATTGTGTGCGGTTATTTCTCAATGTTTCTAATTGAACAGCCTGAACAGTAACCGCTGTATGGGAGTGCATAACGTAATATGTCCTTTTCTTTTTAGAATGGTAGTTGATGACAGTTATTCTTTGGTATTTCTCTGAATCAACTATAAGCACGTTTATTTTTACATGTTGAATTTTTTTTTTTTTTTTTTTCTTTTTCTAACTTGCTCAAACATGTTTCTTTTCTACCACACATAACCTCCACAGGGCTGGAAATGACCACGTCCATTAGTTTGCAAGAGGCATTTGATAAACTGAATCCATGTCCTGCTGGGATTATAGATCAGCTGAGCGTGATCCCCAATAGTAACGAACCTCTTAAGGTGACGGCGAGTGTGTACATACCAGCGCACGGACGCCTCGTCTGTGGCCGTGAAGACGGAAGCATCGTTATCGTCCCGGCCACGCAGACGGCCATCGTGCAGCTGCTGCAGGGCGAGCACATGCTCCGCAGAGGTACCTGCAGACCCGCTCGCGTGCAGTGTTAGGAGAGCTCTGTGACCGTGAACCTGACAGGGTCTGCACTCTGCGTTTTCAGCAAGCACGGTGCATCGGGGTGGTTGTCGGTGTGCTCTGTAGCTGCTAGCCTAACGTGCGGTTTACAAAATACAGCCTGGGTGGCCCTTGAGCAGCTCAGAGGGTCCGGGGTGCTGGTCCTCTGCACGGTTGGAAGTCTGTGTATTACTTTACAGCCGGCCCTCTGTATCTGTGCTTGTGCATTCTTGGATTCCATCAACTGCCCCTGTACAGTGCTATAGTATGTATTTATTGAAAAAAATCTGCGTACACGTGGACCTGCGCAGCACAGTTTAAACCTATGTTGCTCAAGGATCAACTGAAGTCAGTGTCTGTTCCTGGAATAAACACCACTTAATGACTGTAAATGCAGGGCTTCCCAGGTGGCGCTAGTGGTAAAGAATCTGTCTGCCAGTGTAGGAGATGCAAGAGACACGGGTTCGATCCCTGGGTTGGGAAGATCCCCTGAAGAAGGAAAGGGCAACCTACTCCAGTGTCCTTGTCTGGAGAATCCCATGGACAGAGGAGCCTGGCGGGCTGCAGTCCACGGGGTCTCTAAGAGTCGCATACGACTTAGGCGACTTAGCACAATGACTGTAAATAGAAGTATCTAGTTTTTCTCTTTGATACATGTTTAATGTTTGCCATTTATTATTGGGTATCTCTGGCGTACTTAGTATCATATTATCAAATACTGGTAATCTTTTAGAACAATACTGTCCAATAGAAATACGTGTGAAAGGGACTTTTTAATGATGAAATGTAGAGCTAGTCTGAAGATTCTTGTCTACTTTTGTTGAAACTTTGGCAGACTCGAATTTTCCTGCCTTAAGTCCCAAACCTTGTTTGCAGGCTGGCCTCCTCACAGGACACTCCGTGGCCATCGGAGCAAAGTCACGTGTTTGCTGTACCCTCATCAGGCCTCAGCCCGTTATGATCAGAGATACCTCATATCTGGAGGCGTGGATTTCTCGGTCATCATTTGGGACATATTTTCTGGAGAAATGAAACATATCTTCTGTGTCCATGGTGGCGAGATCACTCAGCTTCTAGTTCCACCTGAAAACTGTAGTGTAAGTTGAACCTGAAAGATTATTTCACTATGGTAGAGTCAAACTGTGTTGCTGCCAGACTTAATACAAATGAAATCCAGAGTAATCTAAAGTGTGATGGAAGAATTAATAAAAAAAAATCCTTGTAATTATAAAACTAAATAGTGGTAACATATGATGTTTAGGCAAAGTTAGGATTATTACTACTGGGCATATAGAAATAGAAGATAGACATTTTTTTATTCCTGTTATTCGTGCCTAAATGGCATGGCTTATCCCTGAAACATAGTAGCAATTTAGAATATGTTGAAGTTTCAATTTTTTGCTCTGAAGCAGTTTTAAGTATCCCTAAAGTCATGCTCATCAAAGTAGTCTCATCATTCTCAACTCCATCTGAGCAAAAAGATATTGAACCTGTGCTTTTATAGCTTGAATGAAAATACTTCTCAATACTTACAAATAGAATACATTTAAATAAACAGTTATTGTGACAAGGGAAAGAATAATAGGCACGATAATGATTTTGGAAAATTTTGTTCATACTTTTATGAAAGCAGATTGCTTTTTCATGACGTGTGTGTAAGTTAGCTGGTGATGTCAAATATAAAAAGTCTCATAATTTTAGAAATAGGAAATTTTAGGAGGACTTAGGACAGATGAATAACAGACCCGTAATTTCTTTTACTGTGTGTTTAATGTGAACTTACTCATGTGATTAGCTGCCTTTGTGTGCAGAATCACTATTCTCCAGCACACACGTGTGTATGGACCCACGTACATAAACACGCAAATATACTATCTTTATCACACGTTTCATGCTTATCAAAACCCCTTCACCGGTTATTGTCTTACTGAAATGAAAAGCATTTTACTCGTGTATCTGATCCATTGTTCAGAAGGAGTCTCATTTCAAAGACCCAGGAAATTTTCCTTGGCCCTTTCTGCTTGCTCACGTGACCTTCATGATAGTGTGTGTTATCTGCCATGTTCTGCCAGTGCTAGATTTCATTTGATTTGACGCATGTGGCGGTGTAGGAGGTTCTATACCAGTGTGTGTGTGTCTCGTTCTTTTTCCCCTGCCAGATGTGAAAATTTAGGTACTTAATTAATCTCTTCCTTCTTTGTACAAATTTTTGCCTTTTTCCTTCTTTCCAGTTTGTTGTTCATTTTTAAAAAAATCTTCATCACTGTAAAAAATTGTTGTGTATTAATTTAAATAGCCAGTTTAGTTCAGTTGCTCAATTGTGTCCGACTTTTTGCGACCCCATGGACTATGACTCGCCAGGCTTCCCTGTCCATCACCAACTCCCCAAGCTTGCTCAAACTCATGTGCATTGAGTCAGTGATGCCATCCAACCATCTCATCCTCTGTCATCCCCTTCTCCTCCCACCTTCAGACTTTCCCAGCATCAGACTCTTTTCAAATGACTTAGTTCTTCACATTAGGTGACCAAAGTATTGGAGTTTCAGCATCAGTCCTTCCAATGAATATTCAGGACTGATTTCCTTTAAGATGGACTGGTTGGATCTCCTCACCATCCAAGGGACTCTCAAGAGTCTTCTCCAACACCACAGTTCAAAAGCATCAGTTCTTTGGTGCTCAACTTTCTTTATAGTCCAACTCTCACATCCATACATGACTACTGGAAAAACCATAGCCTTGACTAGACAGACCTTTGTTGGCAAAATAATGTCTCTGCTTTTGAATATGCTGTCTTGGTTGGTCATAGCTTTTTTCCCAAGGAGTAAGCGTCTTTTAATTTAATGGCTACAGTCACCATTTGCAGGGATTTTTGGAGTCCAAAAAAGTAAAGTCTCTCACTGTTTCCATTGTTTCCCTATCTATTTGCCATGAAGTGATGGGACTGGATGCCATGATCTTAGTTTTCTTAATGTTGAGTTTTAAGCCAACTTTTTCACGCTCCTCTTTCACTTTCATTAAGAGGCTCTTTAGTCCCTTTTTGCTTTCTGCCATAAGGATGATGTCATCTGTGTATCTGAGGTTATTGATACTTCCCCCGGCAATCTTGATTCCAGCTTTTGCTTCATCCAGCCCAGCATTTCACATGATGGATGTACTCTGCATATAAGTTAAATAAGCAGGGTGACAATATACAGCCTTGACGTACTCCTTTTCCTATCTGGAACCAGTCTGTTGTTCCATGCCCAGTTCTAACTGTTGCTTCTTGACTTGCATACAGGTTTCTCAGAAGGCAGGTCAGGTGGTCTGGTATTCCCATCTCTTTCAGAATTTTTCACAGTTTGTTGTGATCTACACAGTCAAAGGCTTTGGCATAATCAATGAAGCAGAAATAGATGTTTTTCTGGAACTCTCTTGCTTTTTTGATAATCCAACGGATGTTGGTAATTTTATCTCTGGTTCCTCTTCCTTTTCTAAATCCATTAAATGCATTTTATTTAAATCTATTTAAATAACCAATTTTATGTTTATTTTAGTGAAATAGATATCATTGTAATTCTACTAAGTTTAAGCAGTGTTAGAACCCTTGTCCTGAACCTCATTTTACAGTCCTTATGCCCCATAGTAAAATATAGGTTTTTTTCACATCTGACTGCAAATTTGGTGAAACATCTAATTTTTTAATGCTGAAGTTGATAATGTAGATTATTTATTCCTAAGTTTAAAGCAACCGTTTTGATCTGGCTGTTTTTTGTTTTCATAAGAATACACTGAAAATACTAGAGTGTGTATGTACATATGCATATATATATATATATTACAAATATTAAAAGGAAAGTGTTTTTTGAATAATTTACATAGGGTCATGTTTTCCTTTTGAACTGCATTAACATATGTATATTTTTAGCCTATGTATGTAAGCACATTTTCTGGTTTCTTTTTAAAAAATTTCAAGTGCGTATTTAATAAAATGTTTTGATCAATTGCATTTAGAAATATTTCATAGTGAGTAAAAGCTAAGATATGGACATATATGCAACTGAACAGAAAGTGGTCTTCTCACTAGACGAGGCGCCAGCCAGAGGAGCTGGTTGCCTGGACAGTGTGAGGGAGAGGTACCAACAAGGAAGTCTGGGTCATGGAAAATAATTTGCTTATAGGTTTAACAGTAGAATTTTCTTGTTTTTAATTAACTTTCAAAAGTACTGATTAAGACACATTTGCTTTGGTTTTTGTAATAATATAAGATGTAAATAATGACTGCCTAGGACAGAAGAGTGTGGTAGGCTGTAGTCCATGGGGTCGCTAAGAGTCGGACACGACTGAGCGACTTCACTTTCCCTTTTTACTTTCATGCATTGGAGAAGGAAATGGCAACCCACTCCAGTGTTCTTGCCTGGAGAATCCCAGGGACGGGGAAGCCTGGTGGGCTGCCGTCTATGGGGTCACACAGAGTCGGACACGACTGAAGTGACTTAGCAGCATCAGCCAGCAGCAGCAGTTAATAATGACTAGGCATTAACAACTGCCTAGTTAATAACCTGTTCATTTAGCTGGTCGTTTTAGGCCTAGCAGCTAATGTGTTTGAAAATCAGAGAGCCCTAACTGGTTAATAAAAAGCTAAGGATTTGATATTTGCTGAATGTTTAGCAAATGATTGTTCTGCTGAGATTATAGAGTTAGTGACATCAAATGCTATCTCTAATGCTTAATTGTCCGTCTCATAAATTGATCCAATGTCATTCTCTTTTAGCAAAAAATATTTTTACTTTTTAAGTGATCTGGTACTTGGAAGATTGTAACTATTTACTACAATACTGAAAAGTTTGTCATCTGCTTTTTGGATTGTAGTAAGAGTTTTGGTTTTTATCTCGGGTAGATTGAGAAAGGAGGTGAGTTTTGATTTCTTGTAAGTTTTTTTTTCAGGAAAAGTTGTTCTAAAACAGAAATGTTGGTTGTATTTTAGAAATGACTTAAATTATCATTAAGATGTACAATTATGATGAGTTTTTCATTCTTAATGTATAGTCATTTCTTGTTTACTAAAATGTAGAAAGTTGTTTAAAAAAAGTACTGAGCAAAAATCATTGTTTCCTAGCCTCTGTAGAGAGTGAACAAAAAGTGAAATCCTGCCTGCTGGGTAGAAAAGACGCTGTGGCTGGAGATGAGCTCTGAGGACAGGCTGTGTGCCCTTCCACGGCCCCACAGACGCGCGTCTTATTGGCCTGCCGTCTAGGCGTTTCTTTGTCATCCTTTCTTTCCCCACTCCTTCATCTTTATACTGTTTTAGCATCTTTTTCCCCAAGATCTTTCCAGATTCTTGCTATACATTAGCATTAATTTAGTGCCAGACTCAGTGACCCTATATATTTATTTTTAATGAACTATTTATAGGAATTTTAATTATTTAAAAATTTCAACATTTTCCTAGACAGGAAACACTGCCTATAGCATTATGTAGAGTACCTACTTTGAATAGATTTTATGTTTATTGTTCTTTAAAGGTTTTTAGTTTTTCAATTTTTAGAGGAATTTTATATATATATATTTTTTTTTCCAAAACTGTAAAACTCCTTTTAGGCAGAGTGCTTTGAAATTGAATTTGATTCACTGAATAAACTGGTTAGCTGAGATTTAACTTTTATATGGATACAGATTGTTTTAAAGAATTAAAGTACACTAAAGAAAACCTAAAAGTTTCCTGAAGATATGCTTTGAGATACAAAATATTGAAGTCATTCAAGACTGTGAAGTGCCAAAGGGTTATTGGGAAACAATCAGAATGTTTTTGGGTAGAATTAGTGTCTGCCAAGTAATGTATTTCAGTGTTCCAAGAAATGTAAACATATTTTGGAGGAGGATCAGGTGAATATTTAAGGAAGTCTGTTACAGTGTCGACTATAAACGACAAAGGAGAGATCTGAACGAAATGCTCTGGCGGGCGAGGGTAGGGGTGTCTCGTGGGTGCTCAGAGAAACCAGGGGCTTTGTTAAACTCTCAGAACACCCATGAGATTTGACTGTGTTGACTTCACGGAGGGTGCTGGAACTTCTGGTTTTGAGATCGCTGATGTTAGGTTATTTGCCATTTCTGTTTCTTTCTCCTTAAGATTATGGACTGTAGAGAAAAAATTCAGTTTGAGGTAACTTTTTAATTTTGTGTGTGTGTGGTTTGGTTTATTAAGAAAGCAAAATATACTATCCATAATGTGAAAGAAATATGTACATGTATATATGTATGAGAGGTGGGTATACTATATATGCATGTGAAATATACATGTATATGAGAAGAAACAGAAGGAAAACTATCTACTAAAATACTGTTTGAATTACATAACATAATATAAAATGAAGTTCTGTGCCATTTTTGTTTGTCATTTCAAGTTGTGTTTACTGTTTTTAAGCGAGTGGTTTTTGACCTTATATGTTGCTATGCAGATATTTAAGATTTTATAGGCAGTTTTACTAGGATTCAGATTTAAAGTGGAACCTTCATATTATTATTAAATATTATTGCCACTTCAAATACTCATATAGGAGACTTTTTAGAAAAATCTTCTAAAAAGCAGGCTTGTTAACATTTTAGGTGCCTTACTGTTTTCAGTTTTCATCTGCACTTTGGATATTATTGACTGTAGTGTCTTAAAATATTTTATAAATAGGAATACTAAGTGCAAAAAGCATTAAAGGATATTAATAAATATCCTTTTGTTCTCCAGCTATGTCATTCCCTTCCTCCTGAGAGCAATACTTTATAATTCTAGAGAGCCTTTCTATACTGTTGTTTA
>NW_011494921.1:6202852-6220546 GCF_000754665.1 Bison bison bison | reverse complement strand
CCCCTCCCCCCTCACCCACTGGTGACCACTGGTCTGTTCTGTGTCTTACACTGTGTTTTGTACTTTATAAATATAGCATTTTAGTTTAATATTCTTCTAATAACTGAGATATTTAAGCAACACAGAGTGGTTAGAGGTAGGATGCTTTCCTATTTGAGCAGCTGTCGGAAGTAGGCTTGCGTGAATTTCCACAGTCTGAGCTCTAGGCTAGTGTAGACCGAGAGCGCACCTGGTGCCCGGGAGCCTGAGGAGGGGCGGCGCCGGAGAGGGCAGGCTTCTTAAGGCTTCTGTTGGTAAATTATGAAAATTGAATGGGAGGATACGCACCAAATTCAGATTCTGTTTGATTTTGGGAGTGGGGGGAAGAAGGATCGAAGGGAACAAAAACTGACTTTGTAAACTGTCATGTTTTATTCACTTTTAGTAAATATATATTATTCCCTTTCTCATTGGCATGGATGGTTGGATTATCAGAGCTTTTTACTAATGCTAGAACTTTATTCAGAACGTAAATTTTGGAAAATGTTCCAAAATACATTTTGAAGCATATATATGTGTTTCCTAAATGGCAACCCACTCCAGTGTTCTTGCCTGGAGAATCCCAGGGACGGGGGAGCGTGGTGGGCTGCCATCTATGGGGTCGCACAGAGTCGGACACGACTGAAGCGACCTAGCAGTAGCAGTAGCAGTGTGAACATATAGGCTCAGGTCTTTAAAAGATTTGTTAAAAATGATTTTTTAACTGATGATTATCACTAACCTTTTTCTAAAATTAGTTCAAAAGGTTAGCAGAACTAACCTTTTTCTAAAGATTAGTTAAAAATGATTTTTTAACTTCCCTTGGGCTACAAGTCCAAGAATACTGGAGGGGGTAGCCTATCCCTTCTCCAGCGGATCTCCCCAGCCCAGAAATCGAACCCGGGCCTCCTGCATTGCAGGTGGATTCTTTACCAGCTGAGCTGTCAGGGAAGCACCTTAAAAAACTGATTAAGTTCAGTTCAGTTCAGTTCAGTTCAGTCGCTCAGTCGTGTCTGACTCTTTGAGACCCCATGAATCGCAGCACACCAGGCCTCCCTGTCCATCACCAACTCCTGGAGTTCACTCAGACTCACGTCCATCAAGTCAGTGATGGCATCCAGCCATCTCATCCTCTGTCGTCCCCTTCTCCTCCTGCCCCTTCTCATTAAATCTTATTAAACTTTTATTGTCACATACCTCCAAAATTATCCAGAAGAGGGCAGCATGGGTTTGTGAAAATGCGAATGTCAGGCATTTAACCTGTTTCTGCTTTCGTTTGACAATGTTAAATCCCTAGCTCTTGGCAACAGATACGATAATTATGTTTTGTATATGTGACCATATGTTTGCTAGTGTGTGATGGTCACTTGTCTGTGAAGCTCACTGCTGGCAAGAACAGTTGACAAATTAGGTTTTCTTTTTAATGCATTGTCCGCCCTTTCTGAACATGCTCCTGAACAGGCTCCTGAACGTGCTCCTAAGCTTCTGCCCCAGTTAGCCCTTACCTTTACCTTTTTGAATTTGGAGTCTTGTTATTAATTCAGTTTGGGTGTTACGTTTAAAAAGCAGTGTCTGTAATTTTAGCATGGTCCCTGAAGCCAAGTAAACTTTGGTGATGCAAAGGAACCAAAAGCAGGCTGCAGAACTAACCTTTTTCTAAAATAGGTCACAATGTACATAGTCTGTTGTAGTATTCTTTTTTCCCATAACACTTCATTCTCTTAGATTTTGAGACTGTTTTCATATGTTTTTATGTATTGAGTGTCATCTTTTTGAAATTAATTTTTATTTTTAAAATTATATAACATATCGTTATAGACAATATATTTTCTAAAGATGGTCTGGCCACTTTTGTGCCACTGAGTGTATTTCAGCACAGCATCATTTTTGATTATAGTCTATAATTTGTGTAATTTTATCAAATTTCAGAATTATGTTTTCTAACATTTTTTTCTGTTATCGGCAGTGGGGCTGAAAATTAGGATAACTAAATATTTTTGCGCATCTTGAATCACTTCTGAGGATAAATTCTTAAATGTGGAATTGCTTTCTAAAGGACATATGCATTTTTAAAGTCTTTTGAATAGTTATTGCCAAATTGTCCTTCAGAAGCTTAGGAATGGGTTTGTATCCGTATTTACCCTCATAATTCTTCATTCTGTTTATAATCTTTTAAACCTTGTTAATTTTCTAGGCTTATAAGTAGCTGTTTGTAGAGTATGTATGAATGGCTGCTAAGTCGCGTCAGTCGTGTCCGACTCTGTGCGACCCCATAGACGGCAGCCCACCAGGCTCCCCATTGGGACTCTCCAGGCAGGAGTACTGGAGTGGGTGCCGTTGCCTTCTCCGATGTATGGATGGAGAGCACTCACTTTCATTTTGAAAGCACAAATGCTTTAATATACCAGCACTGTACTGTGTTGTTATCCATTCTGATTCCCGCATGTTTTTCAAATTTTCACTACTATCATACTATTTTGTTCACTATAAAAGATAAATTTTTCCTGTTATGGATAGTATACATATATTCAAGTAGCATAGTACACCCTGTCTCTTTTGTAGGAAGCTGGGAGAATCAGTAATATATGAACTGTCAGTGAGGGATTCCTTCAACAGTAATGAGACAGATTATATTCCTATTCCAGCTATGCGAATATTGTGTCAAACATCATAGAAATTAATTAATTCATCATTGTCTTATGAGGTTGGTTTACTGAGGTATAGTGGATATACAGTGTTGTATTAGTTTCAGATATATAACAAAGTAATTCAGTTTTATTTATATATATAGTATTGTTTTTCAGATTCTTTTCAATTATAGGTTATTACAAGAAATTTATATTTCCCTGTGCTATACAGTAGGTCATTGTTGTTGATTTTGTATATAGTAGAGTGCATATGTTAATCCCATTTATACTCCCCAACCCCCTAATCTAGCAACTTAGATATTCTTCTGTTTGGAGAGGTTTCTTTAGATCTTTAGTCATATTCTTAGTAGCACAGAATGTTACATTGGGTATGAAATTTATTTTTAATAGTCAGAAGTGATTTGGTGCTAAACATTGTGATGATATCGTTGATTAAATTGACTCTATTTTGGGTTGAAGAGAATTAATACGTCACAGAGCAAAGACGAATTTTCTTTAATAGCTTAATCATAAAGCAATTTTAAAATGAATTCAGATTTACGTTAAGATGGCAGGAATTGTTAGAAAAACATGAGTTACTTTTTAAGGTAACTTCAGTTAGGTAGACTTCGCAGGTGGTAGAGTGGTAAAGAACTCACCTACCAACGCAGGAGATGCAAGAAACAGGGGTTCGATCCCTGAGTCTGGAAGATCCCCTGGAGAATGAAATGGCAACCCACTCTGGTATTCTTTCCTGGAAAAACCCATGGGCGGAGAAGCTGGGAGGGCTACAGACCATGGGGTCACAAAGAGTCGGACACAGCTGAGTGACTGAGCGTACCTTTCCAGGTACTCTCAAGGGCCAAGTATATAATAGTGGAGGTTAGGTTTCTCTGTGTTCTTTGACAGAGACTTAAAAAGCAAGCCAGGATCCTTTGTAAAACAAGAGATATTTTTAGCATCCATGTTCTAGTAATTTACCTCCAGGAATAAATAGGTTGAAGCCAAGCAGGCAGATCGAGAGTTACCAGGTCAGATGGATGGGGCCCTTCAAGTTCAAGGTGGGACGCAGAAAGGAGGAGGAGGACGAGCGGCCCCACGCCTGTAACTCGGTGCAGTCTGAGAAGTGAGGCTCTTTGTGACGGAGGAGGGTAGTTCCTGGCTTTGTGTCCTCCAGGTTTGGGTCCAGGTTGGACAGTAACTGGGACAGCTGACTGCTGTAGGGCAGGGGAAAGGATAAAACACTTTTGAGTTCCTTAAAAAGAACCTTCGACTGTCTTCAGAGTCTTCAGATTCGACTGTCTCAGCCTCTGAAACCCATAAATATAGAATTGAAATTAAACTATTTTTATGTTTTAAAGGGATGAAGTAAAAAATTACCAAGTAAATTCATTGGAAAAAAATGCGTGATGAGGAAATACACAAGAACAGTGGAAGGTGGTCACTGAGCTGTTGTATGGAAAGCTTTTGTTGACACAAAGTGTTAAAGGTGCCAAAAACTTCATTAACGTTAAGATAATATGTGAGTGATGGTAATGATCATGTAAGGGGAACTATTCAGAGTAAATTAAAACACAGCTATTAAAATGAGAAGAAAATATAGAAAAGGGGAAACTCATGTAATAGAAAAATTATAGCTGTCTCCACATTTCCTATTTGAATACCTAAACACTGGCAATGGCCTCAGAAAGTAGATACAACTACATTTAAAAAAGCAGAATTTGTGGTATATACTGATATAACACTAATAATAGTAAAGATAACATTAAGTACTATCATCTTTTGTACGCATGATGTGTTAGTCTCTATGCTGATTTCTTTGTGTATATTTCATTTAATTCATAGTGATTCTATGAGGTGTGGGTTTTGCTGTTAACTGCATTGTATGCGGAAGTGAGGCTCAGAGAGGTTCAATAACTTGCTCATGGTCACACAGCAAGTGGCAGAGCTGGAATTTGATCCTAAGTAGTCCAACCTGGGCTTCCCTTGTGGCTCAGCTGGTAAAGAATCCGCCTGCAATGCTGGAGACCTGGGTTTGATCCTTGGGTTGGGAAGATTCCCTGGAAAAGGGAAAGGCTACCCACTCCAACATTCTGGCCTGGAGAATTCCATGGACCATATAGTCCATGGGGTCGCAAAGAGCCAAACACGACTGAGTGACTTTCACGTTCTTTCAGTCCAACCTGAGGGCCTGAACTTGACCTTCATATATTCCACCCCCTACTAGATGTAATTATGTATTGAAAATAGTTGCATTTCTCCAACTTTGACTATATTTTCAATTACTGATTTACATAAGCATGATTTTGATGCATGCTTAATTTTAAATGACTGATTTATTGAGTATCTTTCACTTTGTAGACCAAAACAGCCATTCTTTTCAATTCCCATGTTTCAGATTTTTCTTCAGAGAACTGTGCATGGCTCAGTTCTTTGGTAATTTATGTTTTAGTTTTTCATCTTTGATTACTTAGGTTTGGAGTTTTAGCCCCCTTTTACTTTTAGCCCCCTTTTACCTTCTTTTCCTTGTCACGCATTACTTGTTTTTAGGAATATGATGTAAGCTCTAACTGCAATTTTATGAATTTCACATATACACAGTTAAAAGTTTTGAAAACAGGTAACTAAGAAGGTAAAGGTGTCCTGTTATCCTTCTACATAAAAGAGAACCAACCACAGTTAACATTCTGATATCTTTTCCTCTAGCCTTTTAGTCTTGTTTTTGGCCACTCCGGATCCTAGTTCCCTGACCCAGGGATCCAGCCCACTCCCCCTGCAACGGAAGCATGGAGTCCTAACTGCTAGCCAGCCAGGGACGTCCTTCTGGCCATTTAAAATCCGTTTACTGTGCGCTTGTGATTATATTGTAGATATAGTTATCTGTGCGCGTTGCATCTTCATTTACTATTTTAACAAATACTTTCTCAAGTTACACTCATTCGTGGAAGTAATTTTTAATGATTATATACCATTACATTATATGAGCATACAGCGTTTACTTAACAGTTCTCTTGCTTTGGATATGTAGGTTGTACCCAATTTGAACTATTGTAAATAATATTGAATATCTTTGTAAAACTTGTTTTCATTTATGATTATTTCCTTAGATTAATTCCATGAATATTTTTTGGATTAGAACCTCAGAATTTTTGTCTAATACAGTATTAACATTTTTAAGAATACTGAGGTTGATTACCAAGTTGTTTTCTGCCCTCAGTGCCCATTTCATGGCTCCTTGCCTACACAAGATGTTTTTATTTACTTCCATGCCTCAGTTTCTATATCTGTAAGATGGAAATAATAATAGGATCTACTTCAAAGGGTTGTGAGACCATGATGAGTTACCGCCAAGCATTTAGAGTAGTAATACCTAGCACAAAATAAGACCCCAATAAATCTTGGTTGTTCAGTATTATAATTTCTACAGTCTTTGGCTAAATTGATAGGTGTAAAGAGTATTTTATTGTTGAAATTTGCATTTCTTTGATTACTAGAGATAATGAAATTTTTCTATAAGGATTTTAGTGAATTTTTGTTTCTTTTTGAGACGTAGTTTGTCCTTTGCTCATTTGTTTCTCTTGGGGATATTAGTGCTTATATATTAAACACTAATTAGTGCTTAGTTAATTAGTGATTAACTTAATTGAAGTATTAAGCTTATGTGCTTTTTGTTATTGTTGTTGAAATTTTCTTCTGATTTATTACTTACTTTTGATTTTTTTTTTTAACCTGGGGATAATTTCCATTCCTATGTAATCTATTTTATCCTTATTTCTATTTAGCTTCTTTCATATTTTTAAATCCTAGAATCTTACCCGTTTAGAAATTTGATGATATTTTATTAAAAAGCAATAGCTGGATTAAAACAAACATCAAATACTTGAATCTCTCTGAAGTTTATTTATGTCTGTAGGGTGAGGAAAGGGTAAAAATCATCTGTCCTTCCCTAAAATAACACGTTATCTCAATGTCATTTATTAAATATATTTTTCTCTGATAGGGGATATCTTTGTAATCATCCATTAAATTCTTCATATTTATTTGCTGTTTTATTAATCAGGAAGCAGTTGGAGAGAGATGGAATCTGACTAGTCCTCTATTTCTTTGTTGTTATTTTTTGTATGCAGTGAATGAACAAAGATATTAAAACTCATCCCTAAAAGTCTTATTTTCATGTAGAACATAAGTATCTATTAGATCGTTGGTCAGTGCTTTAGTTGGACCACGTGGTCTTATTTTCTGAAATACCTATGAAAGAAACAGCTTCCTACCCCCTCCCCCCATGTTTTAAGAAGGATGAGCTATGGATTTCTCAAAAAAAAATTTAGTTTCGTGAAAGTGTGGAAATGTGCTTAACATTGGTAGGCTCTTTTTTTCCCCTTCAGGTAGAATATTTAAAAGTGATAAGTTTCTTATCACTCTATGCACAGTGATCTTAACTGTGCATTTATGTTCCAGAGAAAGAGTTCTGGGAAGTCAAGAAATAATGATTAACAGAATAGTGGGATTGATTTATGAGTGAAAGAAGCTGGTCATTTATAGCTTTTTGAATGATGGGCATATTTAAAAGGAGAGACAGTAGTTAGTGTTCGTATATTTAGAGAATATTCAGACAAAATTTGTTTTGGGCAGCTAAGAGATTGCTCCTGGAATGATAAGAAGAAAAGAACAGTTTAGAAAACAAATTAGCAAAAGCAGAAAGAAATTTATATATATATAATTTACATTGGGAATTGTTGGAAAGCAGAATAATCTCCCCAGAGAGCTGGTGGGTGGAATAAACTAGCTGTCTCTAGTTTCTGTAATTCATGGCAGATGCTTAGGAACGGGTTACATAAGAGGTTTCTGGGAATGGTTTAAAATGAAGTCTTGTAAAATGCGTGAGGTCAGGCTGGATGACCTAGGTGGTACTTTCTGACTCTCAGATCCTGTGATGGCTTGTGGCATTCTGCTGCTCAGCACTAATGTACCGTGGGGGTTATTTACTGGCAAATTCAGGTAGTGCTTATTGGTTGAGGATCAGAATTATTTGAAAAATAATAATTGACCTTGGAATATATTTGTTTCAGTTCAGTATCGTCCTCCTTTTCCTTGCTCCAGTTATCTTAATTTTTTTCATTAAATCAAAGTAAGTGTTTTTACCTATTGCTTTTCATTAGCCCCTGCTTTTAATTAACTTTTGATGTTGTTGGTGCCTTTTCCTTCTCGGAAAGAACTAATACAGTGGTTGGAACATGATTTTGAATAATATTTACCTGTAATGTACTGACCAAGTTGATCAGATGCTCAGTCCATGCTGTACAAGTTCTGTTCCATAACAAAAAAAAAAATTTTTTTTTAATGGTGTGTGTTACACCCTATAAGTCAGTTGATAGTGGCAGGTGCTAAAGTGGAATCTGTGAGACAGTTGGCTGGGGCAAGGGAATGAAATATTAAACCTCTTCTTCTTTTTTTAACCTTAACAAATTGAGCTTATGAACATTTACTGGGTGAAAGGACACTGATGCCCACCTTGGTTCACATGTTAGGCGGCACGTGTCGGGTGGGCTTTGCGTGGGCCTGCTGCCTCCGGGGGGCCTCAGGGCTCCCCCTTGGTTCACACGTTAGACGGCGCTTGTCGCGTGGGCTCTGCGTGGGCCTGCTGCCTCCGGGGGACCTCAGTGCTCCCCCTTGGTTCACACGTTAGACGGCGCGTGTCGCGTGGGCTCTGCGTGGGCCTGCTGCCTCCGGGGGGCCTCAGTGCTCTCATCGGTGTGCTCCCGGTGACAGTGCGTTTGTCTAGGAGAGCTGGCGGGTCGTGCTGTACAGGTCTTAACCCCGCCATCACAAAATGAGCAGGGCAAATAATGCTGGCAGATATTTCCAGTGAAAATGAAATGCCCTTTTATTAGCCCCATTATCAGGTTCAAACAATGTTCACTTGATCAATCTGGCAAGAGGACAGCCATACCATTCTTGATTACAGGTGGCGCTAGTGGTAAGGAATCTCCCTTCCAAGGCAGGAGACGCAAGAGACTTGGGTTTGATGCCTGGGTCAAAAAGATACACTGGAGTAGGAAGTGGCAACGCGCTCCAGTATTCTTGCCTGGGAAATTCCATAGTTGGAGAAGCCTGGCGGACTGCAGTCCATGGGACCGCAAAGAGTCAGACACAACTGAGCCACTCAGCATATAAAATATGTATCAATATCATTAACAGTGAAACCTTCCTAAAGATAAATATTATGCTTTGAGGTATTGGCTACTGCTAACACAAAGTTCTTGCAAGACGTTTAAGAAAATATCTCATCTTAAATTTGTTTATTTAAACTGAATCATCCTTTTAAAATATATATTCTTGAGCATGTTTTACAATATACGTGATGTATTGGCACAAGTACCTATTCAGTTTATAAATATACACATGGTGAGGACACATTACAGAGTTCTAATGAATGGCTGTTTGATCAAACAAGTTTGGAACATAAATGTTTTTAAAATAATTTAAAGATAGGAGGTTCGTATTTTTTAGTTCTTTGTATTTTTACTTTACATGCACAATTTAAATGTCTTTTCCTTGTTAAAATATCCGTGGAGTTAAGTCCGGTTTAGGTGACTTTTCCAGATTGAAATGGAAGAAAGTAAAGTAAAGTAGAATGTAATTAATCAAATTATAGAATGAGTCATTATAGGTGAAGTAAATGTTCAGTAACTGAGATCTCTAGAATTTAATACCTTAAAAATTGTTCTAAAATTCAACTTATTTGTGAGGAAGCTAGGCCTAAATCAGAGTGAAGAAACTATGAAATATTCTTTAAGAAGTGCTTCTTCAATAATTTTGAGAATAGATAAGAAACCAAGTTAATTGTGTTTTAGCAAATCTTTTAAATGCTTTCATTTAGCAAGTAGTTGAGAATTATTTATCATTACTCTGTTCATTGTTTGAATTAAAATTAATACCAAAGTGGTACTTGAATGGCCTTTTTTCCTTTTACATTTAAATAGGCTAGACCTTTGCTTTCTTTAGACCATTAATTTGTTTTTACACAGCCTGCGAAGGTAACCATCAACTCAGAATTAATTAGTGGGATCAAAATTAATGAGATTTTAACTGTATCTGGGTCATTTCTACTCTAGGTGAGTTTTCTTCATACAAATTGGACCAACATTTTCTTGAAAGAAGAAAAATTAAATTTATTTAAATCCATGTTTTAAAAGCAAAAAACCTCTTTTGTTGTGAGTTAAGTACCTCTAATAACTGTGCTTTCTTGGGCCTAGTAATACTAATTTTTGTTGTTGCTGTTTTCAGTCTTGATTATTTTGGCTATTTCAAGGCTGTTGCTCATTACAGTAAAACTAGACCTAACTCTTCAGATGCTTATTTTCGTTTGCATGGATGGTATAGCAGGGAGAGATAAGAAAGCCTTCCTCAGGGATCAATGCAAGGAAATAGAGGAAAACAACAGAATGGGTAAGACTAGAGATCTCTTCAAGAAAATTAGAGATACCAAGGGAACATTTCATGCAAAGATGGGCTCGATAAAGGACAGAAATGGTATGGACCTAACAGAAGCAGAAGATATTAAGAGATGGCAAGAATACATAGAAGAACTGTACAAAAAAGAGCTTCACGACCAAGATAATCACGATGGTGTGATCACTGGCCTAGAGCCAGACATTCTAGAATGTGAAGTCAAGTGGGCCTTAGAAAGCATCACCACGAACAAAGCTAGTGGAGGTGATGGAATTCCAGTTGAGCTCTTTCGAATCCTGGAAGATGATGTTGTGGAAGTGCTGCACTCAATATGCCAGCAAATTTGGAAAACTCAGCAGGACTGGAAAAGGTCAGTTTTCATTCCAATTCCAAAGAAAGGCAACGCCAAAGAATGCTCAAACTACCACACAATTGCACTCATCTCACATGCTAGTAAAGTAATGCTCAAAATTCTCCAAGCCAGGCTTCAGCAATACTTGAACTGTGAACTTCCAGATGTTCAAGCTGGTTTTAGAAAAGGCAGAGGAACCAGAGATCAAATTGCCAACATCTGCTGGGTCATGGAAAAGGCAAGAGAGTTCCAGAAAGACATCTATTTCTGCTTTATTGACTATGCCAAAGCCTTTGACTGTGTGGATCACAGTAAACTGGAAAATTCTGAAAGAGGTGGGAATACCAGACCACCTGACCTGCCTCTTGAGAAACCTATATGCAGATCAGGAAGCAACAGTTAGAACTGGACATGGAACAACAGACTGGTTCCAAATAGGAAAAGGAGTACGTCAAGGCTGTATATTGTCACCCTGCTTATTTAACTTCTATGCAGAGTACATCATGAGAAATGTGGGCTGGAAGAAGCACAAGCTGGAATCAAGATTGCCAGGAGAAATATCAATAACCTCAGATATGTAGATGACACCACCCTTATGGCAGAAAGCAAAGAGGAACTAAAAAGCCTCTTAATGAAAGTGAAAGTGGAGAGTGAAAAAGTTGGCTTACAGCTCAACATTCAGAAAACGAAGATCATGGCATCTGGTCCCGTCATTTCATGGGAAATAGATGGGGAAACAGTGGAAACAGTGTCAGACTTTATTTTTTTGGGCTCCAAAATCACTGCAGATGGTGACTGCAGCCATGAAATTAAAAGACGCTTACTCCTTGGAAGGAAAGCTATGACCAACCTAGATAGCATATTCAAAAGCAGAGACATTACCCTGCCAACAAAGGTCCGTCTAGTCAAGGCTATGGTTTTTCCAGTGGTCATGTATGGATGTGAGAGTTGGACTGTGAAGAAAGCTGAGCGCCGAAGAATTGATGCTTTTGAACTGTGGTGTTGGAGAAGACTCTTGAGAATCCCTTGGACTGCAAGGAGATCCAACCAGCCCATTCTAAAGGAGATCAGTCCTGGGTGTTCTTTGGAAGGACTGATGCTGAAGCTGAAACTCCAATACTTTGGCCACCTCATGCGAAGAGTTGACTCATTGGAAAAGACTCTGATGCTGGGAGGGATTGGGGGCAGGAGGAAAAGGGGAGGACAGAGGATGAGTTGGCTGGATGGCATCACCGACTCGATGGACATGAGTTTGGGTGAACTCCAGGAGTTGGTGATGGACAGGGAGGCCTGGCATGCTGCAATTCATGGGGTCGCAAAGAGTCAGACACAACTGAGTGACTGAACTGAACTGATACCGTTTTTATTTGGGGCCAAACACATTTTTGTGGATGGGGCATGTCATTTACCAGTTCTCACCATTATTGCACTGTGTGAGTGAAGAACAGAACTACTCTTTAAAATGTGCTTAATGTAAATACACGTGTCAGGAAAGAACATATCATGTGAGAATGAAAAACTAGAATTTTTGGAGTTCAGTTATTTTTTCCTTCAGAAAATTACACCCCACAATCTACTTTTTAAAGCACACCCTCTACTATGATTTAATTTTTGCTTTGTGTTTTACTAATAAGGGTGCTAACATGATGTAGAGACTTTAAATCTTTTTATGAGGATGGATTGCATTTTCTTGAATTAAAAAAAAATTATCCACCTGTATATAAATGGCAAAGGTGACAGTTCTGACAGTAAAACTTCTCTTGAGGATTTGGTGCCGGAGGTCAGGCTCTCTGTTACAACAGGGATACTGCAGGTTGTAAACTGCAGTCGCAGATGCTTGGCTGAGAGAGAACGTGTGGATCAGTGCTTCTCAGTTTTGTTATCACTTCAGATGTTGAGATCCACCAATAGAACATAATTTGAAAAACACCAGAGTAAAGAATATCCATAAAAAATTCACCTTTTTAACAGACTTCAGCACCCCCTGCCTAGGGCTCATTTTATCTATGAAAAGGAATGATAGGAAAGTATGTGAACATTAATGAAATGATTGTCAACTTGGGGACTGGGAAGTTGGGGAGTTAGATGTGTGACATTAATTAAGGATTAGTTCAGTTTAAAGATGGAGGAGGCTTCCCAGGTGGCGCAGCGGTATAGAATCCGCCTGCAATGCAGGAGACGTGGGTTTGATCCCTGGGTCGGGAAGATCCCTTGGAGAAGGAAATGACTACCCACTCCTGTATTCTTGTCTGGAGAATCCCATGGACAGAAGAGCCTGGTGGGCTGCAGTCCATGGGGTTGCAGAGAGTCAGACACGGCTGAGCCACTGAGCACGCACGCACACAGAGTCGGATACGACTCTGAGCGACTGAGGGCACGTTCTCTCATCAGTGCCTGATTAAAGGGTGTGAGTAGATGGAAAGGAACGCCTTTTAGAAACAGTTCTTTGCAGTGACTCATACACAGAGAAAACGATCACTTTAGATTTGTTTTCTCTGGTAAGAAAAATAAATAAAACAACTACTTTTTCGCAGATCCTTATTGCAACATAGAAAATGTGTGCACGTGCTAAGTCGCTTCAGTCGCATCGGACTGTCTGTGACCCCATGGACTGTAGCCCGCCAGGCTCCTCTGTCCATGGGGATTCTCCAGGCAAGAATACTGGAGTGGGTTGCCATGCCCTCCTCCAGGGGGTCTTCCCAACCCAGGGATGGAACCCAAGTCTCTTACATCTCCTGCATTGGCAGGTGGGTTCTTTACCACTAGCGCCACCTGGGAAGCCTCAAATACAAAATAGGTAATCATTCATGTGGCAGTCATCTTTTTGTAAATTGAATGATGGATATATTTGATAAATGTATTAATGATTATTTGTTGAAATGCAAACACTCCATTGTACTAAACTATTATTTTTTATTCCCCTAAACTATTGTCTTCTGTTAGCAGTATGTCTGGTGAAAGTAAAAAATACCTTATGTAGTGTGAAGTAATTGAAAATAAAGACATTACGTTCTATTTCTGCCATGTTATATTCTAACATTGCCTATATTTAAATGATATTTTTGTAGTTTGCCACTGTAGTTTGACTTACTGTTTAAATACAAGGTAAAGTTTTACATGCCATAGTCAGCTACCTTTTAGTCCTTAATGTCTTTTTTAAAGAAAGAAATGTTTTATGCGTATGAGGAAGCATGAAATAAATAAGCTTAAAAGATGTGAAGAAAATTCTATGTGATGTTTTAATAACAGTTTATAACATGATCTTTCTGAACTTAGTTTTCTTAACTTTGAAAATTAGTAAATAGCTACTATGCTGATTATAGTTTTTATATCATTATAGAACACAAAGCACAAATAGAGCTAACACAGTACCAAAGGTGGAAACACCTGAATTAAAGAACAAAGTGACGAGTTAAATCTTTCTGTCTTTTTCTAATGTTCTGCTTCATTCAAAAATTGATTTTGGGTTGTTTACAGGAAATAAACAGTATTTAGTTAGATAAAAATAAAGCAAAATCACAGTGAAGAGAACATGAGAGAGAAACTAGATAAGCCTACCAAGAGTCCATGTTCGGAAATGTATGCCCACACCCCGTCTGTTATGAGTGGAAAATTTAGGCCTATGTTTCCTAGTAGCCAAAACATCGAAGGAATCAGTTGCAGCAGCCTTCCCCAAAGTGTGTTCCTTAAAAACTGTGTCTTATGAGATTATGATGGTCAAATGAATGTAGATATTTGTAGGCCCTCTGTAGATATAATTATACTCCTATTACAGGTTAGAGGTTCTTCGAAGCTCTGTGGATAAAAACAACTGTAACTTGTGTTTCCCATGCATGTCTGGTCACCCCCTGCCCCTGCCTCCTGCTTTTTCTCATCTGATAACATGTCAACATTTCCCAATGAGGGAGATACTGTTCTTTAGCCAAAAAAGTCTGCTCAGGCAAAGCGCAGCAGAATGAGCTTTGAGAAATTTCTCCTCTGGATCCCATAGAAGGGATGAAGTTGAAAGTGAAAGTCTCTCAGTCGTGTCTGACTCTTTGCGACCCCATGGACTATACAGTCCATGGAATTCTCCAGGCCAGAATACTGGAGTGGGTAGCCTTTCCCTTCTCCAGGGGATCTTCCAACCCAGGATTCGAACCCAGGTCTCACCCACATTGCAGGCGGATTCTTTACCAGCTGAGCCACAAGGGAAGCCTGTAGCAGGGATCATATGTCTTAACATATAGCGCCTTAGCTCTCCTCCTCAATAAATAGCCACAGTAATGAGTTTCAGATGGCTATTTTCATATGGGTTCACCTTGATGTGAACCGGAAGCACAATCTAATAATTCACTACAAAGCTTTAAGTTGCTTGTACATGGTCTTTCAGACATACAAAGACTAATGTTTAATTTTCTCCATTGTGGATTCAGTTCTCTGTAGCCACTGAAAATCTTTACTGTCTTTGATTGTTTATATCATATTCCATCTTGTTCTAAAAAGGGATGGAAGGGCACAAAGCAGGGATGAGCAGGAAATACAGAGCAGGCTGTTTACTGAGCTTTTGTATGTTAGCTGAGGCCGTGTGTGCCTGCTGAGGTTCTAGGCGGAAGCTGTGAAGCACACCTACAGATAATACAAATGGCGGCTCTTCAGAAATGATTGTGGCAGAGGGAGCGTGAGGGTATTGTTTTTGAGCAAAGGAGCAGGGAAGAGCATGGGTCTAAAAGACAGAGTCACAGACAGAAGCGCTGCAGAGCGCAGCTCCAGCTGCTCACAAAGGGAAGTTCAGACAGGGAAAGAGAACACGTCATAACAGGTCAATTTCTCTCCAGCTCTGTCTGTTTGTATATAGCAATCATTTTAGTAAGGTCATCTTCAGATTTGAGCAGCAGCTTTTCCTAGGTGTCTTTTCCTTTTTAAAACTCGTTTTAATGTAGTCTTTTTCAAAGTGTTGTGATGATTGAACTGGGCATTTTAGATGTAATATAAAAGAAGAAAATTTTCGACACATTCTGGTGTTGTGGTTCGTGTTTTTGACAGCGGTGAATGTGTAACTAATTTTGATTTTACTGAGGACCAGATCCATGTTATTCCGAATTTAATCTAGATGTGATTGAGATTTATTTTTCCTTTCAGGCAAGAGTGCAGCACTGCATCTGTTCTGTAGCCAGTGACCACTCAGTCGGACTTCTAAGTTTGCGCGAGAAAAAATGCATTATGCTGGCGTCCCGTCATCTTTTCCCCATTCAAGTTATCAAGTGGAGGCCTTCTGACGATTACCTGGTGGTGGGATGTTCAGACGGCTCCGTGTATGTCTGGCAAATGGATACTGGTAAGAAAAGATGAGACTAGGAAGTTAAATGCGTATATTCGGCATGCTAGAAATGAAAAATCTTTTGTCTGAGGAAAAACCCCTGAAATGTCAAAAGGTTGCTACTTGTGTTTCTCATCACCGCTTTTTCTAAGTGTTCTTATAATTATCAACAAAAAATATTTAGATGTCCTCTAAAATATTTGTTGTACTCTCTCAGATACTTGTAGAGTATTTCACTGATCTTTAGAGAAATGTGGTTGATGACAATATTCAACTTAGGACAGATATCAGACACTAGATAGCTAAGTGATTTCTATATAATTCATGAGGCAAATTGTAATATTAAAGAATCATTTTTGCCTCTAGTTCAGAAACAATGGAAAAAGAATTCTCTTTCATTTGAACAGCAGAAAAATAATACAGGGCCTTTAATTGGAGGAGATAATGAAAAGTTTTAAGTTCTCGAGGGAACATGTAAAATTTCAGGGTTCAGATATTTTACATATGTGGCATAAGATGCTGCAGATAATGTTTAGCTTAAAAATATAGGCCATGACATATAAAATTTACATACAGAAACTTAGCGTTTTTCCTTGGAAGTTTTTAAGTATGTAACTACATGTTTATTAGTTTGGGCTTTTAAAAACACACTTTATTCTACTTTTACTATCCTAAGTCATCTATCAGTGAGTTAAACCTTTCTTTATGTCCCTAAAGAACGTATGTGCCATGTAATATTTCTACTATTTTTTCCTTTTTCTCTCTGAAACTGTTTTTTGTTTTCTTAAATATTCCTGTTTGAAATCGGACTATGTGTATATTTCTGGCTTGGACGGTGGTATAAGAGGGAGAGCTCACAGGTCTTTTTGGAGCAAGTAGCCATAATCTTCACCTATCCTTCATTTGCAGTCCTGGTTCTCTCTGATAGTGCACAAGCAGTTTTGACAAAAGGAAGTGTTCTTGAAGAGTGTCAGACTTCTTTACTTTGGCATTTAACATTTTTTTTTTTGGCCTGATTGTAAAACAGGTTCTTAGTTTTTGTCAAATTTTGAGAGCACCAAGTGAAGGTGAAAGTCGCTCAGTCATGTCCGACTCTTTGCTAGAACACTGGAGTGGGAGCCCTTCCCTTCTCCAGGGGGTCTGCCTGACCCAGGGATCAAACCCAGGGCTCCCGCATTGCAGGTGGATTCTTTACCAGCTGAGCCACAGGGAAGCTCAAGAGAGTACAAAGGCATTAGAAAAGAAAGATGAACTCAAATTCACCATTGTTCAGTGGGGAATGTGGACATGTTTCTCTCTAGTCTCATTGCTACACTTTAAAAAATGGATTTGCTGTCGTCTTTAAAAAATGGATTTGCTGTCGTAGTATGTAATTTTGTATCCTGTTTTGTGTTCCTTTCTGTTGCACCCTATCTGCTGAGCAGCACTGTTTCATGTTCGCTGATTTGGTTCATGCTACAAACCAGATACAGTTGACCCTTGAACAACATGGGGGTTGAGGACCCCACCTTCTTCATAGTTGAAAATCTGTGTATAACTTAAAAGTTGGCCCTCCATTCCCGTGTTTTCTTCATATCTGTGGTTCTCCATTCTTGGATTCAAATGACCAAGGATTATGTAGTACTGTAGTATTCACTACCAAGAAAAGAAATCCATGTGTATGTGGATCTGCGAAGTTCAAACCTGTGCTGTTTAAGGTTAACTATATACAGAGTTTGTCTTGGGCTCTGGGATTCCCTGGTGGCTCAGACGGTGAAGAAGCTGCCTGCAATGCAGGAGACCCAGGTTCGATCGCTGGGTTGGGAAAATTCCCCGGAGTACAGAATAACTATCCACTCCAGTATTCTTGCCTGGAGAATCCCATGGACTGAGAAGCCTGGCAAGCTACAGTCCATGGAGTCCCAAAGAGTCAGACATGACTGAGCAACTAACACTTTAACTTTTTT
>NW_011494921.1:6194617-6202752 GCF_000754665.1 Bison bison bison | reverse complement strand
CTGGAAAATCCCATGGATGGAGGAGCCTGGTGGGCTTCAGTCCATGGGGTTGCTAAGAGTCGGACACGACTGAGCGACTTCACTTTGACTTTTCACTTTCATGCATTGGAGGAGGAAATGGAAACCCACTCCAGTGTTCTTGCCTGGAGAATCCCAGGGACGGGGGAGCCTGGTGGGCTGCTGTCTATGGGGTCGCACAGAGTCGGACACGACTGAAGTGACTTAGCAGCAAAATGAAGATAATCATAGCTCCCATTTTATGGTGTTCCTGAGAGAATAAAATGACATAATGTGTACCTGGTGTGCCGTAGGTGCAGGAAGTCACATCCATGTATGTGTGTGTATTTTGTGTGTGTCCTTGCATATGTGTATATTTCCTATTATTGTTATTTAACAAACATGCTTAACTTGTTACTTTGTTAGCCTTGGGGATATGATTTACCTTTATTAAGAAATTTTTTTTTGAGAATTAATATTAAAGACAGTTATAGTGCTGATAATTATAAAACATTATTTTAAAATACTGCATATATAAACAATTGATATATTGTAAATACAAGAGTATGTTAAACTTGTCTAGAACTTTAAACATTAATATGATAAAGAATATAATTTTTCTGAATTTCGTAGATGCTGAAATATATGATACTTGAATACTTCAGATACTTGAAGGATATTTACAAAGAATGTGAAAGTCTTTACAAATGAGACCTTACTGGAAGGCGGAATTACTTTTCCAGTAGTTTCCCTAGTAGGAAATGACAAATAGCTCCTGACTGTATGTGTACCGAGGATGTTATTTTTATAACCGGTTTACTATAATTAAGCCCAGTACATAATATTGCAGTTGACCAATTATCTTCTGACCTTCAGGAGGATTTTGATAAACAGTCAGTCAATATGGCGTTCTTAAATCAAGATAAAGCTAGGGAAGCAGAATAAATTTTGGACTTCAACCATAATAGGGAGTGTACGCTCTTTTTCCATCTTTGCTGTTCAGGTTTTAGCTAGTGATATAAAGGTCCCTGGGGAGCCAGGAAGGCACATCCTGAAGGTATTGACATTATTTATTAATTAAATAAATAAAAAATGAAGCAAAAATAAATCAGATTCGGCCCAGGCTTAATGTATGAAATGTGTTTAAACTCTGAGGAGATACTTTTTGCCTCTACTTCATGTTTTGGGAATGTATTTTTACAGATGAAATCATATTACATGAAAACTACTCAGGCATTTTGTGCAATTTTCTGTTTGCCATTTTGAATTACACTGATGCTTCTAGCTTAACAGCACTTAAAAATGTCTTAACTTTATAATTTCATGGAGCATTTTGGTTATTTTTCTCTTCAAATGGGTAGTTTTTATTTTCAGTGTTCATTTCCTTATGAAATGAAGTTAAAGCTAGTAATACAAAACTTAGAGAGAGAGAGGTCCAAAATTTTTGTTCTTTTATTTATCCTCTTAATTATATGCTGCTGCTAAGTCGCTTCAGTCGTGTCTGACTCTGTGTGACCCCATAGATGGCAGCCCACCAGGCTCCCCCGTCCCTGGGATTCTCCAGGCAAGAACACTGGAGTGGGTTGCCATTTCCTTCTCCAGTACATGAAGGTGAATAGTGAAAGTGAAGTCGCTCAGTGGTGTCTGACTCTTCGCGACCCCATGGACTGTAGCCCAGCAGGCTCCTGTGTCCATGGGATTTTCCAGGCAAGAGTACTGGGGTGGGTTGCCATTGCCTTCTCCGTTAATTATATGCAGTAGTGCTTAATAGGGGGTTTCCCTGATGGCTTAGACAGTAAAGAATCTGCCTGCAATGCGGGAGACCTGGGTTCAATCCCTGGGTTGGAAAGATGCCCCGTAGAAGGGAATGGCTACCCACTAGAAGCCATGGAAATGATTATTCCTTCACAACTCTGAGTAGTTAGAAAGTTAGTGTAACAACCAGCAACAAGATTTGGCCAGCTCAACATCTTGACTCCTACTTACGAACTTATTAAAAAAGGTGGGTCACCGACCTAGATGGTGGCTGCTGCTTCATGGAGCATTCTGTAGGGATCAGGTCCTTATTCTGCACACCTGATGTTCCCAGTAAGCATGTGGTGGTGTTCCCACAGGCCTCTGACAAGGTCAACATCCTTTCTGTTGGGAGATAGTGGCATGCTTCAGGTAGTGACTGTTGCTGCAAGTTGTTCTTCTTATCTGACCATTACCGAGCCTGACACCATTGTTATCCGCACTTTTTATCATGTTTGCTTCATAATGAAAGTGATTCATCATATGCCTATTCCTGGAGGGACGGTTGTCAGTTGTTCTTGTACAGTTGCAAACACCAGCAGTGATTGCCAAATATTAGAAATTAGTGTATGAAGTCTTACCAGTTTACTTCGTTCTGTTACCTTTTTTCTTTTTTTTATTCCTGTCCCTTCAAGTTTTCTGAAATATTCCTGTTTTTGCAATAACTTCATGAAATATGTGTTTGAATCATTTTTTAAAAACTTAAGTATCCAATAAAATAGAATATGAACTAATATGGCTACTGGCACAACATATATAAAGCATGGATATCCAAAAACATTTATTTTGATTTATTTAAATTGATGTTTTTGCCTTGTTATTAAAATTACCAAAGAGAATCAGGAGGTGGTACTTCAGTCCTATCTTTTGTTGTTAGTAAAGAGTTTGCTGCTGCTGCTGCTAAGTCGCTTCAGTCGTGTCTGACTCTGTGCGACCCCATAGACGGCAGCCCACCAGGCTCCCCCATCCCTGGGATTCTCCAGGCAAGAACACTGGAGTGGGCTGCCATTTCCTTCTCCAGTGCATGCAAGTGGAAAGTGAAAGTGAAGTTGCTCAGTGGTGTCCGACTCTTAGCGACCCCGTGGACTGCAGCCCACCAGGCTCCTGTGTCCATGGGATTCTCCAGGCAAGAGTACTGGAGTGGGGTGCCACTGCCTTCTCCAAGTATTTTCTTCACATATTTGACCTTTTGCCTCCAGGATATAATACAATAGAGATCTGATTTTATGTTTCTGTTTCACATCATTGACTTTTCGGTATCTTCTGTATTTTTGTTATCATTCTATTACAAAAATAAGATAAGGACTTCCATGATGGCCCAGTAGTTAAGAATTCAAACTCCCAATGTAGGGGGCATGGGTTTGATCCCTGGTCGAAAAACAGAACTATTATAAGATCCCACATCCTGCATGGCATGGCCAAAAATTAAAACCAAACAAACAAGCAACCACTGTAAGATAGGATAGGCAGAGACACAAAGGATGAAATGGTTAAGGAAAAAAACAGTATTTTTCTAGTCAAGCGAAGTTTCTTATTTCCCTTTTGGATTCACTCTGAAATTTTGAAGGAAGAGGTTATTAGAGTGAAAGTATGACTCTCTGTTCAACCTTCCTCCCTGTGAGTCCTCTGTATAATTAATTACTAAGTCCTTCCCATTAGGTAGCCATCACCTGCCTTTTTTCTTTATAGTGTACTATTTTTATATCGGGCTGTATTTTTTAACACCCATGCTATCTTTGGCTTCCCTGATAGTTCAGTTGGTAAAGAATCTGCTTGCAATGTAGGAGACCCCAGTTCGATTCCTGGGTTGGGAAGATGCCCTGAAGAAAGGATATTCTACCCACTTCAGTATTCTTGTGCTTCCCTTGTGGCTCAGCTGGTGAGGAATCTACCTGCAATGAGGGAGACCTGGGTTCAATCCCTTGGGTTGGGAAGATCCCCTGGAGAAGGGAAAGGCTACGCACTCCAGTATTCTGGCCTTGGGAATTCCATGGACTGTATAGTCCATAGGGTCACAAAGAGTTGGACACAACTGAGCAGCTTTCACTTTCACTTTAATGCTGTCTTTATTGGTTTCTCTGTCTTCTGTTTCTACCTTCTAGTCCGTCCTGTACTTTCCTGGCAAATTAACTATAGGAAATAAAACAATAACAACCACACTTGATTCATGCCACTGTCTTAAAGACAAAAACATAAGCAATTTTAGTTCACATATCCTTTAAGACAAGACCCTCCGCAGCGTGGTACGCATCTGCCTTTTCTTATCTCCTACTGTTCTTTCATACAGACTGGTTGCTCTGTGTGAAGAATAGTTCTAACCAAGAATAATTGGGTCACTATGCACTATTTCTTGTCTTTTATATCATGCATATTGTTGCTCATGATTTTCATTCATTTGGAACATTATTTCTTTCTATTTGCTTATTCATTTAAGCAGTATATTATCTTTTAAGGAATAGTGAAAGTGAAAGTTGCTCAGTCGTGTCCAACCGTTTGCAACCCCATGGACTATAGAGTCCATGGAATTTTCCAGGCCAGAATACTGGAGTGGGTAGCCTTTCCCTTCTCCAGGGTATCTTCCCAACCCAGGGATTGAACCCAGGTCTCCTGCACTGCAGATGGATTCTTCACCAGCTGCGCCACCAGGAAAGCCCAAGAATACTGGAGTGGGTAGCCTATCCCTTCTCCAGCAGATCTTCCCAACCCAGGAATCAAACCGGAGTCTTCTGCATTGCAGGTGGATTCTTTACCATCTGAGCTATCAGGGAAACCCTCTTTTAAGGAAACGAATACAAAAACAAAGCTTTCCTTTTTTCCCCAAGCAGTTAGCATTTCTTGTAGCATTGCTTTATATAGATCCAGATTTCTATCTTGAAGGGCTTTCCTTTTGCCTAATATTTTTCTTGTGGTGCAGGTCTGTGAGTGATTCTTTCATCTTCTGTATATCTGAAAAACTTTATTTCACCATCATTTTGAAGATATTTCTTTCTGGGTATAGAATTCTATGTTGACAGTTTTTTGTTTATTCCTTTCAGTATTCCACTATCTTGCTTGTATTATTTCCAGTGAAAAATTTGCTATAAACCTTATCTTTGTTTCTCTATGTATATATCTATTTTTTGTGACTTCTTAGAAAATTTTCTCTTTATTATTGATTTTGAGCTGTTTAGTTGTAGTTTTCTATGTATTTCTTGTGCTGAGGGTTTGTTATACTTGAATCTATGGGTATATAGTTCTCAACAAATTTGGTAGGTTTTGGCCATTATTTATTCAACTATGTTTTTGATCCTCCCCTCTATTTTCTCTGTTTGGAGACTCCGATTATGTGCCTATTAGGATACTTGAAATTGCCCAGAGCTTGAGGATTGTATTTTCATTTTTGATATTATTTTTCCTGTGTTTAATTTTATAGTTTCTATTCTGCGTTTTCAAGTTTACTGAGCTTTTCTTCTGTAGGGGTCTTAAGGGAGAGGAAAGGATGCAGGTAATGCTACATGGGAGATCATTAGAGGAAGGAAGGATAAGAAAATGTTTCTGGCAGGCACTGATAAAACATATCCCTACGTTAAAAAATGTCCGTGCGTTTTTCCTTTCTTAAAAAATGGACGTTAGTCATCCGGAGTCGTGTAGTGACTGTGCACGTCCATGTCTCCCAGGAGCGCTGGACCGGTGTGTGATGGGGATCACGGCTGTGGAGATCCTGAATGCCTGTGATGAAGCAGCCCCTGCTGCTGTTGACTCGCTGAGCCACCCGGCGATCAACCTCAAACAAGCCATGACGCGCCGCAGCCTTGCTGCTCTGAAGAACATGGCCCATCACAAGCTGCAGACTCTTGCCACTAACCTCTTGGCTTCTGAGGCATCTGACAAAGTAAGTTTTATATGGGGGCTCACGTGTCCCCATTCAGCTTCATTTAATGACACAGCTTTGACACGTCTTAGGGAAGCATTTTGGGGAGATGACACTGATGAATACTAAGCTTCTGATTTTTAAGCAGGTTTATCCAACACAGTTTTGGAGTGTTTCAAGTATTTTGCATTTTGAAAAAGTAACTTGTTCTTACCATTCAAACTATTTTAAAATGATTGCTACAGACTTGAGTGACTTCAGTTTCTGAAATTAGAATGAACAGTTTGTGTATAATCCATCTTCTTAACTTTCTCAGAGTCTTCCTGTTGGAAGGTTTAACACTAGTGATATCTTCAGGAGAAAAAAGTAACAACTTAGAACAATTGTGGCTTATCATTTGTTTTAAAAATAGGCTCTGATTTTACTTAATGTTAGGCCATTTACAAGATTTAAGAAAATATGTGAGACTAGGTATGGTGAGATTGCACAGGTGCTGGCATTTTTCTGCGAGACCCAAACTCAACCACACTTTCCTTCCTGAGAGTTAAAATCAACCCACCAGTTACTTTAGTTAACAGAAAATTGTCTTACTAAAAGAAGAAGAGTCAACCCCAGTTCATTAATTGGCTACTTACCATTAGTTTTTTAGACACTAGCTACTATTTCCTTTGTGGTATTTGTGTTCTGGGTATTATTAGAACTAGTTTGTCTCTGGTAAATGGCTAAATGAAACCTAGAGACCATCCCAGTGTTTTCTCTGAATCACACTTAAAATTCCTAGTTCCATCTAAGAATTCATTAGAATTATGAATGAGTCACCAAATACTTTTATTTTCATTCTCTTTTATTCCTGATTCCTACTTTTTAAATGATTAGATGTGTCCATAAATAACAAAGGGGTTGAAAGGATTGTATACAAATTTGAAAATTTGCCCATGAATTAGTGAGTGCTAATGACATAGGAAATATTTACTACAGGCAGCTCCACTGACCTGTATCCTCTAGTAATTGGCAGAAATAGTTGATCATTCTGTCTTTCCTCAAGATATTAATGTTTTATTTTCTTTGTTATATTGTATGTTTCATAGATTAGAATTGTGAAATCCTTCTGTGGTTTTTTTTTTTCATGCTTTCTGTCCCATGCTCTGTAGAATAGAAAACAGGCTGAAATGCACTTGTTCCTATAATTTCTTTCAGGAGATCATGTGGATATTCCCTAGGAATTCAATGTTCATGGCACATTGTCTGATGTTCTGTATAATTCTGATATTAAGCAAACTTATAAAACAATACATTCCAATGGCAAGTGTGTAAGTTTGGCAATTCCCAAATATATTCTTTTTCTTCTTGATAGCCCCTAGAAG
This sequence comes from Bison bison bison, assembly GCF_000754665.1. Taxonomy (NCBI): domain Eukaryota; kingdom Metazoa; phylum Chordata; class Mammalia; order Artiodactyla; family Bovidae; genus Bison; species Bison bison. The sequence continues at coordinate 6,195,747 of NW_011494921.1, read as the reverse complement.
TAAAACTTTGGAAAAATAATGATATGACTAGAAAATTGAAGGGGAATAAGTGGTACAGTAACATTTATGAATGGCTTTTGTAAGTGGTCATGGTCCATTATGTGATTTTTTACAGTCTTGTTTGTCCCTGTTTTAATAGCGCATTTTATAGGGCAATTAGTGATAAAAGCACCAGATATCAGAGACACTACACTTATGTATTGTAAAATATATTGCTCGTGAACCTCCTCAGCCTTGTAGCAGTGGTAATTGTTGCCTGGCCTACAAGGAAAACAATTATAGAAGGGGGGAAAGGCTTAGGAAGCCAAGGCTGCAGGAGGATAATCACTTTATGAAAAATGTATGTTGGCCGGACCATTAGGGAGTTCTCTAACTATCTTCTCATGTTGACTTAGAGGCTCCTCCTGAGGGGAATATTTAAAGAGCCATTTGCTGGATGGCTTTCAAACCTCCAGAGAAATAGAGCCCACCCAAAGTTAAGGGAAAAAAAAAAAACAACGTAACTAAGAGCCGCTCAGTGGTACATGACTTGCTCTAGGAAATGGGATATTTTTTCTTTTTTCATGGGTCTCAATGGAAAGTAAAACCTCAATGGGAATACTCTATAGAAAGTATCCAGTTTTCTCCTGGTTAGTGCTGGCAATTGGGCTATTTGGAAGTAACAAATATTTTATATTGTTAATTAGGTTAATTTTGCCTGACATATACAGCTTTACGGGCAAAGATAGAGAATTTACCGTCCTGTGATTTTTTTTTTTCCTTCTTTCACTGGAGGAGCAAGAAGGTGATAAGTAGAATTATCCTTTATTACTGTATTGAATGCAGTACTTGGATGCAATCTCAAAAATGACAGAATGATCTCTGTTCATTTCCAAGGCAAACTATTCAATATCACAGTAATCCAAGTCTATTCCCTGACCAGTAATGCTGAAGAAGCTGAAGTAGAATGGTTCTATGAAGACCTACAAGACCTTCTAGAACTAACACCCAAAAAAGATGTCCTTTTCATTATAGGGGGCTGGAATGCAAAAGTAGGAAGTCAAGAAACACCTGGAGTAACAGGCAAATTTGGCCTTGGAGTACAAAATGAATCAGGGCAAAGGCTAATAGAGTTTGCCAAGAGAACGCAG
>NW_011494921.1:6194338-6194517 GCF_000754665.1 Bison bison bison | reverse complement strand
CTAACACTTTAACTTTTTTGCTGGAGTCAGACTCTGTGTGAATTTAAGATCAACCATTTGGCAGCACTGTGATCTATGGCAAGTCTCTCAATTTACTCATCTGTAAACTGAAGATACGGAGAAGGCAATGGCACCCCACTCCAGTACTCTTGCCTGGAAAATCCCATGGATGGAGGAGC
>NW_011494921.1:6176451-6194238 GCF_000754665.1 Bison bison bison | reverse complement strand
GATTGCCGGGAGAAATATCAGTAACCTCGGATATGCAGATGACACCACCCTTATGGCAGAAAGTGAAGAACTGAAGAGCCTCTTGATGAAAGTGAAAGAGGAGAGTGAAAAAGCTGTCTTAAAACTCAACATTCAGAGAAGTAAGATCATGGCATCTGGTCCCATCACTTCATGGCAAATAGATGGGGAAACAATGGAAACAGTGAGAGACTTTATTTATTTGGGCTCCAAAATCACTGCAGATGGTGAATGCAGCCATGAAACTAAAAGACGCTTACTCCTTGGAAGGAAAGTTATGACCAACCTAGATAGCATATTCAGAAGCAGAAACATTACTTTGCCAACAAGCGTCCATCTAGTCAAAGCTATGGTTTTTCCAGTAGTCACGTATGGATGTGAGAGTTGGATTGTGAAGAAAGCTGAGCACCGAAGAATTGATGCTTTCAAACTGTGGTGTTGGAGAAGACTCTTGAGAGTCCCTTCGACTGCAAGGAGATCCAACCAGTCCATCCTCAAGGAAATCAGTCCTGGATGTTCATTGGAAGGACAGATGCTGAAGCTGAAACTCCAGTACTTTGGCACCTGATGTGGAGAGCTGAGCGCTTAGAAAAGAGCCTGGTGCTTTAGTTATTATCCTCAAATTTTCCAATGATGAATCTAAAGGACATTTGGATAGAACATAGCTTGACAAATTTTTTTCTGTAAAGGGTATATAGTGAAAAAAAAATTAGGCTTTGTGGCCTATATGACTTATGTCAAAGTGATTCAACTGCCGTAATAGTGGCATTAAAGGAGCTGTGCGTGCGTGCGTGCTTAGTCGCTCAGTTGTGTCTGACTGTTTGAGACCCTGTGAACTGTAGCCAACCAGGCTCCTCTGTCCATGGGATTCTCCAGACAAGAATACTGGAGTGGGTAACCATTCCCATCTCCAGGGGATCTTCCTGACTCAGGAGTCGAACCTGTGTGCCCTGCATTGCAGGCAGATCCTTTACCATCTGAGCCACCAGGGAAACCAAAAAAAGGTATAGACCCTATGTAAATGGATGAATGGGGCTGGCTCCCAATAAAATTTTATTAACGAAAATAGACAATGGGCTGAATTTGGCCCTGGGTCATAGTTTGCTGACCCTTGCATCTGAAGATGGCATTATTTTATCAAGGTCTGGATATAGTTCCCCTGTTGAATGACCTTTGCTTCATTTTTGAAAAGCAGAACAGAGGAGTGGTTTAGAGGCCAAGTTCAGATGACAGATGTATCTCTGTTCCAGTTGCATCTCAGTCATTTCCTGCCTTTTGGTGACCTTGGACAGGTAACCTCCAGTGATCTAGGTTACACATGTAATTGAAAGCAAATTCTTGTAAAGGAAGTAAAGGTTAACAGTATATTAGAGAATTGAAATAACACCAAGACTGTGGAATAAAAAAGAGCATATGGAGTTAATAATTAATAAAGTCACTGCTCATCATTAAGAGCTGTTTTGGTAGAGATAATTGGGTCGGAAGTCAGGATACAATGAGTTAGGAATGAACGTGAGATCAAGTGGAGGTGCAGTGCGTGGAAGAAGTTTGCTGTTAGAGGAAAAGAAGAGAGTAGAGTTAGCTTTGTCGGTGGTTGCAGGGTTAAGATCAGAGTTTATGCTTTGGGAGCTCACTGACCCTTTTGCTGGTGGAGGGAGTTATCGGTGGGGCCGTGGAAGAGGACATGGTGCTGAGAATAGAGTTGAAGAGTTCACCCTTCTGAAAAACTCTTCCCTTACAATCTGTAATGATGAAAAGAGGGAGGTGAATATAACAAGTTATTTTCAGCAGCAGCATTTTCAGTGGAAGAAGAGTGATATTTGTTAAAAAAAAAAAAAAAAAGGAAGTGGTAATAATCCCTTGAAGGTAGTCTCATCTTCTTTTTTTTTTAATCCGTCGTTCAACTCAGAACAGGTGCTCTGCTGGGTTAGGAGTTAGAGGACTTGTACGATATAAATAAATAGGAGGCCGTAACTGGCGTGTAGTGATATTTGAAGAATGCATAAATGAATATGTCAAGAAGCACGTCTGGGCATATCTGGTGATTTTTTTGACAAGTTTTCCCATAAAGCATTTGTCAGACACTGGTTCTTAGTGAGGCGATCTTGATGGATGCCTTGGGCCAGCAGAATTTTATCCGTGAAGCTAGAAAACCCTTGTGGCCATGGAATTCATTTCATAGGCCTACTCTGTGTAACTTTTTATTGGGCCTCCTTACATCTTAGGCTGGAGAAGGAAATGGCAACCCACTCCAGTACTCTTGCCTAGAAAATCTCATGGATGGAAGAGCAAGGTAGGCTACAGCCCGTGGGGTTGCAAAGAGTCAGACATGACTGAGCAACTTCACTTTCACTTTTCACATCTTAGGCATTGTATCAATCAGAATCACCCTATTTATGTTGAAAAAGAATGAAGTTTAAGAAATTGAAAAGTGGCCAGAATGATTTATCTTTTACCTTGCATTTCTCTGTTGTCTCTCTCTGCATGTCTCTCTCTGTTGTCAAAACCCTGAAAAAATGAATGGGCTATATTTGCAAAGGTCAGTAGCTTTGTATTCTGTGTAACTAGGCCATAGAATGGGATTTAGAAGTCAAATATAACCTACTGAGAACATACTCTGTGTCTTTTGCTTGCAGAATTCATTCTGTAAAACAAAAAAAATTTGTACTGATCGAATTGACTTTATGATTCATTGTGAAAAGGGCACTTGTCCAGTACAGACAGGGACAAGTCAAATGACGTTATGTACAGATACCAGGCCTTTCTGATGAACTGTTTTCAGCCTTAGAAAAATTCTTATGATATATCTGACCTTTGGAGAATCAATTAAACATGCTTAACATTCTGTCCCCAAACTTTAATGAATATCTTAACAGAAAATATGAATATGTTAATTGTATATTTATTATATACTTATATATGAGTTCAGCTTTGGGTTCTTCTAAGTGGTTATTAAGGTAAAATTTTTATATTACACTAATTACTGTCTAATTGTTAATAAATAAAGTTAGGGAGACCTAGCTAAGCAGCTGAACCTTAAGGGAACAAGGGAGTGAGTGTCTCACTGTAGGAGAAGATTTATTCAGTGCCTGCGTGACCGGTGCTTCCCCTTAGTGGAGGATAATAATTAGAAACCGAACCTGGATGCTTTGTACGCTCATGGCTCCTGCGATGACATTGCATCCAGTCCCTCTCAGAAAACAGAGCTGGACAGTATGTTTACAAGGCATATACAGTGATGCAAACAAAGGTATCTTTTAAGTATTTCTGTCTTCCTAAATATATGAAATACCTTGGGCTAACCCCATGACCTCCAGTTCTAAGCAGACACCACAGTGCTTGTTCCAGGCCCCCTGCCTTGGCCTGTTACAACTCTCCTCTCACCTGTTAGAAGCCTCACCCAGCACTTTCAGTGTATTGATTTGCTCAGCTCCCCCTTCATGTAGACAATTTCCTGCCCACCCCAAGTCTCCTCTCAGGCGTGCTGACCAACAGCTTACCTCCCAGAAATGAGAAGCCTTTTCTTTCTGATTCTTAGTATGTTTTTACTCTCCACCTTCTGCTTCTCTTAGGTGTGATCAGTTGTGTTTATTTATTCTCGTGTTTCTTTCTGTTTAGGTTTCTTTGTCAAAGTGATGTTTTATTTTTAATTCTTTCTTGAATTCAGTCATTTCATTTCTGATTTTTCTAATTCTTATCTGTGGTGTTCTTTCATAGTGAGTATCATTTTAAAAATGTTCTCTAGCTTGTTTTGAAATAGCACATTTGTTTCAGTCTGCTTCTTAAACATGTCTGTTTTCTTGCTCTTATTGTCTCTCTCTCTCTAATAGTAGCTTTATTTTATTTTTTTGGCCATGCCATGTGGCATGCACGGTTTTAGTTCCCTGACCAGGGGTCAACCGCGTGCCCCCTGCAGTGGAAGCATGGAATCCTAGCCACCGGCTCACCAGGGAAGTCCCGATCTTATTCTCTCTTTGCAATAATTTGAGCTCAGTACCTTTTGGAGTATTATTTGTGGGATGATTTTTCCTGGATTTTTTAGTGATTAATTCAGGCAGCATTTTTAGCTTCAAGGACTCCTTCTGTTGTTTGACGTGGTTCAGTAAGATGGTGACTTGCTTTCTGACCGTTTCCGCCACTGTTCTTTGCCTTACTTTTCTTTTTTAATTACCTGTCCATTTTGTTTACGTTCTTAGCGCTTTCTCATTACCGGGGCATCCTTTCCTACCAGGGAGCCCTGAGGCATCAGTGTTGCAAGGACCTCACGTTTCTCACAACTGTGGACTCCCGTGTTCACTTGCCGTTGAGGTAGGTGAGGCTCTCCCAGGTTCATCTGCTCTTTCCAGACTTATTTTTCAGACGAATATCTGTTGGCTCTTACAGGGTTTTTTTGGCAGAGCTCTCAAGTGCACTCCTGCTTCCCTCTTCCCTCCTTCCTACAGCGTGCCTGACACCAGGTGGCTTTGTAGCTGTTGCTGGCCTTTCCCGTCCACTTGGATTTTGGAATTTATGGGTGTCCTTCATCACTTAGTTCTGCTGAAAATGTCCTCAGTGGGTTTCAGTTATGCCATCCAGTTGCTCTGTCTGTTTTATGGGGGGTTTGGAAAAACCCAGTAACTACGCTGGTGTCACTGCTGTGATCTTCCCAGAATCCCCTTCAGTCTGATAGTCTTGATATTAAGTATAAAATTCATTGACATGAATTAGTTAAAGACAAATCATACTAAACATTTAAAATCTTACCTGTGTATTATTTGAACTAGATGAAGCATATATGTGAATATATTTTTTCTGGTGCACACTGGTAAGATACCAGTGTGGTTTTGAATTTAAAGGACACATACTTTCTTTTTGGGCTTCCCTCGTGGCTCAGTGTTAAAGAGTCTGCCTGCAATGCAGGAGACTCAGGTTCGATCCCTGGGTTGGGAGGATCCCCTGGAGAAGGAAATGGCAGCTCACTCCTGTATTCTTGCCTGGGAAATCCCATGGACAGAAAAGCCTGGCAGGCTACAGTCCATGAGGTCGCAAAGAGTCAGATGCGACTGAGTGATTAAATGACGACAAAGGTATTTTGAAGTAATTTGATAGAAGTGTAAAGATTCATGACTAAAAATCAATATGTTAGTTCTTTGGGTAAGAAATAGTTTCTTCCTGTCTAATATGATTGGGAAATCTGCTCTTTATTAGACCACACAACATATTTTCAAAGTTCTTGACTTTTGTAGCCTCTGTTAGAAAATAATTGAATCAGTGTAGTTCAGGAAACTTTCATTGGCCCTTAGGTACTCTTTTAGGCCCTCGAGAGCCCAAATGAATAAGACATGACATTCACCCTCGGGAAATATAGACAGATAAATGCAGTGCGATGCAGCAGTGAGATGGCCAAGGAGCCCCGCAAAGTGCTGCAGACGCCTGGCCTAGGCTGACGAGACCAGGACGGCCTTCTTGGGGGAGGGGGCGCTGAAGAATGAGTGGAGCATCGTCAGGTGGGGGGTGTGGGTGGGTGGCGGCTGGCAGCTGCAGGGAGGGCAGTGGGGACTGACCCGTGTGCTCAGTGGAGCTGGGGGCCAGCCGAAGACACACGGGCGGTGGGGGCAGGCAAGCCATCTGCGTGTACCTGGCAAGCCCTAAAGCACTCTCTCTTACCTCAGTAGCTTTCAAACTAAAAAAGAAGTAGCGTTAGAATCCTTCCCTCAAAAAGAACTTCTTGTGAAAGCCAGTACCTACATCAGATCTGAGGATACATAGGGGAGAGTATTAATTGAAGGATGGTTTGTGAGCTGGGTTTGGCAGGACCTATTGATCTGTTGGGCTTCCCTGGTGGCTCAGCTGGTAAACAATCCACACGCAAATGCAGGAAACCCCGGTTTGATTCCTGGGTCAGGAAGATCCCCTAGAGAAGGGAACGGCTACCCACTTCAGTATTCTTGGGCTTCCCTGGTGGCTCAGCTGGTAAAGAATCCGCCCACTCCAGTATTCCTGCCCGGAGAATTCCATGGACAGAGGAGCCTGGCGGGCTACAGTCCATGGGGTCGCAAAGAGTCGGACAGGACTGAGCGACTAAGCACAGCACACGTGATTTGTTAGGCAGAATGGGTAAGGGAGGGTAACTCAGGTTTCTGACTGGTAGATTGACTAGAAGTGGCTCTGCCCGGTGTGAGGGTGAATGTAGGCTCAGGTTTTGCGGGGCTGATGCAGATGCTTTGTGTATGATGCGGGGTGGGGAGAACTCAAGGGAGGGTGTGGTGGCGGGTATCCAGGTGGAGGAATCGCCGGGGCCCACTGCGAAGTGGACGAGGTCCCTCAGAGAGAGCAGATGGGCTGAGAGAGACTCAAAATCCCGACCTGAAGGGGAGGAGAGGAAACGTGGAGAGCAGGGGGTGAGAGGAGAACCTGGAGGAATGTGGACTTGCAGACAGGGAGTCGGGCATTTCCGGATGGGCAGAGCGATCAACTGTGTCAAACGCAGTCAGTGATGACCGTTAGAAGGACTGAGATGTGTGTGTCCGTGAGGTCACTAGTGACCTTTTCCAGAACTGTCCTCCCAAGATGTGTGGGCCAGAAGCTGGATTGCGGTGTATTCAGGAGTAAATGGGCTTCCCTGGTGGCTCAGACGGTGAAGAATCTGTATGCAAGGCAGGAGACCCTGGTTTGATTCCTGGGTCAGGAAGATCCCCTGGAGAAGGGAATGGCTACCCACTCCAGTATTCTGGCCTGGAGAATCCCATGGACAGAGGAGTCTGGAGGGCTATAGTCCATGGGGTCGCACAGAGTTGGACACGACTGAGCAACTTTAAGTTCACTTAAAGGACTGAATGTGAAGTGTGGAAATAGACATAGCCAAGTGCAGAACACTTTTGAAAAGTTTGCAGGATAAAGGGAGGAGAAAGAGAATAGCCAGAGGGGAATGCAGTCTTGGAAACAGGTTTGACTGTGGATTCAGGGTACAGAGCCAGGGGAGAGAGGCAGGTTCGTGATCAGGATCGGGGGGAGACAGCCTGTGACGCTGGATTCCACGTGGGATGGGAAGACGGCAGATTTTCAAGGCAGAGGGAAGGCAGTTGGCTTTGACCCGGGGGAGGAAAACTTCATTTTCTGAACCTGAGTTTTAAGGGAAGACGCCGTCTCTGTGACATGAAAGTGAACGTGCTGGTGGAGAAGCTGCAGAACTTCCCCGGAAGATCCAGCCCCGACCTCTAGTGAAGGTGGCCACCGTGACCAGCGGATTTCCAGCACAGACGAAACAGCCTTCTTCTGGAGGAAGATGCCACCTAGGACTTTCATAGCTGGAGAGAAGAACTTAGGGCCTGGCTACAGAAGTGCCCAAAGACAGACTGACTGTCTCGATAGGGGCCAATGCAGCCAGTGACTCGGAGTGGAGCCAGTGCTCATTTATCATCCTGAAAACCCTAGGGCCCTTAAGAAACAGGGAGAATCTCCTCTGCCTGTGCTCTGTGAATGGAACAACAAAGCACATCCATTTACATCACGGTTTACTGAGTATTTTAAACCCAGCATTGAGATGGTAGTTTGGCCACCTGATGCGAAGAGCTGACTCATTAGAAAAGACCCTGATGCTGGGAAAGATTGAAGGCAGGAGGAGAAAGGACAACAGAGGATGAGATGGTTGGATGGCATCGCTGACTCAATGGACGTGAGTTTCAGCAAGCTCCGAAAGATGGTGATGGACAGGGAGGCCTGGCGTGCTGCAGCCCCTGGGGTCGCAAACAGTCGGACACGACTGAGCGACTGAACTGAACTGAACTGAGATAACAACTGAGACTCTGTTGCCCAGAGTAAAAAGGTGCCTTTCAAAATCCGACTGCCGGTTGCCAGTGCGCCTGGTGGCTGCCTCAAGCGCTGCTGGAGATGCACAACGAGAGCCACGCTGTTTCATGCCTGCTGCACCACACCTATTCTGCAGCTCATGGACCCAGGGGGTAATTGCAACTTGTAAGTCTTCTTACTTAAGAAATGCTTTTTGTGAGGCTGTAGCTGTTACATTTGGCATGTTTGGTGCTTCCTCTGATGGATCTGGGCAGAGTAAATTGAAAACCTCTGAAAAGACTTCACTTTCTAGATGCCTTAGAATGTCTGTGATTCACGAGAAGAGCTCAAAATATCAACCTTCATAGGAACTTGGAAGAAGTCGACTCCAACCCTCAAGGATGCCTTTGAGGGGTTCTAGACCTCAGTGGAGGAAGGAACTGCAGATGTGGTGGAAATGCCAGCAGAGCGAGAGTTAGAAATGGAGCCTAAAGATGTGAGCGAGCTGCTGCCTCCTCGTGATGAACCTTGCGCAGATGAGGAGTGGTTTCTGCAGATGAAATCTACTGCTGGTGAAAATGTTGGAAGGTTTTTGAAATGACAACAAAGGATTTAAACTGTGACATATACTAGGTTGATAAAGCAGCAGCAGAGTTTGGAGAAGATTGCCTTCCAATTTTGAAAGAAGTTCTGTGGGTAAAATGCTGTCAAACCGTGTTACCCGGTAGAGTGGGATCGTTAATGACAGGACGAGTCCATCGATGCAGCAAACTGCATCGTTTTCTTATTTTTAAAAATCGTCAGAGTCACCCCAGCTTCAGCAGCCATCACCTTGGTAAGGTCAGTGACCATGAGCATCGAGGCAGACCCTCCACCGTCAAATAGATGACGACTTCCTGAGAGCTCAGGTGATGGTTAACAGGTTTTTGGTTTTTTTTTTTTTCAATTTTGTTTAGCAATAAAGTGTTTTGAATTTGGTAGGTACAGCTTTTAGATATAATGCTGTTATACTTACAGTGCGGTTTAAACGTAACGTGCAGCTGCACCAGGAAACTAAGCAATTCACGTGACTCCCTTTATTGTGATATCACCCGCCTGATCGCGGTGGTCTGCAAGGAGGCCTGTGCATTCAGAGATCTGTCCATTCTTCTTCCACGATTCTCTCTCTTCTTAGTTTGTGTCAAGATACCTGTTTTTCTTAATCACAGTCACACCTCAGTCCCCTAGCAGCAATCAGCCTTGGTTAAAGTCACGCTTTCTCTGGGAGTGGATGGGTTTAGGGCAGGGGGTAGGACAAAGACAGAGGAGGGGATTCATGGTCATAAAGCAGGATGCTAGGTTTTCACAGACTGATGTAAATTGGTTCTCAATCTTTTCACTTACATTTCAGTAAATGTAGTACAGTTGACCCACCAACAGGGGTTTGAGCTGTGTGGGTCCACTTGGAACCTTTTTTTAATGGTAAACACCACAGCACTCCAATCCAGGAGCGGTTGAATTTGTGGATAAGAGGAACCGTGGTTATAGAGGGCTGACTGTAAATTACACGCGGAGCTTTGACTGCTCGGATGGGTGGACGCCCCCAGCCTCCGAGTTTTTCGGGGTCAGCTGTCTCCGCTCTCCGCAGCGTGCGGAGCGGCCTTGTTCCGTCGCCCACCCCCACCAAGGCCCGCGCCCGGCTACTCCCACTCATCTCGGGAGCCTCGATTTGACGACCACTACTTCCGCAAAGGTGCTGAAGGTTTGCAGGCGATGCCGCTGAGTTTGGCAGTCAGCTGAGCCTTCTCAGATGCCTTGGCGCTGGGCGTGTGTGTCTGGCCCGGTACTTACTCTCGTGTACCGGTACAGGAAGCGGCAGCTGTGGTTGTTTACGCGCTGTGCTTCTATCGGGGCTTCTCCACGTTAGCGCTGCTGGCGTTTGGGCTTGTAGTGCTCTCTTCTGGGGACGGCCCTTGCAGTGCAGCGTGTTTCTTGGCGCCCCGGCCTCCGCCCACCGCACGCCACCAGCACCCTCTCCAGACTGTGACTCACGAAGATGTCTGCGGACGTTGCCAGTGTCCTTTGGGGCTATGGGGGAAACCGCCCGTGGCTGAGATCCACCGCTTTCTAAGCTCCTCAAAGGACCATTTGCTTTTTCTGTGTTTCCAGCGCGCAGCAGTGCTCGCTGCGTTACAGTGAGCAGGCCACTGCCTGAAGGTTGATTAATGTCGGGTGGCTTCACCTCTTCCCTCAACTCCCAGCCTCCATCTCCCCAGGCTCTGCAGAAGGGACGCTGAGAACCTCTTGATGTCTAGAATCAAAGGTCAAGTAGGTACAGGAGGGCCTGAGCTTCCTGCCCCATCCTGACTGCTGACAAGCTGCCAAACCAGTGTGACTGACAACCTCTTAGCTTCCGTTTGTTTTTAGCTTTAAAGTGTGTGTGTGTGTGTGTGTGGTGGTGGTGGTGGTGTAATGTTGTAATGAAGTTAAATGAGCAACGTGTTTGCAAACATTGATCTCAGTAGGTATTCAGTGCACACTTGTTTGATACTCCTGATTGACTGATTGATTGATTGCATTCATTCGGCCAGTATTGAGCTCAGACGCTGAGAGGGCCCCAGATGAGAACAGTGTAAAGTGTGTTAGTCACGCCTACACCCCACAGACCCTGGCCCCGAGGAGTTCCTGCTCCAGTATGGGGGGCACCGGGCCGTTCACTGGGCTGAGCTTTCGTCTAGACCATGGGAGCCGGGTGCGACAGACAGAGCCCAAGAAGGGGCTGGGAAGTTTTTTCTGAAGGGTCGTGTGCCTAGAGGCTTGACATCTGGAAGAAGTGTGTGCAGGAACATCCCAGGCATAGAAAGTGGCGCGTGCAGATGTGGGCAGGGCAGTGATCGGGCCAGAGACTGCAGCGTGTGCTGAGACCACTGGTGGGAGAAGAGGGTAGACGCCTAGGTGGCGCCGTGGTAAAGAATCCGACTGTCGATGCAGGAGACGCAGGTTCCATCCCTATGTCGGGAAGATGCCCTGGAGGAGGCATGGCAGCCCACTCCGGTGTTCTTGCCTGTAGAATCCCATGGACAGAGGAACCTTATAGGCTATAGTCCATGGGGTCGCAAAAAGCTGGACATGGCTGAGCACAGGCATGAGAGTCGACGTGTGTGAGTCTTTCTGAAATCAGATTCCTCGCCACAGTGACCCAGGAGCAATTAGAGAGGTTTTCTTTTTTCCTTTTCATTTCGTTAGCATTTAGTCCGGTCTTTTCTCTTACACGTCAGTTACCCAGAATCTCAATTGTATTTCCATTCTTTCACAAATGTGTTGAGTTTTGTATACAAAATAGAAGCCCTTCAAACACAGTTTCTTTCCTTAAAACACAGTTTCTTTCCTTTAGTGATTTAAACTTTTCACATGCGTCTTTAACATATTCATTTGTAATATTGAATAAAATAAGCTGGATTTTATTATCTCTGTTTTCCTAGCAAGAGAAACACTGCTTGTTTTTATCTATTAGCTGTTGACAACAGCTCTCTGAAGTAAGTAGTCTTTCTTTTATTTGGGAGATGGAAGAATTAATGCTGGAGATGTTGAGTGGTTCATGTAAAGATCTGTCTAACAGAGAAGCGTCTCTAGGGCTCCAGGTCTTGTTCCTTGGTCCCTTGGCCCTTTGGGAAGAGTCTCAAGTCATTCCCCCTGTGCTAGTGTTGTGGAAAGTTAGCATATTAATCTAGGAATGTCTTAATATGTTAATACCATTTGGCTGTTACTGTTATTCCAATATTATCCAGTAAGACCTGGCCTATAGAAATATCTTTAGAAGAAAGTTTCTTTATAAAAAGTGTTTTTATTTAACACATAATTAATTTGTAATTTACCTTTTATTTCTGTCATATGAAATAAATTACAGTACAGTATAAAGCCTTGGCACATCCCAGGTGGCTCAGTAGTAAAAGAATCCACCTGCCAATGCAGGAGACTCTGGTTTGACCCCTGGGTCAGGAAGATTCCCTGGAGGAGGAAATGGCACCCCACTCCAGTGTTCTTGCCTGAAAAATCCCATGGACAGAGGAGCCTGGTGGGCTGTGGTCCATGGGAGTCACACAGAGTCCAACATAACTGAGCGTGTGCGCGTGCACACACACACAGACACATACTTAAAACCTTAATAACTAAAATACCTCTATTTTTGGTTTATGCTTATTAATATACTTGTTAATGAAAACACATGAAAGGAGGTGAAATAACATCATCTAATGCTAGATAGCATATTGAAAAGCAGAGACATTACTTTGCCAACAAAGGTCCATCTAGTCAAGGCTATGGTTTTTCCAGTGGTCATGTATGGATGTGAGAGTTGGACTGTGAAGAAAGCTGAGCACCAAAGAATCGATGCTTTTGAACTATGGTGTTGGAGAAGACTCTTGAGAGTCCCTTGGACTGCAAGGAGATCCAACCAATCCATTCTAAAGGAGATCAGTCCTGGGTGTTCTTTGGAAGGAATGATGCTAAAGCTGAAACTCCAATACTTTGGCCACCTCATGCGAAGAGTTGACTCTCTGGAAAAGACCCTGATGCTGGGAGGGATTGCGGGAAGGAGGAGAAGGGGACGACAGAGGATGAGCTGGCTGGATGGTATCACGGACTCAATGGACGTGAGTTTGAGTGAACTCTGGGAGTTGGTGATGGACAGGGAGGCCTGGCGTGCTGCAGTTCATGGGATCGCAGAGTCGGACACGACTGAGCGACTGAACTGAATGAGTATCTTGTAATTCATACCTAATCACAAAATCCCATTCTATCCAAAATCAAATATTTAGAGTAAGTATATTGTCTAATTCCAACTTAAAACAGAATTCTCTGAGGGAAAGCTCATCTTACCTGTTTTCCTAACTGTCAGTGTGCAGTAACGGCAATACGACAGCAGAGGGCACCAAATCTCCATCTCAGTCTTAACACATTTTCTTGGTCGTTAATTTTTTGTGTTTCCTTCTTCCCTCCTTGTCTTCCTTATTCCCTTCCTTCCTTCCCTTTCCCCAATCCTTAAAAGCATTGACATTAAAACCCTACTTTTTAAAATAGCAAATGGTGGGATTTTCCTCCTTAACTGAATTTTTTAAAAGTACATTAAGACATCCTTGTGTTTTTATTTGTTGAAACTTTTGTATTCAACATTATGCATCAGATTTCAGAAGTTCTTTTAAAGGTCCTTATTCAATAAAATATTCTACCCATAATCAAGAATAAAATTATTTATTCATTTTTCTTATGAATTTATTCTTAATTAATAAACTGGTACTCTATACTTAGTTCCTAAAAATTATTTAGAGCGTACATTATAAATGATATCTACATAGTTATTTTATAAAATATATTAATATTTTAAAATACGTATCTTTCCTTATATTCTGTTTTAGGACTCTATGTTTGTAGAGGCTTGTTTGTATGTGTGTGTTAGATAACATTTCCTAGTCTTATTAGTATCCTTCGTCTCTGGTTTCAGAGGAGATTCAAAATTAAGAAAAAAATCATCCATTTTTCTTCTTTCCACTTTACCATCAAAATCAGCTGATGTTTAATGCTAACTTCATAAATCAAATTAATGTTTAGGTAGAAATCTGAACTATTTGATATTATAATTATAGGTTGAACTCAGGACCCTTTCAGGAAAAACAATGAATTATTTTACCAGGTAACTTTAAAAATTGTCCCCAAAATCATGACATTAAGAAACAGTTCAGAAATAAGTAAGCTTTTAAATTGGGACCACTGAAGTAAATGGTACAATAGTAAAATTATTGCCAGTGTTTCAATTGTCTCTTAGTCATTGGATAAGATGAAATAAGGCTGGAGTATCAATATGTCATTGGTTTTAGGGGACAAAGTTATCAGGTATTTCAGCAGACATGACTTAACCTGGCATATATTCAAATATATAATAACAGTAAATGCTGTAGAAAGGATAATATCAACATTTTCTCCTCTGCAGATTGTAAGATAACTGGCGTGGTTTTTTTGTCTGTTACCATTTCTGGGGTCTGCTGAGTTATGCTGTGCATGTATGTATGTGCTGAAAAATACCTGAGGTTGAATACAGATTGATCCCGTGATCACAGTCCTGTCACTTTGCTTGGGTTTTCACTTGAGACACAATTTTAGCCACTGCTCTTCATGTGATTGCCACAGGTTCACTGTCAGTGATGACCACACAACCCAATAATTTTTTTTTATTTTTGCATTTCTGTAATATTTTAAGTCAAGTTCCTTGTTTATCTGAAATGACTAAATCTGTATTTTCCCATATACAGAAGACAAAAAACTTACAGTAAAATATCAAATATATCTGTCTAATTAGCTTTATTTTGCATTTACCATTGGGTTTTACTTACCAAGACCATTTCATTTGTATATTTCACATGATTTAGATTTTCTGTTGGCCTTTTTCAAATAAGTTTTAACATTATTGCATTAAGTACAGAGGCTTTTTTTTTTTCCTCTCAAGCATATTGTAGAAAATGGGCATTCTGCAAATATTTGCTGAGTTGAATTTAATCTTCCTCCATGATAATGCAAAAATGAGTTTGTGAGCACACATTTCAGATGTTCTTTAATAAAGGTGACAGAGCAAACATACTAACATTCCTGTTAAAGAATTTCCAGGATCAGTTGGCCTATTCTTGAAATTGTTAAGAATGTAAGATGATTGAATGAGTTAGTTGTCTCTGTATGTTGTATATCTTATGATTAAGCCAAAAGGTCCTTGGAGTTTGGTAGATGTTTTTGTTTATTTTTCTTTAGCTAATCTTAGTTTACACTGATACTGGATATCAGACATGCCAGTGATCATCTCTGCCATCTTCATGCATGTAGCTAATTTTTTTTTAAGAAACTTTTTATTTTGTATTAGACTATAGCCAATTAACAATGTTGAGATAGTTTCAGGTGAACAGCAAAGGGATTCAGCCACAGATACACACGTATCCATTCTCCCCCAAACTCCAGTCTCATCCAGGCCGCCAGGCAACCTTGAGCTGAGTTCCCTGTGCTATATAGTAAGTCCTTGTTGGTTGTCTATTTTAAATATAGCAGTGTGTGGTGGTGGTGGTTTAGTCGCTAAGTTGTGTCCAACTCTTGCGATCTGTGGACTGTAGCCTGCTGGGCTCCTCTGTCCATGGGATTCTCCAGGCAAGAATACTGGAGTGGGTTGCCGTGCCCTACTACAGGGGATCTTCTCAACCCAGGGATCGAACCCAGGTCTCCTGCATTGCAGGCAGATTCTTTACCGACTGAGCTATGAGGGATAGCAGTGTGTACATGTAGCTAAAATCTTACCCTCACAACTTCTCTTGTGTCTATATTTTGTTGTAATAAGACTTTGCCAGTCAGTGAAATCCATGGTCAGGCATTACAGGTCATACGCGGGACTTGGTGATATTAGAAGTTGTAGTTCATCTGCAGGATGCGGTCTTGAGCCTTTGCTCTCCTTTCTTCCTGTCTCGCTCTGTTCTCATCTGCTTTCATTGTTTGCCTTCTTTCTCTTTCCCTCTCTTTTTCTGACTGTGGATTGCCATTAGATACAGTATTTGCTACAATGATACAATCAGTAGGACCAAGAGGTTGATGAGAGGAGTCGCACACAATCAGGCCCAGATACCAGGGTGCCAGATCCCAGATAACCTCTCAGCTGTCTGAGCACACAGGCTGTCTGCTGGCACACCTCCCAGAGAGAGGCGGCACCTGGGCAGGTCCTTGGTGCTGAGAGGGGCGCGTGTGGTTGGCATCAGAGGAGGGAGCTTCAAAGACGACCTTGTGTCCTCATTCAAGCAGCTCTTGCTGCTTCAAGAATTACCGAGCATGCTTGATTTTTTTATTTTTTTTTTTACTCTTTGATAGTAATGGTTTATCTTTCTCCTAAAATAATTTTGTAGATTTTTTAACTGGAAAGACAGTATTTACTAAAGTACTGTGTTTTACCTAATGTTGTTATTACCTCAAACCTCGTGCCACATCTGTGTACCTAATATTGATATAAAATACATTTTGCTGTGACATAACCGGCCCTAAGGCCCAGCACAGTGCCCAGGTTATAGCAACAGCTCGGTATGTTCTAGCTTTCACTGCTAATAGTTTTGATATCAGTGATACTTTAGGTATAATGTTTTTATTATAAATGTATAATTTAACGTCTCATTCAGGCCAGCTAGTGTCAGCAGGTGCACAGCATTAAGCGCAGTGTTTGACATCACACAGTCAGTGTTTGAAAAAACAAATACCAAAATGGGGCAAGAAATAAGACAGGAACGTATGCATCTATCAGCCTAGATCAGATCAGATCAGTTCAGTCGCTCAGTCGTGTCTGATTCTTTGCGACCCCATGAATCGCAGCACTCCAGGCCTCCCTGTCCAACACCAACTCCCGGAGTTCACTCAGACTCAGGTCCATCGAGTCGGTGATGCCATCCAGCCATCTCATCCTCTGTCGTCCCCTTCTCCTCCTGCCCCCAATCCCTCCCAGCATCAGAGTCTTTTCCAGAGAGTCAACTCTTCGCATGAGGTGGCCAAAGTACTGGAGTTTCAGCTTCAGCATCATTCCTTCCAAAGAAATCCCAGGGCTGATCTCCTTGAGAATGGACTGGTTGGATCTCCTTGCAGTCCATGGGACTCTCAAGAGTCTTCTCCAACACCACAGTTCAAAAGCATCAATTCTTCGGCGCTCAGCCTTCTTCACAGTCCAACTCTCACATCCATACATGACCACAGGAAAAACCATAGCCTTGACTAGACGAACCTTTGTTGGCAAAGTAATGTCTCTGCTTTTCAATATGCTATCTAGGTTGGTCATAACTTTCCGCCTGTCTTCTAATCCTGGTGTGATTGCATATTTCTGTCTCCTCTCATCTGGGTGGCTTCTGTTTCCTTCAAGCTTGTATTCATGACCTGGATCTATTCTTTTCAGCCAACATTGCTGGTAGATGAGTAGTTATAAAATTAAATTTGATTATGTTACTCCCCTTATTAAAGTCTTTAGGTAATAGTTCTCATACTTTGGGCTTCCCTGGTGGCTCACATAGTCAAGTGTCTGCCTGCAGTGCAGGAGACCCGCGTTTGATCCCTGGATTGGGAAGATCCCCTGGAGAAGGAAGTGGCAACCCCACTCC
Source organism: Bison bison bison (assembly GCF_000754665.1). Taxonomy (NCBI): domain Eukaryota; kingdom Metazoa; phylum Chordata; class Mammalia; order Artiodactyla; family Bovidae; genus Bison; species Bison bison. The sequence goes on along the minus strand of NW_011494921.1, from coordinate 6,177,319 downwards.
AGTATTCTTGCCTGGAAAATCCCATGGATGGAGGAGTCTGATGGGCTACAGTCCATGGGGTCGCAAAGAGTCAGACACAACTGAGCGACTTCATTTTCTCTTTCTCTTTTTCTTGTGCTTTACTGTAAAAAGTCATCTCGGGTTTTCATTAGGCAGATTCTGATCCATTCCAAGAGACACGGATTCAGGTTCGATACGCGGCCCCAGAACCCGCACTTTAGCAAGCATCCCTGATGTTCTCAGGGAAGCACTGCTTTAGTGGCTCCTGAGCCTGTGCGGGAACGTTCAGAAGCCTCAGTGTGGCCCTGTCTGCTCTCAGCGGGCCACGCCTTGCGTTCTTGGCCCTGGTCACCAACACCAGCACCCTCCTGTGCTTCTCCGGCCTTCGTCCCTTCTCACTTTTCTGCCCTTTGTCGAGGAGCCCCTGACACCCGGGGTGGACTCAGTTCTTTGTTTTTCTTATCGCACCTTCCACTGTCCTTTATTTGTAACACCACTCATACTGCATAGTCATGTCATTATTTGTTAGTTAGAGCCTTGCAGGAACATAGATGAATGCGGCATAAATGAATGAAATACTGGGATGGAATTCAAAAAATCTTCTTTTTTTTTTCCTTCATATTTTGTGTAGTGGAAATTTATTGTACTACTTATGCACCTTAGGTTCTTAAGCTATAGTATGGAAATGATATTTATTTTCTACCTTCCTTTAAACACCATGTATTCAGTTCAGAGCAGAGGTTTATACAAAGTGAGCAGAATTAGTGATAATTCTGGAAATAAATTTTGAAAGAACAGCCACTTGAGCTGCTTCTTGAAGGGTGAGGAGAAGTATGGCTTGAGTGGCAGCAGTGAGAATGAGAAAGGG
>NW_011494921.1:6164089-6176351 GCF_000754665.1 Bison bison bison | reverse complement strand
AGAAAGGGGTGCCATCCTGGCATGAGCCACGCAGAGGCACGAATGCCTTGGCTGTGTGGTTCTGGAAGGCACAGGTGGCTTAATTTGGTTTCAGTGGAAGATTGTAGGGTTGTAGTTAGAGATGAGGAGAAGGCAATGGCACTCCACTCCAGTACTCTTGCCTGGAGAATCCCATGGGTGGAGGAACCTGGTGGGCTGCAGTCCATGGGCTCGCGAAGAGTCGGACACGACTGAGCGACTTCATTTTCACTTTTCACTTTCATGCATTGGAGAAGGTAGTGGCAACCCACTCCAGTGTTCTTGTCTGGAGAATCCCAGGGATGGGGGAGCCTGGTAGGCTGCCGTCTATGGGGTCGCACAGAGTCAGACACGACTGAAGCGACTTAGCAGCAGCAGCAGTTAGAGATGAAATTGGAGGAGTAGGCAGCCATCTATTTTGGAGGCTGTTTTGTGCTTTGCAAAGAAGTCTTTGCTTTGCAAAGATTTTATCCCTGGGTTATAAAATGCTGTTGAAGCCTCTTAAGCAGGAAAGGAACGTAGTTAGGTGGGAGGAGGACTGAGATAGAAGAGAGACCATGTAAAGGGGGTTAGTGTGATGCTGTGATAGAAGAGTTGACTAGCAACTTAAAACAGTTTTACAAAGATTTTTATAATGTTTGTTTATTTTGCCAGGTACTCCAATAGGCGTGGGATTGTACACGATGAGTAAGACATAGTTCCTATAGAGAACAGGAACATGTAAATACATAAAATAGATAGTTATATCAATATAGCCAAGGCGTACAGGTTTGTGATGTGTATAAAAAATGTTATGGGAACTGGGTTCGCTGTGGATTAAATTTCCCTGGGAGAATTAGGATCTTGATGGAAGAGAAGGGGTTGGAGTGGAGCCAAGAAGAGTATTTTGGGTAAAGAAGGAAGGGGATCAGTGGGTGAGGGAGAGTGGTTATGGCGGTGGAACCTGTCTGTTAAAGCGGGAAAGTACTTGGCATTGAGTTGTAATGGACCTTGAATGTTGTGCTTAAGGATTTAGCATTTTATCCAAGAACTGTATTTTCTATTTATGAAAATGGATATTGATTATAGACAATGTAAGAAATATATAGAAATAGGAAGAAAATGTAGATCTGATACAATTGCATCACAAAAAGTAATAGGAACATTTTCATGTATGTCTTTCCAGTGTTTCTCACCATGCTCAAAAACATACTTGGGCATTAAAGAAATGAAATCAGAATTTTAACTCTGTTATATAGCGTGTATGTGTGTGTGTGTGTGTGTGTATGTGTGTGCTCATATGTAATCTTATCTCACTTAAAATTGGAATACGGGCATTTTGCCATGTGGTTAAATGTGCCAAGGAAGCATGATTTGTCTTGATTACAGTATTTATTGTATGATTATGCTTAAATTATTTATTTCCTTATTGCTAGAATATTCAGGTTGTCTTCAATCTACAACAATGGGCACTGTTTCACCAAACATCTTTACACCTAAATCTTTGTACTTCTGACTATTTAGGATAGGGTTCTAGAAATAAATGTACTGGTCAAACAGTGTTAAGGGCTCATATGCCCCTACTCCGCTGAAAGGGCTGCTGTTGAAAGCCCTGCCTGCCTGCAGTGTGTGGGTTTGCTTTCATTGTACTCCTGGCTAAGCAATTTTTTGTGTGTTTACTGTTCGTTAATTTTATAAATGGTATCTTGTGGTTTTTTAACTGTTATTTCCTCAACAGCTAGTTTGAGTCAGTTTCCCTTTTATTCCTTGGCTATTTGTCTCTTTTATTGTGAATTGTCCTTGACCTTTATGATATCTTTCCCTTTTATTTTGGCACTCAAGTTTTTATATAGATTGTAACTTTATCAGTCTTATTTGCGGCGCATTTTTATTCCTATTTCTTACTTGCCTTCAATTTTTCTAGTAGTGAATTTGAAATTTAGGTCTGTGTGGCAAGTCCTTTCTCATCTTGAGATAAGATACATTCACCTATATTTTGATTTAGTTTTTTAATTTTGTATTTTTCATTTCTCTTAATAACCCATGATAATGGGGCAGTTTTTTGGCAGGAGACTGACCTGATTAGATTTGCTTTTCAGAAGGAAGTGTTGTGGCTCGGCAGAGATTGGATGGGAGTGAGGAGAGACAAAGGGCGGTGAATCCGTTTTGGAAGAGAGAGAAGAAGGGTCTGGATGTGGTGGTGGTGGTGGTGGTGGCGGCGACAGAGGAGAATGGTTCTCCACCCGTGACTTGGGAGGTGCAGCAGGTTTAGTGGGAGGGTGGAGGTTAGGACATATTAAATATAAGGCTCTGTGGGACATCCAGGTAAAAGCAGTGGGAAATACAAGATTGAAACTCCTTCAGGAGCTGGTCTGGCTGATGATGGAAATTAGGAGCCATTACAAATAGGGGATAGTTCTATTGTGGGAGAAAGAATGAGTGTTCAGGGCCTCTAACTGAGTGGTCAGAATTAGAAGTTTCAGCAAGAAGGTATTCTCTGGGAATTTCTTTTTATACTTTCTCTTTGCAAAATCAACAATGTCAGAAATAATGAATACAGTCAGTGATATGCAAAGAGATCAATGAGGAGAGGGACAAAAGAGTTTCCATTGGGTTAATCTGCTACTTGCCTTACATTTGGCTAAAAGGGGCAGTAGACTGGGAAAGAAATAGAAGAAGGAACATGGTCAAACAATAGCACTTTTGAAGAATGCAAGTAGGCTTGAACATAGTTCTCTATTGAGGGAAAAGAATCCACAAACAGAGATTGAAGGTAAAGTAAAACAGGAATTTGATGCAGCGACTAAAAGGATGACTAGTCATGATGAATGGATTATGCTTTCCGGCTGGAACAGTAGTAGCTTATTCTCAGACGTATAATTTGCATTCAAGTTATTGAAACAATTTTTAACCTGCTCTATGAGTAGAAAGACTCCCTGCTTCAATAATACAATTTCATTTCTTTTTAAAAAACTGACAATTTTATAATTATTTCAGCTTGGTGTTCTTCTAATTTTAAGTTCCTATCTTTTACGTGCTGCTGATTGACACAGCTGCCTTTTTCCTTTTAATGATACAGGTACCAAAAAAAACAGCTTAATAAGCACCTAAATTCCTTCAACTATGTATTGTTCATTAATGAAGGCATGGCATGACATACTTTGAATTATAACCATCTTTTCAAAATATCTGTTGCAGGGCAATTTACCTAAATATTCGCATAACTCCCTGATGGTTCAAGCAATAAAGACGAACCTGACAGACCCCGACATACACGTGCTCTTCTTTGATGTGGAGGCGCTGATTATTCAGCTCTTGACTGAAGAAGCCTCTAGGCCGAACACGACGCTTATTTCCCCAGAGAATCTGCAGAAAGCACCTGGCAGTTCAGACAAAGGGGGCTCTTTTCTAACCGGAAAACGAGCAGCAGTCCTCTTCCAACAAGTGAAGGAAACCATCAAAGAGAACATAAAGGAGCACCTCCTGGATGACGAAGACGAGGATGAAGAGGCGGTGCGGCAGAGGCGGGAAGACAGTGACCCTGAGTACCGGGCCAGCAAGTCCAAGCCGCTGACGCTGCTGGAGTATAACCTGACGATGGACACCGCCAAGTTGTTCATGTCCTGCCTCCACGCCTGGGGCTTGAATGAGGTCCTGGACGAAGTGTGCCTCGACCGCCTGGGGATGCTGAAACCCCACTGCACGGTGTCCTTTGGCCTCTTGTCGCGAGGGGGTCACATGTCCCTGATGCTTCCGGGTTACAACCAGTCGGCTTGTAAGCTGTCCCGTGGGAAAGCCGAGCTGGGAAGGAGGCTGGCGGCCACCGAGGGCGTCGGGAAGGGGACCTACGGCTTGTCCCGGGCCGTCACCACGCAGCATCTCCTGTCTGTCATATCTTTGGCAAACACCTTGATGAGTATGACCAATGCAACTTTTATTGGTGATCATATGAAGAAGGGCCCTACCAGGTGTGACCTTGATAGCTTGATTTTTATCCTTATGATGCAGAAAAAAAAGAAACCTGTTTTCTTTTTATCACATCTTATTACCTTTTATGTGGTGAGGGGGGACTCTACACGCCTTCACATTTTTGTGTCATCTCAGTGTTTCTCCTTTAAATTTTAACTACAACACGCATGGCTTAAAATATAATCAAACTGTACAGTTCTATCTGTACTCAGACATACTTAGTAGCTATCATAAAAAAATACTGGAATGAAAGAGTAGGTCAAAGTTCAGCTTTAACAAATAACTTATAGACTATCTTCAGTAAATATCATCTTGGATTATATCTACCTGTAGTTGGCACCGACATTTAATTCAAGATGTACATTTGGTTAAAATGCTTCTCTTTATTGTGACCCATGTGTAGTGAATGGTAAGTGTTCAGTGATTGGTTTCAGAAATTTTGTGAAGTATAGTCAGAATTTCTCAATGGGAAAAGAGAAAACAACTTTTTTAAATGCGGAAGAGTATTCTTTTAATATTTCTAGAATACTTAGCCTGAATTAGTATTTCTTATTTTCCAGAAGTCACGAAGACAACTTTTTAAACTCTGGTTTTATTATACTTCATTGAGAGTTGACCACATTTAGAATTTTTTTTTTAAATTTAATAACTACTAACATGGCACTTCCCTAGTGTCTGGCTCTGTTGTGAGCACTTTACAAGTGTTACTTCCTTAATGCTCTTAACCCTATAAGGTGGGTACTTTTATTATCCTTTTGTTTTCAGATGATAGAGCTGGGACATGGAGGAGAAGTCACTTGTCCAAGGTCACACAAGTAGTAAGTGGTAGAACCAGAATTCAAAAGGGAACAGGTGGCCGTGGAGACCAAGATTTCTTAATGCCTTATTGCCTTTTCAGACTTTAGGGCTGAATTATTTGAAATTTGTATATATTTTAATTTATTTATTTTAAATTGAAGGATAATTGCTTTACAGTATTGTGTTGGTTTCTGCCAAACATCAACATGAATCAGCCACAGGTACACACATGTCCCCTCCCTCCTGAACCTCCCTCCCACCTCCCTCCCCACCCCACCCCTCTAGATTGTTACAGAGCCTTGGTTTGAGTTCCCTGAGTCATACAGCGAATTCCCATTGGCCGACTATTTTACATATGGTAATTATGGAACTCAATATATTGTTCCATAAATTCATTTGGACCAATGATACAGAGTGGGCTGAAATATCAGCATAATAATATTGAAAAATGAAGGGCTAATTATCATATTATCTGTCAGTGGTAGTAGATTAAATATTTCTAAAACTAGTTTAAAGCATAAACTGTAGATGTAAAAGTTTTACTTGCTATTTGCTAATCATTTAATTTCTGTATTAAAATCTAAAATGGAAAATGTTGATAGGTACAAAGCAAAAAAAAAAAAAACAACCAAAACCCTATCTTTTTGGTATAGCAAATTGAAAGGTTCTGTATGTATTTCTATTGCAATTCATTTGGAACTAGGAAGCTTAATATTTTGAATGGCTCTGGAATTATGAAACTATGAATGTGTGTATATACATGTATTTTCTTCTTCTTTTTAAAGGCCACCTAGACCCAGCACCCCAGACCTTCCTAAGGCAAGGGGTTCCCCTCCAACTTCCAGTCATATTGTGCAAGGACAGATTAAACAAGGTAAAATTAAATCTAATATAAGTAATTGACATGACATTTCAGCTCTAGAAACTGAGGAGGCATAGCTAATGTATAATCATAACATTTTGTTTGTCTCAGATTGTTAAAGAAAGAAAAGTTGTTATATTCCAGATGTAAATATGGATAATTAAGATGTCAGTTAAAAACAAATCAGATTTATTTAGAAATTGATAAATGAACGTTTTTCACCTAATTTTATTGTACTGTCTTCGGCCTAATTTTTATGCATTAGGGGCACCTTAACTTGACAGTGCTAGTGCCTTAATTGTGTGTATCTTGAGTCTATAAGTTATACACCTATTTTTTAACTACATTACAAACGTTTGCATTCATATTTCCCTACTATAGCTATTCTTCTGTCCTCTGCCGGTAGCTCATGCATTATAATCCACAGTGGAAATTCTTCCTCTTTTTATTTAATCATTATTAACTTTAACTTTTGTCTGTAGCTTTATTTTTCATTATGGGTTACAAGAAAGATTGAGTTTTTCTTCCTTTATTTTCTTTTATATTTATCTTAAGACTCACAAGTGAGCTAATCAGAGTTGGTGGGTGGGGGGAAGTATCAGTTCTGCTTAGAGAAATTTCCTTTAGGTTAAAGGTTAATGCCATCTCTCATAGAATGTGGTAGAAGTGAAAAAGTGAGCAAGAGATGGGACCGTGAAGTTTCTGCTTGTAATGGTGGCTTCATAGGATTTTTTTTTTAAAGGTTTTAGAGAGTCAGTGATCGTTCTGTAAGTCAGATGAACAGGCCTCCAACTTCACATCTGCAACTTTCCTCTTTCCTGGAACAAGCCCTCTTACCTCTTAGCCGGCTGTGTGCGCTTACTTTGACACCCTTAAGTGGCGTGTTTGCTTTTAGCCCTGGGCACTGTGTGCTGGCCTCGCATTATGGAACATAAGCTCCTCAATTCTCTTTGCTACTGCAGCCCGTTACTTCCAGCCCCACGTGGTCACCCCTCATACTCCCCTTTCCTCTCATCAAAGCTTTATGCTCATTTCACAATAGTTTACATTGTTCTGTAAGAGTTTTAATTAGACAGCTTTTTATACTTGTGTATGTGCAAAATGCGCACAGAAAAGTGCCCAAGACATAAATATGCAGCTCAGTGAGTTTTACAAACCAGACACCCTTGTAACTCCATCCTTGGACAAGAAACAACATTGCCAGCACTCCGGAAGCCACCTCCATGCTCCCCCCGAGCAGTGTACCTTCCTCTTCCAGAGGTAACTACTGTCTTGACTTGTAACGGAATTACTTACTTGCGTTCCATTATGGTTGTACAACCTAAGTTCAAATCCCTAAACACTGTGGTTTAGTTTTGCCTGTGTTTTGAATTTTACATGAATTCAGTCATCATAGAGTATGTATTCTTCTGTGTTTGGCTACTTTTGTGAGATTTGTCAGTGTTTTTGCATGTGACTATATTTTGTTTATTTTCATTGTTTTATTGCTGGATAGTTTTCTGATGAATAGAACACAACTCTTTCATCCATTTTTTTGGTCAGTAGACATTTGGATTATATCCAGCGTTTGGTTTTGATAAATAATTCTGCTATGAACATTCTTGTATTCGAACCTTAGTAAGTTTGTCTGTTGCATCTGTAACTGGAAGTGGAGTTTCTGCATATATTTATCTTCAGCTTTAATTGTACATAATGCTAACATCTTTTGCTATGAAAGACTAATATGCATCCGTCAAACCAGCTAAGGGGGAAAAGATGGAAAACACCGTGTTAGGTCCGGTATGGACCCATGAAATGAGACCCCTCATACACAGCTGGTGAGCTGTCCTAGTCAGCGCTTATATCTCCCGTGTTTTCACTTGAGCCATTTGGCGTGGCTGGTGTATCTAGTATATCACTACTTTTCATTCCTGGTTACTGTTTTTGTGTATTTTAAGAAATTGCCCTGATATGCCTACTCTCATATGAGGATATTCTTCTCTGTTTTCTTTTAGAAACTGTCTTACTTTACCGTTCTCATTTAGATCTACAATCTGCCTAGACTTTAATTTTGTGTATTATATGAAGCAAGGGGTCCTGTTTTGGTTTTACTTCCATTATGATCCCAAACTGGTACACATGATTTATTAAAGAGATGATCCTTTCCCCACTGCTTTGCAGCGCCATCTTTGTCATAAATAAGGTGTGCTTATATACATGGTTTGTTTCTGAGCAGTTTGAGCACATTGGTTTGTTTGTGTATCTTTGTGCCTTAATTACAGTGGCTCCGTAATAAGACAGTATTTAGTAGATCGTCTTCCTTCCTGTTCTTAAAGAATATCTTGGCTGTCCCTTTGAATTTCAGTATAAACTTTAAAACCTTTTTATTGTTGTCACAAAGACCTATTTTAACTTCAGTTTTATTGAATTTGTAGATGATTTTATAGGAGAATTATTATCTTAATGGGATTCACTCCTTTAATCCATCAACTCAATATATCTCTACATTTATTTAGGTTTTATTCAGCTATCATAACTCTTGTATATAGTTTTCTATGTAGAGGTCTTACATTTCTTTTGTTAGATTTATTCCTAGGTATTAGATTTTAAAAATATTTTTGTAACTGATAATAAATTTCTTCATTTTCTGTCCCTCTGATATAGAAATGCAGTTGATTTTTGTATATTGACCATGTATCAAACCATCTTGCAAAATTCAACCTGTTAAGGTAGTAATTTCTGTAGGTTCTTTTGATCACATGGAAAATCATACGGAACAACTTCTTTATTCCCAGTATCAAAGGGAGAACTTTTAAGCTTCCATAATTATGATACTTCCTATATGCTTTTATAAATAGCTTAAAAAATTAGCTCTACTATTCCTTTGCTAAGTATTTATCGCCAGTGTATGTTGGGTTCTTTTTTATTATTTATTTGCTTATTTTTGGATGTCCTCACTTTTTTATTATTTATTATTATTTTTATTATTTATTTGCTTATTTTTGGAGTCCTCACTGAGGCATGAAGACTTTTCTCTGCTTGTGGCGCGGGGGCTGCCCCCTGGTGGCGCTGCGGGGGCTTCTCACTGCAGTGGCTCCTCCTGTCAGGAGCATGAGCTGCAGGCGCGCGGGCTTCAGTTGTGCAATGTGGGCTCAGAAGTTTCGGCTCCCAGGCTCTAGAGCACAGGCTCCGTAGTTGTGGTGCACAGGCTTAGTTAGTTACTCCATGGCATGTGGGATCCTCCTGGACCAGGGATTGAAGCAGTGTCCATTGCGTTGCAAGGCAGATTCTTCACCACTGATTAACCAGGGATGCCCTAGTTATTACTAATTTTAAAAACTTTTTAAAAATTGATAATTATTTACTGATTTTTCAGCCCTTATTCCTTTAGAATGTATGCCAGAAATCATGTCATCTGTAATAAAGACAATTTTGTTTGTTTTTAATTGGTATGCATTTTATTTTTCTTACTTTATCTCATGGGTTAACATAAAGATGTTGAAGTAGAACTGACATCCTTGCTTCATTCCCAATCTTAGGGATAAAACATTCAGTCTTTTACTGTTAAGTATGATGTTAGCTGTAAAGTTTTTCTTAGTTGAGCTGAATAGTTCCCTCCCATTCCTAGTTTGCAGAGATTTTAAAATTATGAATGAATGTTAGATTTTTTCACATGATTTTTCTGTATTTGTTGAAATTATCAAATAAATTTTCTCTTTTATTTTCTTAATAAGTACAAAAACATTGACTTCTGAGTTTTTAAAAAACCTTGAAATCCTGGGGAATGTCGCACTTGGTCATGATGAATTATGCTTTTTATAGATTATTGAATATAATTTGCTAAAATTTTGTTAAGAGTTTTTATGTTAATGGTCATGAGGGATTTGGGGTCTAGAGTTTTCATTTCAATAATTATTTCTTCAGTTTTGGTAACAGTATAGTGCTGATCTCACAGAATAACATAGGGTATTATCCTCTTTGCTTTGCTGGGTTTTTTGGGGGGGATGGGCATGTGTAAAACCAATACTATTGTGTGTTTTTTTTTTTTTTTTAACTTCTTTGATCTATTTTACCAGTGAAACTATGTAGGTATAAAGTTTTCTTTATGGAAAGATTCTTAACTACAAATTTAAATGCCTAGAGCTATTTAGGATTTTTTAAAAATTCATCTTGGGTGAACTTTGATGATTGTTGTTGTTCAGTCACTAAGTCGTGTCGGACTCTTTGCTACCCCATGAACTAGAGCATGCCAGGCTTCCCTGTCCTTCATCATCTCCTGGAGTTTACTCAAATTCATCTCCATCGATTTGGTGATGCCATCCAAACATCTCAACCTCTGTCACCTCCTTCTCCTCCTGCCCTCAATCTTTCCCAGCATCGGGCTTTTTCCAATGAATTGGCTCTTCACATCAGGTGGTCAAAGTATTGGAGCTTCAGTTTCAGTAGCACTCCTTCCAATGAATATTCAAGGTTGATTTGCTTTAGGATGGACTGGTTTCATTTCCTTGCTGTCCAGGGGACTCTCAAGAGTCTTCTCCAGCGCCACATTTTGAAAGCATCAATTCTTGAGCGCTCAGCCTTCTTTATGGTCCAACTCTCGTGTCCATACATGGCCACTGGAAACACCATAGCCTTGACTAGACGGACTTGGCAGCAAAGTGAGGTCTCTGCTTTATAGTAGCTGTCTAGGTTGGTCATAGCTTTTCTTCCAAGGAGCAAGTGTCTTTTAATTTCATGGCTGCAGTCACTGTCCACGGTGATTTTGGAGCCCAAGAAATAGTCTGCCACTGTTTCCACTTTTCCTCATCTATTCGCCATCAAGTGATGGGACCAGATGCCATGATCTTAGTTTTTTGAATGTTGAGTTTTAAGCCAGCTTTTTCACTCTCCTCTTTCAACCTTCATCAAAAGGCTCTTTAGTTCCTCTTCACTTTCTGCCAGTAGAATGGTATTATCTGCATATCTGAGATTGTTGATATTTTTCCTGTCAATCTTGATTCCAGTTTGTGAGTCATCCAGCCTGGCGTCTTGCATGATGTACTCTGCATATAAGTTAAATAAGCAGGGTGACAACATACAGCCTTGACATGCTCCTTTCCCAGTTTTGAACCATCCATTGTTCTTTGTCTCGTTCTAATGTAGAAGGTTTGTGTCAAATTTATTGGCCAAAAGTTATTTAACATTCTCTTATTTTCCTTTCAATGTCATATCTGTAGGATTTGAAATGGCATCCTCTATAATTCATAATTTGTGTATTTTTCTCTTTTTCTCCCTGATTAGTCTGTCTAGTAACTTAGCAGTTTTATAGTTCTTAATCAGCTTTTGGTTCTTCAGTTTTTATTATTTTTCTGTTTTTTATTTCATTTGTTTTTGCTTTGCTTGCTATTATTTCTTTTGCTTTAAATTTGCTTGTAATTTTTAGTTTAAGTAGAGCCTGAGGTTATTGATACAAAACTTTTCTTCTTTTCTAATATAGGCAGTCAGCACTATTAATTTACCTCTAAGTACAACTTTAGATGTGTCGCACATATTTTGGTATGTTTTCCTTTTAAGTTTTCTTTTTTTTTTTTTCATTTTTATCCATGGGTAATTTATTGTTAAATTTATGAACATTTGGGAACTTTCCCAAATGCTCTTAATTTCTAATTTATGGTCAGATAACTTACTCTGTATGGTTTGAATTCTTTGAATATTAAGGCTGGTTTTATGGCCCTAATTATGGTCTTACGTGGTCAGTGTACTGCATGCACTTCAGAATACTGTGTGTTCTGCTCTTTTGGGTGGAGTGTTTCATAAAAATGTCAGGTCACGTTGTTTGAGAGTGTTCAAGTTGAGCATACATTAGCTGATTTTTCTGTCTACTTGACTCTGTTCTTCAGATAAGGTATTGAAGTCTGTGGCAGTTGTGGGTTTGTTTATTCCTCCTTGCATTTCTATCAGGTTTTGCTTGATATATTTTGAAGCTCTCTTTATTGGGTGCATAAACCTTTCAAATTGTTACTTCTTTTGATTAATGATGCATTTTATATACTTCTCCACATTGTGGTATTGAATTTACCCACCTGGATAGTATGAGGATTTTGAAGTTGGAATGCTTTCATGTTGCTCCTCTCAGAAGGGTCTTGAGTTTTGAGAGAACTAAAGTTTTGTGAAGAAGATACTAAAAATTGTCTTTTTTACAGCATTTAGTTAAGATGATTGATTTAGAAATTTCCATTTGGAGTAGCACAGATGGGTTGTCTTTTAAGGTAAATGGAGGTTAACAATCTGTACTGAAAGTTGCATCGTAAAATACTTTAGGATGGCATTATAAAACTCACTTTCTATTTGAATATTGAAATGTAATATTTTTTTAATAAATATTTGTTAGGCACGTTTTTTTCCCAAACAACTGTATTTTGTGTATAGAGAGATTAAACTGATGTATATTGTCTTGAATAGTTTGTGTCCCTCTGGAAGATAACCCATGAACATAAATAACCAATATATATTACAAAGTGGTGGTAGAGATAAAGGGCTTTGATTCTTTGACTGCTCTTCAGCAGAGTTTTATATAGTCTCATCATTCTACTCTGACTCCTTTTACTTTGGTTTTCTTTTCAACATTTTTCCTCTTTCCTTATGTTTTTTTTTTTTTTTTTTCCCCTGCCTCCTTTT
>NW_011494921.1:6123014-6163989 GCF_000754665.1 Bison bison bison | reverse complement strand
TTTCTTTTTTTTTTTTTTTTTTTTTTTTCCCCTGACTCCTCCTGTAGCCACACTGACTCACACTCTGTTTTCAAGTTGGATTGCAAACAGGAATATGCTTCTTTTTGATAAACTGTTACTTTATGTTGCTTAATACTTGTTCAGCTCCAAAATAATCTGTATGGAATAAAGGCGTTAGCTGGGAATTTGGGTCTGAGAATAAAGATGATATAAAGAGTTTTGCTAACCTAATTTCTCATAAATAGTATCAGGGTATGTCATGGGCAAATAATGTCTTCACAAAAGGTTTATTTTGTCTAGCAGTTTGCTTATTAATTCAGTGTTTTCCAATAATTAACATTTACTGACAGTCATGTACTTTTTGATACAATATTTATTAGATACTTGATTTTGCAGTTTATGAAACATCTCACTTGAGAAAGGGATCAGAGATGTCAAACAACTGAATTTTTGTTCAGGGTCACACCTTCCTGAATCTGCCCGTGGCTTTAGGCTTTTCTGTGTTCTGACACATTGTATTTCTCTTTACTCATGGCAGAAGTCTCTGGTCTGTGTCTCTAGTGCTCATCTCACTGTGACCCTTTCTTTATGCTCAGGGGTAGGGTAGAGGCAAGTGTAGGCAACTTAAAGGTCTAAAGTTATGCTCAGACTTCCCTGGCTGCTCAGCGGTAAAAGAATCTGCCTTACACTTCAGGGATCGACATGGGGTTGATCCCTGGTCCAGGAAGATTCCAGATAAGCCCGCATGCTGCAACTAAGACCTGATGCAGCCAAGTTAATTAAAAAACTAAAACAAACAAACAAAAAGATTTAAAGTTATGGTACATTGTTTGCAATTTTATTTTTCAGAAGTGTGTTCAATTTAGGTTTTCTAAACTTAGAACGGGTAGTTGTTTAGTTATAATCAATAGTTACCATATTTTTCCAGCATCTACAGCAAAAACCTTGGAGTAAATATTATATATTAGGCTAATGAACTGACCTGTGAAACCCTTAAAACTTGGTGTTTAAACATATGTACCTTTTAAAAAAGTGCTGCAGCTACAGTTTAATTGCAGAAACTCTTAACTTGGGTCTGCTTTGGAAGCTCAGAGGTCAGGGACATTTTTTATTTTTCGTTCAATGATTTATCTATCACAAGTGCCTCGCACAGTGGCTCGTACATAAAGAGTTCAGTAAATATTTGTTGAATGAATGAATCTGTAGATACCTACTCCTTATCCTTCTGGAGTCAATGTGTCAGTCACTGGGAGCTGAGGCTATAAGGGTTGACACAAGATCCCCACCTTCAAGGAGTTTACATGTGCTGCAGGAGATGTACATATATGATTTTAGTTGACTGCTTATTTGCTTTTCCTCCAGCCTCTGACTACTTTGAGAGCAACATCTTGGTCTAATTTTTATAAGTTTTTATAAGCTTAGGCCAGTACCTGGCATGGGATAGGCACTGATTACGTTAATCAAATGAAAGAAAATTCTAATAGCCTTCATATATCTAATTCAAGTTAGTGTTTATGTTATAATTTTATCTTTCACTATAATGAACTCTCTCTGCTTGGTTTCTGTCTTGCTCATTTATTTATTTTGGATGTTAGTAATGAAGGAGACCTTTTACAGAAGGTTGTTTTGTTTTGTTTTTGACTCTGGTTGAAGTTGTATGCCAACGTAAAAGTACCCCCCTGTCTGAACTTACTCCCATTCTGCTGTAATCCAGTGGTGATCTAGAGGCTATGTCACTGTATGTTTCAAACATCAGCACTTTTGCATTTTGCCTTGACGCATGTCTGTCTGAGTACCGTCTTGGGTTGGTTACTCATTCACTTTAGGTCGTTATGCTTTCTACTGCCTGGAGCTCTGTGTTCCCTGGAGCCTTCGGCTATTTGTGCTCTCTTACAGTGTTTTAAGGATATCCTTTTTTTTTCCTTATGGTGTTTGATTAATGATTTATCCTAATGCTTCATGTTGATTTAAAAGATGACGAGAACTCCTGTCTACCGAAGATAAAAGTGTAGACATAAGAGAAGTTTATAAAAAGGCAGATGTTGCTCTAAGATCTCTATATTAGATAGCATGCCCAGTATGGAAGGCCTTTTTATTAAGTACATGGTAATTGACTCTATTTTCTCATTTCTAATTTTTTCATGTTTTCTTCTGGCTTCCCAGGTAGCTCAGTGGTAAAACATGGGTTCAGTCCCTTGGTGGGGAAGATCCCCTGGAGGAGGAAATGGCAACCCACTCCAGTATTCTTGCCTGGTGGGAAATCCCATGGACAGAGGAGCCTGGTGGACTACAGTCCGTGGGGTCGCGAAAGATCTGGACACGACTTAGTGACTGAGCAACACCAGCAGCATGCTTTCTTCGCTTCTTCTCAAAGCTTCGTGATTCTCAGGCAGCACTGCTTTAGATAAAGTGATTTACTGTAAAATAATATTCTTTGTAATTTTATTGTTTCGCTTTGGGAACTTTCTTTTTTCGCATTGTATGTGGTTTTCTGCACCTTTTCGGTTTTCTTTTCATTCTCCTTCTGAAAATCGTCCTCAGAGGGCTGTTTGTGTCCATCTGCTGGCGGGTAATGAGGTTTGGAGCAGCATACAGAGAGCACTCGCTGCCAAAAGTGTGTCCACTTTCTCTCCTACGTAGACTTTTAATATCACAATGGCGGCTGGGAAAGAGGGAGCTTAGATTTAGATTTCGAACAAAGAGTCGAGTGGACCTGTTCAGAAACAGAAACCGTGGCTGTTGTCATAGTGAGTACTTCTGTACACGCCGTGTGAAGGGAACGCCCAGCCTATGTGTGCGCATGCGTGTTGTCACACGCTTACCTTCATCTGTGTCTCTTGATGTGCGAGTAAGCGTTTGTGAAGAGGCTCTTAGCTGCAACATTCCTTAACTTTCCCAGGTTAAAAAAGAGAACTTGTGTCAGATCTGTCGCCATTTTGAGGCTGTGCTGTGATTTTTTTCCTGATCAGTATTTTACTGATCCTTAATAAGAGAAGCAAATTGATAGTTGACATGGCAGCTTTTCCAAGAAATTAATTGCTTGCTTATGTTTTATGGTGCAAATTTTTGATAATCAGTGTCGTACATGACTTACTCAAGTTTATTATATGTCATTAAATCTTGAGCTTTTTATTGTGGTAGTGGTACTTATTTCTTCTAATTTCTATTGCTGGTTTTCCTATATGTGAACAGTTTTAAAAGCCCTAATAGAGTTTAATTTCAAGATTCTCAATGAATTATGAAAACAGTTCTAGATTCTGTAGTTTCAGTTATGAGGTAGTCTGAATAGAGTATTTTTTGATGGTGATGCAGAGATTTTTAAAGCATAGTAATTCTGATTCCTTGATTTCTATTACAGTTGTTTTTTTAATTTTCAGTGTCCACAGAATTTATTAAAGGAAAGTGTAAATGGCTTTCTCTATATGCAGTATCATTTAAATAGGACTCCAAAATTATCATACTCAGAGCATTTATTTCTCTCATTAAAAGTAAAGTTATATACATTGAGCATTATTCTGTTAAGACATATTCTAGCAGTTTTGCCAGTAGCATTTCTAGTTTCCTTTAGACTTAGGGAATTAGGGATTTAGGGAAAACATTCTAGTTTAATCCCACTTCTTCTTCTTTGACCTAGCTAGGGGAATGATCACTCAGTCCTAAACTTTGGTTTATTTGTATTGAATTTTCTCACCTTCCCATTCCAGTGTCCTTTCAGAATTAATGATAAAGTCAGATGAAGTTAATACAGTCTTTTCAGGGATAACAATTATTTCTCCTTTATTTAAAGTGAAATTATTGAAAAGCCTCACCTATTGGAAACCACCAGAGGAACTTGCTCAACAATTTTGGTGGCATGAAAGCTAACACCTATAAATTACTCCTTGCTGACAAAGACTTACCAGCTTTTTGCATGGGGAAGTGAATAATTTGTAGGCCATAATTACTAAATTTGTAATTGCTTTTAAAAATGAAAAACTATTCAATAGAATATATATAGAAATATTGGGGATTTCCTTCCAAGATTAAAATGGAATTCTTAGATTTTATTGCAGGTGGATTCTTGACCAGCTGAGCCACAGGGAAGCCCTATGAAATATACAATTGAGAGTAATTCTAATCCTTTAACAAGCATAAATGATAAGATAGTTGGAATTTCATAAGGAACAGAACACAGATCTATTATAATAAAAATAATTTCCCAGATAAAACTTTCATGTATGCAACCGGGACTTCCTGGGGCTTATAGAGTTGGATTTTCTGTTTTTTATTTCTGCTCATATACTTTGATTCTCCTGTTTACCTCACACGTGCCTGATTGACATTATGATGCATTCGTGTGGAAATTATGAAAAGTTGTTTTCATGCAGCTGTCCTGTAGTTACAAAAGAACTTCACTGCGTGAAAAGCAAACATATCATTCAGCAGACAATGTTTAATCTGTTCAGGAGCCCAAACCTATTGCTGTTCAATGACAGAAGAAAGGAGAGGGATTAATTTGAAGATGCTTGTGCATGACATATGGTAATTTCTCCATAGGAAGGAAGTGTCAAACGGTGACCTCTAAATCTTAACATTGACCTCCAGTTGTAGAATGTGTGTGCCATACGGTCCTTTTGCTTTTCATGTGATAATTTAAGCTGAACCTTTTCCTGGTAACGTAACTTTTTGGGGTGGGTAGGGGTTGTTTCATCTATTGTATAAAGATGATAACAGTTTAGAATAAAAAGCATTCATATCATATTTTTTAAACTCTGAAGAGTGGAGCTATGTTAGGAGTCTTCCAATAAGAGTTAAGCATATTTAACTTAAAGTTGCTATAGTTTACAAGTTGGTATCATTTAAATTGAGTCTTTATAAATTGAGTGTAGAAAATTGAAATGATCTCAGTGAATGTTGGTTTGAGAGATTAAAAAATAGTTTAGACATAGCTTTAGAAAATAAATTGTTAGAAAAAATATAATTGACAATCTGTAGACCAAAATAAACTTTTCATTATGTGATACATTTTAAAAATTGAATTACATTTTTGACGATTCTTAATATGTCTGTTTTCATAATCTCTTGTAGCCTTAGTTATTTTAGAACTGCTTTTTATATTAGGTGTCACATCATTCAACTATAAATAGCTTTTGGTTTGAGTTACACTGTGATTGCTATTCTATAAAATATATCATTTTACTGCCATGATCCTTAATAATCATACCTTTCTGATTAAAACATCATTTTCAGTTCTACATTTATTATGTTTTGCCCACTTTGTTTTTCATTCTTCACTAATACTGAGCTTTTTTCCAGAAACCGCTGTACCTCAATTCTCTCCTCTTTATTTCTTCTGTTTCCTCTGCAAGTGGCTGCGCCTGTCGTTTCCGCGCGGTCTGAGGCTGATCAGTCTGGCTCTGACCCTGCTTCCACTCCTGCTTTACATACCTGTTTCTTAGTAAATGAAGGTATTCTCTCTCAACTTTCTAACAACTTTCTTCCAATTCTGTGCTTTATTCTAATATGACATGTCCTTTTTACCGAGTTTATACATTCATCTGCTTTGTTATGTATGAGATCCTAAGTTTCCATTTTCTAACTTGATTCGCTAATGCCAATAAGGGTCGGTTATAGAAAGGTAATGTGATTCCTGGCTGGTAGAAGCTGTGTTTCCTGTAATCTAGAGTGCTGTTAAAGAAGTGCAAAGATGCTAATCTTTGATATGAAATTAGGCTTGAAGAAGGGGATTGATTTGCATGATGGTGTTTGCCCTGTGGTTTCTGGTGTTAGAGCTAATTATTTTATTTTCCTTGTATTATTATTCAGTGCCAGATAGACTTGGTTCTCTGTACACAGCATGTGCCCTGGTTAGAGGGGAAAGAAAGTATTTTTGGAGCTCTGAGAATGTGAATGGAATCCACAAATATTTATTCCCCAAGAGCCATGGAGGATTATTTATACTAATTGGAAGCTTGGTGGAATTTGTGAGCTCTCAATTATATCCTCTCTCTTCATTCTGGGTTCAATCTTCACCAGTTTGTATGATATAAAAATGAATAAATTTACAGAATCTCATATGTAACCCAGGATGATTCTGACTCTTCAGTAAAAGCAATAATACTAGTCTATTCAAACGGAAAGAAAGATACAGTAAATATAAGGTACAGAATCCGTGTTCTAAATACCATTTCTTTGGGAAAAAAACATGGAAACTTAAGAGTAGAACTCATTTTTTTTTTGTCGTGTTTCCCCATCATAGACCTGAACTAAGGTTGTATGTTAAGACTGGATTTTGGCAACAATAATTAGGGTCATATTTGTTAAGCTATTGTAAAAGGTGGAGACTTGTTAATTCAAAAATAAGCTACTGACTTTGGACCATGGTGAGAATCAATCTTCATATTAAAGTTTGATTCATAAATATACTTCATACCTTCATGAGATATTAAAACTTAGAAGTTTAGGTAGTAATTTGTTTATATATATACATATGTATACATATGTGTGTATATATATTCCTCTGTTGAAAATAAATTATAATCTAAAATGTATGTGTTTATCACCTTAATGAATATAAGTATATATTCTCAGTTGTTGAGAATTTCCTTACTGAAAGGATTCATGTTTACATAGGTGCCTTGCCACTTCCCCCGCCCCCCGACCCTGTCTCTCTTGCATTTTTCACCCTCTTTTTAACAATCCCAAAAATGATTTTGAATTTTATGGCTTTTGTTGTTGCAGTGTAAGAATACTATAGCTTAGATTATTTCAAAACGCTGATTTGCTAAAATTCTGTATTTACAGGTAACTCTCCTTGTAATATGGGCATCTTTAGTGGCTCAGACGGTAAAGCGTCTGCCCACAATGCACGAGACCTGGGTTCGATTCCTGGATCAGGAAGATCCCCTGGAGAAGGAAATGGCAATCCACTCCAGCACTCTTGCCTGGAAAATCCCATGGATGGAGGAGCCTGATAGGCTACAGTCCATGGGGTCGCAAAGAGTCAGACACAACTGAGCGACTTCACTTTAAAATAGGGTGGAAATGATTATTTGAGAATGTCTGGATACTAGTACTGTTAAATACGGTAGTGGTTTCCATTGTTTCTTGTGTTTATATTAATATCATCAATTTCCATATTATAGAATAGAATTTTGGAAAAAATGACTTTTATTCCCATAGGTTAGAGTTGATGATACTTAAAATTTTATAAATTTTAGATTAAGTTTTTATCTTGGAGGATATAGGAATTCATTTTTTCCTCTCAAAATTGGTGTTACTTACTTCAGTTACCACTGTGGCTAAACTTCTGAATCATTTTGTAAGAAAAGGGATCAATAAGTACCTTTATTAAAGACCCTCTAACAGAGAAAGGAAGACATCTCTGTTGACTGATACGATGGTAGCACCAGATAGCCAGGCCTTAAGTGACACGAACCTATCTGTGGCTATCTGCGTGAATGCCCTTTTAACTGTCCGTAGGTTCAGAACTAGAGCTCTAGCTCAGCTCTAAACCTGAACATAATGTCTTATTTTAGAGGGGCTGTTTACAAAGGTGTTTTTCTTGTGGAGTTTGTATATACTTACTGTGGAAATTTATTTTTATTTGTTTTAAAACTTTGAGAGTTCTTAGAGCTGAAATTAGAGATGACATCTGTTTAAAGGTGAGATGCATTTATTGTGTCTTTGCACAAAATATCTAATAATAAATTGAAATCATGACGTAATTGAGCAGATCTGCCCTTTTGGTTTAGGCTTGGTATACTTGCATATAGAAAACTATCTGCATTGGGAAATATGAAGTGTCTGTAATTGGTTACCTTTTAACAGGATGGAGTCAGCTGGCTGCCATGCACTGTGTTATGCTGCCAGACCTGCTGGGATTGGACAAGTTCAGGCCCCCGCTCCTAGAGATGCTGGCTCGGAGATGGCAGGATCGATGCTTGGAGGTAATATTGTGGTGATATGGATAGAAAACGAAAACACTTAAAAGGCACTGGACAAGTATAAATTTGAAGCAAAATGTTTTGCTTATCTAGCTTCTTATCACCTGTTTGTTATGTGATAGAAAATGTGGATCCAGTGATTCTAAAAAGTAATGTTTCAGTTTGCATATTTGTTTCCTTTTTTTTAACCCAGTGAATATTTGATAAAACTTTTATATACTTGTGGAACAATTTCTTAAGTGGTGATTTCTATACAGATCATACACATACATGCACACAGACATAATACTTATAATCCACCTCTCCACAAATCGCAGTTTCAGGTGTTAATAGAATCACATCCATCAAATCCTGAGTGAATAACCACAGTCCAGTGGAAGGTCCTGTGTTAGAAGAGAAGGGGAAGGTCTCTGGAATTGGAAGAGACCTGGGTTTAAGTATCAGTTCTGCCAATTATTAACTTTGTGACCCTGGGCAATTTACTTAACCTATTTGAAGCTCATTTGTTAAAGTAGGGATAATAATCTAGTCCTCGCGGGATTGCTGTCAGGATCAAATAAGATAATGCAAGTAGAACAGTAAGGACAGAGCTTGACACATGGGTAGGAGCTCAGTAAATGGTAGCCTTTTTTTTGTATTAATAGACTTATGTGATATTAGATATGGCTCAGAATATAATATCACCAGAGACCTGGAAATGTTTCATGGGGATTTTGCTTCTTATAGCAGTTGAATATAGCTATAGCAGTTTATGCCAGTCAGGATTTTTAATTGACCAAATTTAGTGACATTTTGCCTCTTTCCTGATCTCCGTTCCCTCACCTCCAAGTAGAATTGCAGCATACTGAAATTTTCAGTTTTGCATTTAAATGGTGTTTGAATTCACTTCTGAAGTTATAATGAAAAACAATTTTTATTTTAATTAACAGACCCTACTGAGTTATCTTTTCAGTTGTGAATAGTTAATAAGTTGATTGGTACGTAACCTGACAGTTGCCTGGTGTCACTGAACCGCTGCCTGTAACACTTTGGCCAAAATAAAGCAAAACTAAAGTCAAGCTATGAAGTAAAAGTGTGTGCCACATTGAAAGAAAAATTGAGATAATACAACTTTGAAAAATAGTTTCCTTTTATAGAGCTAATGTCATTTCACAGGAATTTATTTCCTTGCTTGTTAAAAGTATATTGTTTAAGCCTGTCTTAGGTATTCATGAATTGTGTGAAACATACATGTTTGTGTAAACAATACCTATTTAGCATTATAATAGAAAGAAATCCACTAGACAGTTGTGTGAAACATATATGTGTGTGTAAATAGTACCTATTTAGCATTATAATAGTAAGAAATCCACTAGACAAGGTTATATTTCTTCAACAGTTAATACTTCTAACTGATTTTTCTAAACAATATTTACATGGAAATTTAAAAAATTGAAAATGCCAAATTAAAAGTACAAGAATATTTTTTGTGCAAGCTTCGGAAAATGAAGTTTTAAGACAAAACTGATTAAGTGTTCAAACATTGTTCTATTAATGTTAAGGAATTTTTTTTGAACTTTTTATTTTTTGATGGGATATAGCCAGTTAGCAATGTTGTGGTAGTTTTAGGTACAGCAAAGGGACTCGGCCTTACATATACGTGTATCCTGTGTTAAAAGCGTATTTAAGTGAGATAATTAATTGAAATATCTTTGATTTGCTTGTATCCAATTTATTCTACTTTATTAGCACTACAACACACTTCAGTGTAGTGTTTCCCGTGTAAATAAATGTGGTTTGTGTATTTTCTAGCTTTCTTTCATCACGAACTTGCTAATGTTGAAACACCTCACCCACTGGTCTGCTTCCTTTCTTTGCACTTGGGTCTGTGGTTTTAGGTCAGAGAAGCTGCACAGGCCCTGCTTCTAGCCGAACTGAGAAGAATTGAGCAGGCGGGACGGAAGGAGGCCATTGATACCTGGGCTCCTTACTTACCTCAGTACATGGACCACGTCATATCACGTAAGAGCTCACGCTTTGCTACAGAGCTTTTCATGCATGTGTAAGGGAAGTACCAAGACTCACAATTCTGCTTGCTACTACCTCAACAAAAGTGAATCATTGACCTTCAGGTGAAAACAGGGATCCTCAAATTCTGCTCATTGATTTTCTGAATCCTTATAGTTTGGAGTTTGTTTGTTTTTTTTAAGCGAAAAATTATGTAAATATAGAAATATTCACCAATGGACTGACCCCTTATAAAGTTAATCCTTAATTGAAAATTCTACCCTATTTAACACTAGCATCTGTCTCTGCCCATTTCATTACAATAATTGTGGATACCAACTTGTTAGATATTGATCTGATAATATGCAAGTGCAAATAAGAGGCAGATCCTTTCTAAGTAAAGGTTGGAATTGTGAATGCTTAAGAATTATCTGGTAGATTTAGACCAGTGTTCTATGGGAAAAGAGAAAATTAGCAAGGATTTTGACTGAAGATTCTTTCAAAAGAGTATAAAATCAATGGATTAGGAAACGTCTTGGGGAAAATTGTTGAAATTCTGAAATAGTTTTTGTAAAATCTTTGCAATCAGACTTCCCCGATGGCCCCGTGGTAAGGACTCCATCTTGCAACACAGGGAATGCTGGTTCGATCCCTGGTACAAGAAGATCACACATGTCGTGGGGCAGCTAAGCCATGAGCCTCACTGTGGGCTAACACCCAACACAACCAAGTAAATAAATGAATATTAAAAAAAAACACATTGCAATCATGCTGCTAGGTCAGAAGTGCTCTGAAGAAAAGTTATAGTGGGCTATGATAATTTTTTTCTTATTAGGAAAAATATCCTTCATTCTCAACTTATCATTTAATCCATTCTTTATTCTCCTAAAGAAGAATTCAGAATTAAAATGTTTAACCTGTTATATTGTGTATAAGATAAAATAGATCAGTTTCACTTTTTTTTTTTTTTTAATGATGAAGTCTCAATGAAAGTTTGAAAAAGGCTTTTTTACTGTGAACATTTGTCCTGGGCTTCAGGTGCTTTCCTTTTAAGTAGCCTTTTGTCAGTACCAGTTATTGTTGATGAGATACTCATTGCACATGTCAGGACAGACAGTATATGATTGTATAACACAGACAAGAAAAACAGAATTTGAAAGGATTGTAACTGTTATATCTGGTGTAACTCTACCAGATGTTTGCCAGTGGTGACTACACTGGTTGTTTGATTAAGTGTGTAAGCTTGGACACTTGACCCTTTTCTTCCTCAGTTTTGTCACAGATTAAATGAAGATGATATAGTAAGACTTTATGGGATAATTGGAGAAGGCAATGGCACCCCACTCCAGTACTCTTGCCTGGAAAATCCCATGGAGAGAGGAGCCTGGTAGGCTGCAGTCCATGGGGTCTCGAAGAGTCGGACACGACTGAGCGACTTCACTTTCACTTTCCACTTTCATGCATTGGAGAAGGAAATGGCAACCCACTCCAGTGTTCTTGCCTGGAGAATCCCAGGGATGGCGGAGCCTGGTGGGCTGCCGTCTATGGGGTCGCACAGAGTCAGACACGACTGAAGCGACTTAGTAGTAGTAGTACGGGATAATTTGAGTATGTAATGAGTGTATCTTGGATAAGCTCAGGGAACTGTACCTAAGCCATTGTAAGCTCTATATTTTTCTTAAATAAATACATTTATAATCTATAAAAGTACAAATATATACCTCACATATAACCAGAATATCACACATGAACAGCTCTTGTTAAATTCTTTAATCTTTTATTTTATTTACATAAATGATACAGACTTTTTGGCCTACTGGGAATTTTTCTGTTTTAATAAAAAGAAGTTAAAAATCCCAGAGTCTTTAGGCAATGGACTCTATATAATGTATTAGCTTTAAAGTTCTTACTGAAATATGTATAGGTTAAAAAATCTGTAGAATATTTAAAAAATTGGGATGAAAGCAGTCTGGCACAGTGCTCCTTGTTCAGCAATTTATAGCTGTTAACTTCTAATATTCCAGGAAATAGAATTAGCTCTTCAGCTCATCATGAACCTATTGAATATAAGATCCTGATATTTCAGGACAAACTATGAATATAGTTCTGTACAGTAGATTGAAGGTGAAACTAAAGAGCAAATTGCTAGAGATTCTTGTAAAAGGAGAACAATATGGACATTAGGAAATATTGAGAAACGTTTTCAAGAAATCTTTATTTATAATAGCGGGAGACGAATTACAGAATAATAAATAAACGGGAAGCTGTTATAGAAGGAGGTATGGGGCCCAGACCTAAATGCAGATAGGGTAGGAATAAAAGACAATTCTAACCCTTAATTACAGACTGCATATAAAAGTCTAAGAAAAACATTAAAGGTTAGTACAGGTTCATGACGGTTTGGCTAGAGAAATGCCATTAGCGGTGGTGGTGGATGCTATTTTATTTTATCTTTCCTGGAAAGAAGAGATGGTTCTAATCATTGTTTAATACACACAAGCTAGATTGTTCTTGTGTCAAATTTAAACCTTTCCATTTATGTAAATAAAAGTCCTTGGTATTTAGTAACAGCATTTAGGAGTACTTTATAAATTAACTGAATGCTGACTTACTTAAAACTTTAATATTATCATTTACTGTAAAATTGTATTTTTAGTGAAAGAATAAACAAATATGCATTCTACATGTAACTAAAGCGTCTCACACTAACAACTCCTGCTATAGTAATCTATTCTGGAACTTTTACACTGACTGAGTGTAAAATTAGTTTTAGTTTGCTTTCCCAAGAGCTTTCTGTTTTAATAAAAGGATTTCAATCTAAAGGAGTGGGGATTGTGAACGTGTGAAAGGAGAAGAAAGCATACAACAAATGAGGAATGGCCACATAGGGCTGCTGAGCAGATTTGCCGTCCGAAGGGATCAAAGGTTACGGAGCCAGCTGGTGGACAGCCCACACCTGCCGTAAACGTGCTCGTGGTGAAATTGCTTCCACCATTGTCGTTAATGTGTGAGGAATGATGGTTGTGGCAAGTTACAGCGGAAAGCAGTCTTTTCGAAACCTAAAACCTCTTTCCAGCATAGAAATCTATTTAATCACTAAAGTAGGTAAAATGTTAAGCAATACATCTGGTAAACACACCACACATCAAATATTTTCTTATAATTGAATCAGCCGAGCGTTCAAACATATGCAATAATGGCCTAAACGATTTTAGCAGCTTCTAAGTTATGACTGAGCTGGGTCATAATTTGGAGTTATGATAGCTAAAGAGTCCCTCTCTGTTAGATATTTGTCTGAAACTCAGGAACTGCTTTTAGCTGAAGAGCAGAAGGTTACACCGCGCTAATGGCCCTTCCTTTTAGAGATCTGGAGTCTGGGGCTAGTCACTTCAAGTGGGAAGGAACTTGTTCTGACTCTGCACTCAGTAGGTGATTGAGCTGTGACTTAGATGACCGCTCAACTCAACTGGTCATCGCTGACTGGGGTCTTCTGGGGTTTTATTTAGGTACATTCGGCAATAAGAGCCTTTTGCAGGTTTGTTTGAGAGTCTGAGGAAAGCAGTGGGCCGGAAGCCAGTTTCTTAGAACTGTTGAGGGTAGTGAAGGAAAAACGCTTGCAAAGCAGACAGCGCAGCACGTCACACGTGCAGTGAGTGCACGTTGACTGTCCCCTTCCTTTCCTGGTGTTGGTATAGTTGTGTCCTCCTCATTGTCACCACCTCAGAATTCACTCTAATTCATATTGCCCTGGGATTCTGGATGGTAGAATGGGAATCCCTGGGGAGGAAAAAGGAAAAAAGTGCTCTGTCTTAACTGAAAATCCAGTTCACAAGTTTCTATAAAATCCGAGTCCTAATTGAGTGACAGGAGATTTTTGCTTCTGACAATGGAGCTGTGTCCTTGAACCTATTAGGAAACATTTTATCCCATACAGCAATGCAAGCAGGGTATAAACTTTTAAAATGCTTTTTTAAAAAATGATATTTATTTATTTATTATTTATTTATGCCTGTCCTGGGTCTCCATCGCAGTGAGGGCTTTTTCTCTAGTTTTGGAGAGCGGGGGCTACTCTCGATGAGGTGGGCAGGCTTCTCGTTGCAGAGGCTTCTCGTTGCAGAGTGTGGGTCCTAGGCGCGTGGGCTTCGGTAGTTGTGGCTCCTGGGCTCCAGGGTCCAGGCTCAGTAGTTGTGGTGCCTGGGCTGAGTTGCTTCTCCACCTGTGGAGTGTTCCTGGACGAGGGATTGAACCCATGTCCCCTGCATTGGCAGGTGGACTCTTTACCACTGCACCACCCGGGGAGCCCCAGGTGTAAACTTTTGATACCTACTTTCTGATGGAAAAATAGAGGATAAGTGCACGATGATTCTTACTTTGGTAGCGGGACCAGAAATAGAAATCCTGCATCTGTTCTTGTGATAGTAATGTAAATATTACAAGTATTAATATTTTCTGAGTTATCACTCTTCTCTCTTTTTTAAAGTGTTTTGAAACGCCTAAAAAAATCCTGCTGATAATTCTTACTAAGGACAGATTTCTGGTATTTTGTGAAACTGTTATATTATGATGCAGGTGAAGATAGAATGTTATGAATTGTCTCAGATTTATTTTGAAGGGAAAATATCTTGTCGCACCTAATTGTACGTATTTCTTATTTGTGACATTCTGCGTGTAGCATTCTGATGATTGACTTTTATTTTTCTTGAGGTCAAGCACCTGCTAGTGTATGAAACACACCCACACTTGCCCTTCGTTCGGGCAGTGACCGCTCTGAGGCAAATGCTGATGGTTCCTGATTTCCTTTGGCCTGTGAAGCAGGGTGACCTTACAGGGTATAAGGTCACAAGTGTAATTATTTCTCGTACGTTGTGTTCTGCTTACTCACCGTGGCTCATCACTTCTTTTAATTTCAGGAACGTTAGACCCATAAAAGTTATGACCATTATATAAATCAAAATCTTTTCCAAAGAGGGTGCTATTGTAATTTTATGCAGTTATGGCCAGTGTAGTATTAATTTGCAAATTTATCATCTCAGATATTGATAGAAGGATGTGTAACACATCGTGCTTAATATGTATTGATGTCATCAGAAAGAACAATCCTTTGTTCTTATTGAGTCCCTGCCTTTTTAGCTTCCTTTTGTGTTAAGGTTACCAGGGTTAGGCTCGTCTTTTTATCCCCCTTGGAAACAGAATAGGGTTTCTTTGTTCAATGAAAGACACTCCTAGTAAAGGTTTTGGGTTTGACTGTCAACAAGCCACGATCTAGTACCTATTTTTACCTGGGATTGCAGTCACGTTTCTGATGATTATAAAGTAGTGGTCATTCTGAGCACAAACGTGGATGGACCATCAATATACAAGAAGGTAAGATGGAACCGTATATTACAGAGGCGCTGGCAGACTCTACTGTAGCTGGAAAAGTGAGTATTAGTGCATCCTCTGGTAGGCAGATACTTTCAGGGTTTGCTGGTGGGGAGAGGATGGGGAAAAGGATAGGGAGGGGTTTGCTAAATATGATTTAAATGAATCTCTCCACCCCTCCCCTGCCCCTAAGAGGCCGTAAAAAACACAGCACTCCTTCCTTCTGTTTTCTTTATGTCTCAGTTGTTTAGAATTCTCTAAGACTCTTCTTAGGAATGATTTCTAGATAACTGAAGGTTTCAAAATCACTAGAGGCTCAGATTCTAAAAAAAGAAAAAAGATCAACTCTTTGTGATGAAATACTTTAAAATGTGTTTGGCTTAGTGAACATCTTCTTGGTAGCCAGGATTATTGTTTTGGCCCAGGTTGTAAAATGATTACTGAAGAGAGTGGACTTAGCTGAAAATAAGCACCCAGACTGCTATGCCTTTTGCATTTTGTATTCTGTTTTTAAAAATATTTTTCTTTCTCCTCTTTTGGTCTAGTAATTGGTACCGGTTTTATTACTATTGGGCTGTTTTTATCTAACCCCTAGTAGCTTTGCCATTTCCAGAGTTCTGAGGTGTACAGAATCCAGGTTACCAAACTTATTTCAGCTCAATTTAGAATAAGAGTAAACTGGTTGAGAATAAGGTCTCTCTGATGAACCCCTCCCCCCAAGTTTTAGTGTAGGTACTTTGCGGGGTCTCCCACACAGGGAGTGGGGTCTCACTTTCTGCTCACTTGACTGCTTTCTCAGGTCTTCTGTGCCATTCTCCATATACTGTCTTTTGGGGAAATATATTCTAATTAAATTTGGGGAAAGATAGGGGAAATCATTTGGTTGTTCATAAAGAAGTAATAATTCTAAAAAGACCCCTTTTGTAATTAATGTCTGTTTTGTAAATCAGCTGAAAGTGAAGCATGAGCTTTCCTGAGTTGGAAATGATTGCACATTGTGGTTAGAAAGGGAAAGTAGTAACTGTGCCCAAGTGATGTACATGAAAAGTACTTCATGTGCGGTGGGAATTCCTGTATTGTGAGCCAGAGAGGGTTTGTCTTAAGACAACCTGTATTATGCACAGTGCCATGTGGTTGTAACGTGTCTATGTGCAGCGGTTTCACTGAGACCTGAGGGATTTGTTTCTCTTTCTTCTTCCAGAGTGCCAGAGCTGTTGAGCTTAATTTTAAGTACTTTAGACTGATCATGTATTTAAGAGCATTAAACTGTTCTCCTTATCTATATTTGACTACTCACCAAAGAGAATAAAGAGAAATTTCTTCTTAATTGGTCACAGCTATACAGGATAATCCTTTCGTTTCTCGAGTTCTTTGACTTAATATTTAAATTTAAATATTACTATTTAATATTTTGGGTAATTTTCCTACATCATTTGAACACATTTTGGAAATTGGAGGAGTAAAGTGGTAAATTAAAAATGAAAGCATTGTTGAATTGACTGGTTATTTAGACCTTACTGCTGAAGCAATAGGCAATAAACAGAAAACTCCATTACCAAGTAAGGCTGGGGTTAGGCATGCCACAGGATGAAGATTGGTCAAGTCCTCTGTAAAAGAGGCTCCAACAGTGTAGCCAGCAGTCTGATTTCAGGTTGTCAGTAGGAGCCTGGTGACAATTAATAAGCATGTTAAATGTAGAGCAAAACAGGGAGTGGAGCAGAAGGAAATTCAATGATTTGTTCCTTGGTGGACAGTGAGGAAGTCAGGGGATTCCATCAGGCCTAGGGCTTCTTGCCTCCTTCCTTCTCAAATATTCCAGACAGGGAACCCTGGTTATCCACTGGCTCCTGTGGAAAAGCTTCCGGAGTGGAAAGGATTTGAAATAATTTTAGCTATTTTCTCATGCCCTCTCCTTTTCCTCTTTGAGCAGTTTCCTGTTCTTCCTCCCTTCAGTACAATTCTGCTGAAGTTGTAGTCAGTGGTTAGGCCCTTATGAGGTACAGCTGCCTTTCTTTGAGGAATTTGTATACTTCCTACCTGCTTTAAGAAGTTGAAGGTACTTAAGCCTGTGCAGATGACTTAGAAAAACTCAGCCAACCAGTGACACACTATTGTACAAAAGTGGTGTTGAAATGGAAATGCCTGCTATACCTTTAGCGGAGGTTCTAGTGGCCTTTGCTGTAATAAATGACCTAATCTTAGTTGCTCTGAAGAGTATGATATTGATTTGTGCCATTAGTCTCTTGCTGATTTGCTGAAGAACAAAACTGTGTAATGCTAATGGAAATAAAGTACAAAACACTGCACATGAATCCTGGAGCATGTCTTTGTAATAGAACAAGTGTCTAGTAAGTTTGAGTATGAATTTTCTTTATCCTAGTACAGCTTGTTTCAGTACAGACACTTAGAGTCCTGCTTAACTTGCTTTTACAGGGCAAGCAGCTGAATTGGTGATCTGGTGATGTTTTAGATCTTAAGATATTGAATACGCATGAACAAATCCATCCTGGATGGGATGTGAGACGTTTACACTTTTACAGCATATTTCTAATTTTATTATCACTTTATATTGACTAGATATTATGTATAATTACATTGTTTTTAGTATTTTAGTTCAAAGCCTTGCTATGATCCATATGAGACAGAATAGATCTTATAGTTGGGAAGGAAAACAGTGAAGTTATTATAAGAAAATAATATGAACCTATTTTACCTGTAATATTTATATTGTAATGGAAAAAGGTCGATTTTGTTCTAGTGTTGTTTGTAAATTCTTGGATTAAAATGATCAAATTATGCTAAAATATTTTTTGCCTAATTCATTCTCCTTCCTGTTCTCTGCTTTTTTGGGGAAGAATGGTATTTTATTTTTCTTAGTAATATTGTCCCAATGATTTAGTACATCTACTGTCTTTTTATTAAGCAGATTTTGATATAATAAGTATATTAAATGTGTTTTAATATTTATAAATGGTTTCACTGTGCATGACATTTGCAGACTTGGTTAATATTTTAGCACCTCTAGTACACAGACATAAAGAAAAAAATTTGTTTTATTGGTTTGAGCACCCGAATTGACCCCAGCAAGATTGAGATTGATCTGGTTTCTCCCAGCCTGTTAAATGCCAATCCAGTCATCTGTAACAGTACTTAGTATTTTTGTAAGTTTTCTATACATATTTTCTGTGTTTGTTCTATGAAACTGACGCATCACTTGAAGAGATTTTCCTTGCTTGATTCAGAGATGAAAGCAACCACCTATTTTATTGCTTTTCGTTTTAAAAAATTGTTTCTGCAGTTCTTGTCACTGCTATAACCATTCTAATCAAAGGACTTTGCATTTCACTAGGAAAGGATGATGAGACAGACTTACATTTGAAATGTGTACGTGGACAAGTGCACTCAGCTTTGGGGAAGAAAATGGAGGAGGAACGATGGGTCTCACTGAATATTCCCACTGATTTTTTAAGAAATGTATTTAAACTACATCCCTCTGATAATTAAACATCATTAAACAAGTATTAAACAAGTTCTGGCATAGTTTGTGGATACAGAGACAGAAATTGTAGCCTGTTTTTGAGATATTTTTCCGTTAAGGCATTAAGTAAAGAAGGCTTTTTCTTAGAAGGAAATGGCAACCCACTCCAGTATTCTTGCCTGGAGAATCCCAGGGATAGGGGAGCCTGGTGGGCTGCCATCTATGGGGTTGCACAGAGTCGAACACGACTGAAGCGACTCAGCAGCAGCAGCAGCAGCAGGTCTTACTCAGATCTTATTTTATTTTGTTGTTTCATTTTGTTTTGATTTTCGCTTGCTTTTTTTTCTCCTAAAGCAAGGGTTAGTCTTCAAGACAAAGAATACCAAAGTCAGAGGAGCTAACCTAGGAGTTAATCTCTAAAGCTGGGTGATGGGTAGAGGAGTAGGCATTTATAGTCTTAATCTAAAGTGTCAGGGTGCTTTTCTTAAAGTACTTACATAGGGTTAAAAGTGACCACACAATCTTGGGTATAACCTGTTTTAAGGTATGATTGGGGTTCTGAGACCATCCCAAGCTCTCCCATATAGAATTTGGATGGGAAATTGGAACCAGAAGCCTTTCCTGTCCCATTTCATCACTGTCCACTTCTCTGAAGAAGAACTTCAAGCACAGTACTCTCGAAGGGTAAAGGGGGAGGTAGTCGGGGTGAGTTTCAGATAAGAATCTGTATCCATTAACTGTGTACTTTCCCAATCACGTGACACTAATTTGGGCAAAAAATACCATTCTCCACCTCCCCCCCCCAAAGGATCTTTCTAATGAATAGTAACAAATTTACTGAACCCAGTTGTTGGTTGGGAAGGCCAATGGAAAGAGGAGTGTCAGAAGTTCTGGCAACTCTTCCTGCTTCACCACACATTACCCATGACCCTAGAGAGACACCACTAAGCTTCTGCACTTATTTATTTCACAGTTTCTCTTTATGTAAAAGAAGAGAAATGAACAAATCTATTTTTTAAAATACTTATATTTTAATAATTTTACTTTCTGTTCATTTGTGGCCGCCCTGGGTCTTTGTGGCTGTGCGGGCTTTTCTCTGCTTGAGGAGAGCAAGGGCTCCTCTATCTGGTTGTGGTGTCTGGGGCTTTCACTGCAGCAGCTTCTCTTGTTGCGGAGCACAGGCTCTGGGAGTGCAGGCTTCAGCGCTTGCAGCGTGGGGCTCCTTAGTTGCAGTTCCCGGGCTTTACAGCGCAGGCTTAGTATTTGTGGAGCATGGGCTTAGTTGCTCCTCGACATGTGAGATCTTCTGGATCAGGGATCGAACCCGTGTCTCCTGCATTGGCAGGTGGATTCTTTACCACTGAGCCACCAAAGAAGCCCCCGAGTCTGTGCTTTTTAAACTTTTTTGGTAGTAAACTTATGTGTAAAATCTTAACCAGAGTCGCAAAATATAAAACATTAAAAAAATCAAATAGTTTCTTTATGCAGGTTTCAATCTGTGTGTGTGTGTGTGAAAAATTATTTTGTGTGCACTGAAACTCTCATCCTCTTTTGTCTTATGAGATTCACAGTCAAAAATTGGTTAACTGTTCTCCACTGCCTCTTGCTCTAACCAATGATTCGCTCCTCAATTCAGTTCAGTCGCTCAGTCGTGTCCGACTCTTTGCAACCCCATGGACTGCAGCACGCCAGGCCTCCCTGTCCATCACCGACTCCCAAAGTTTACTCAGACTCATGTCCATTGAGTCGGTGATGCCATCCAACCATCTCATCCTCTGTCGTCCCCTTCTCCTCCTGCCTTCAATCTTTCCCAGCATCAGGGTCTTTTCAAATGAATCAGTTCTTTGCATCAGGAGGCCAAAGTATTGGAGTTTCAGCTTCAGCATCAGTCCTTCCAATGAATATTCAGGACTGATTTCCTTTAGGATGGACTGGTTGGATCTCCTTGCAGTCCAAGGGACTCTCAAGAGTCCCTCCTCACCCCTTTATCCCACTCCCCACACAAAATGATACAGGGCAGAACTACAGACTTTCCCTTGACGAACAGAAATTCCAAAATTTTGTTATCATACATAACAACTTTTAGTTTCTGTATAACTCTTATGGTCCTGAATGGCAATCTTGAAATATTCTCTACCTCTCCAGCAAATGACTATTCTTAACAGAGATTCATAGTAGCTAGAGTGCTGCAGAGCATGTGCTTTCAACATGTTGTCTGAAATGCACCTCATTCTGTCTGCTCCTCCTTTTTTTTAAATTGGTTGTTCGGTGTTCCGTTGTGTGGGTGGACGTTGTTTTCTTCAATGAGTTTTCTAGCAGTGGACACGTGGGTTGTTTCCAGTGTTTGATAGTATGGACAGGGCCACAGTAAATAGACTTGTGCAGATGTCTTTTCATTTTTTGATAGTGTATCTTGGATACATTCCAGGACGTGAGATTGCTGAGTCCAAGGATAAATGTATGCTTACTCTTTTGTTAGATATTGCCAAGTTCTTTGCAGTAGAGGTTGTACCATTTTGCATTCTCAACAGTGATTGTGTTTGATGGCTGTTTTCTCTCTATCATTTCCAAAAGAGTATTTTGTCATGCTTTTGGGATGTTTTGACTCTGATGAATGAGAATGAAATGTCCTTATTGTCTTATTTTGTATTTTTATTAAGAATGAGTTTAGCATCTTTTCATATAAGTGTCTTGTATTTCTTGTAAAGTACTGGTTCATATCTCTGGTTCACTTTTATATGAGATTGTTTGATTAAACCTTTATGGTATATGGTTCAAGTATTTCCTGGTTTGTTATTTTTTCTTTTAACCTTTTTCTTATGGTGTTTTTTTTTCCTCCTCATAACCCAATTTATTGACCCTTTCTCATATTGTTTCAGGATTTTGTGTCAAAATTATGAGAGTTTTCCTTGCTATTGAAATTCCCTGTATCATTTCCAGCTTTTCCTATACAGGTTAATTAAAAGTGGTTCTGTGTAAGTATATGAGGGTTAGTCACTCAGTGGTGTCCTACTCTTTGTGACCCCATGGACTGCAGCCCCTGAGGGGTTTCACTGGGAGAATATCTGTCTTTTCCATCTCCACTTAAAGATTTCTTCATTATCCCACCATCTCACTCTCCCTTCTCCCTGTTCAGGTGGTCTCATAACTCTGGGGAAGTAAGTTTAGTTACGCTTCATTTAAACATGAAGTACCATTGAATCGCACATATATATCTACTGATTATGTATGTTCATTCAAGACTATTGATTTTAAAGTCACTCTTTTTACAAAAACTCAGCTAGTTTAAAAAGATTTCTACATTGGTAATATGGTGGGGTTTTACTTGAAATATGCTAATTTTTCTAAAATTGCAGTTTCCACCAAAAATACTTACTAGTGTTTTGCTTCTAAAAATGAGATACGATTATAACTTACTCTTTCCCTCCCTCATTCGGCAGCTATTTATTTAGGGCTGAACATAACTGTGGGCTTCCCAGGTGGCTCAGTGGTAAAAAATCAGCCTGCCAACACAGGAGATGTGAGTTCGATCCCTGGATCAGAAAGATCCCCTGGAGAAGGAAATGGCAAACTACTCCAGCGTTCTTGCCTGGGAAATGCCGTGGACAGAGAAGCCTGGTAGGCTGCAGACCATGGGGTCTTGAAAGAGTCACACATGGCTTAGTGACTACACAACAATAACAAATGCAGCTGTGGGCCTGGGGTGTGTGCTGATGCATGGGGCTCATTGTCTCTGTTAGGAAGGCAGGTAATTAAATGAGCATTAATACAGTGTGGTAAGAGCTGTTATAGATGGAGTTTAGACCTATTCAAGTGCCTAGTGGAGCCCAGAGCAATGACATGTCAACAGCTGGAAGATAATCTCAGTAAGTGGAAATGACAGGGGCTTAATGTCAAAGACATGTATTCAGAAGGTGATATTAAAGCTTTTTTAAAGGCTGGAGCAATTCGAACTATATAAATTCATTTTAATTTTATATCAATTTAGACTTTTCTTTATGCACTGTAAGTAGATAATGATAAATGAAACAGACGACAATGTTTTAATTAAATTTAATTAAGACCACATGTTTGTGGTCTTTATGTCAGGTATTTTGCTTCTACTTCCTTATTCAAGCTAGAATCAAGATTGCTGGGAGCAATATCAATAACATCAGATATGCAGATGACACCACCCTTATGGCGGAAAGTGAAGAAGAACTAAAGAGCCTCTTGATGAAAGTGAAAGAGGAGAGTGAAAAAGTTGGCTTGAATTTCAACATTCACAAAACTAAGATCATGGCATCTGGTCCCATCACTTCATGGCAAATAGATGGGGAAACAATGGAAACAGTGAGAGACTTTATATTTATGGGCTCCAAAATCACTGCAGTTGGTGACTGCAGCCATGAAATTAAAAGATGCATGCTCCTCGGAAGAAAAGCTATGACCAACCTAGACAGCATATTAAAAAGCAGAGACATTATTTGCCAACAAAGGTCCGTCTAGTCAAGGCTATGGTTTTTCCAGTAGTCATGTATGGATGTGAGAGTTGGACTGTGAAAAAAGCTGAGCTCAGAAGAATTGATGCTTTTGAACTCTGGCTTTGGAGAAGAGTCTTGAGAGTTCCTTGGACTGCAAGGAGATCCAACCAGTCCATCCTGAAGGAGATCAGTCCTGGGTGTTCATTGGAAGGACTGATGCTGAAGCTGAAACTCCAATACTTTGGCCACCTCATGCGAAGAGTTGACTCATTGGAAAAGACCCTGATGCTGGGAGGAATTGGGGGCAGGAGGAGAAGGGGATGACAGAGGATGAGATGGTTGGATGGCATCACCAACTCGATGGACATGACTCCAGGAGTTGGTGATGGACAGGGAGGCCTGGCATGCTGCGATTCGTGGGGTCACGAAGAGTCGGACACGACTAAGGGACTGAAGTGAACTGACTGAGGAAGTACGTGTGTGCATACCTGCTCTTGTATGCCACATGTCTGTGATTATTGTTTGTGTGCCTGCCTATCTCTCTGTATTGTTAAAGTAGACATGGGTTGGTACACACCCTTTTTAATCCACTGCCACAGGATTCAGCCTAGTCTTCCTCTTCTCATATTTGTGATTTCTTTCTCTGAGTGTGAGAAATCTGATTCTTATTATCTGTGATAGATTTACTTGTTTTTTCCAACACTAGTAGACGTGAAAAAGTAGTTTAAAAACTGCTAACCCATCCCTCTGTGAAAAAACCAGTTTACCAACCAGAACACAGTATTAGTGCACAGTTCTTTCTGTCTTTAGCTTTACAGTAAGCAGGGTTGTGGCCTTTTGTGCAAAGTTGCTTAGTGTCAAATCCCTATTTTTCTTTACATCCTTCTGTGGTGTTATGCCTACACTTACAGTGTAGTTATGTTCATTTGTCACACTCTGCAGTTTATTCTGGGTCCCCTGACATTCTTATAAAGTTCTAATTATCATTTTTTAAATTTACAAGCAACAGAGTTTACTGTTTGGGTATATAGGCTTTTGAGTTATAACCAATGAATAGGTTCAGGTATCTACCATCACAGTGCCATAAGAATATTTCAACCACCTTGAAAATTTCCTTTTTACTTCCTTGGCAGTCAGTCCCACCTCCACCAGTCCTTGCTAACCACCAGCTTTTTCCATCCTTGCAGTTTTGCCTTTAGCAAAATTCAGTATAAATAGCAATTATACAACATGTAGCATTTTGGGCTTGGTGTCTTTCACTCACCAAAATATATTTAAAGTTCACCCAAACTACTGCATGAGTCAATATTTCATTTGTTTCTATTGCTAAACAGTGTTCCATTATATGGCTATACCTGAGTTCTTAGGTTTGGGTGATTATGAATAAGCTGCATAACTATTCATGTTTAGGATTTTGTATAGACAAGATTTCAGTTTACTTGGGTAAATATCTAGGATTGGAATTGCTGGGTCATTTGATAAATGTGAGTGTCATATAAAAGAAAACCCTGCCGAACTATTTTTCAAAGTAACTGCAGCATTTTGCATTCTTGCTAGCAGTAAGTCGTATCATTGCCAGCACAATATAGTTCGGCTTTTTTAAAAAGAAATAAAAAAAATTGTTTATTTTAGGCATTCTAAAATGTGTGTAGTAGTACCTCGTTGTTACTGTAATCTGCACTTCCCTCATGACTAGTGACTGGTTTCCCTGGTGGCTCTGATGGTGAAGGACCCACCTGCAATGCAGGAGACCTGGGTTCGATCCCTGGATTGGGAAGATCCCTTGGAGAAGGAATGGTTACCCACTCCAGTATTCTTGCCTGGAGAATTCCATGGACAGAGGAGCCTGGTGGACTACAGTCCATGGGGTCACAAAGAATCGGACATGGCTGAGCAACTAAGGGTGTCATGTCAATGACTAGAGATGTTGAACATGTTTTCACATGATTGCTTGCAATCCATAAATCCTCTTTGGTGAAAGGCATGTTTGAGTTTTTGCCCATTTTTTTTTTTTCCCTTTTAGGTTGATTGTTTTCTTATTGTTGGGTCTTAAGGGTTCCTTATATATACACACATCCTTTAACAGATGTGTAATCTTTTCAAATATTTTTCTCCAGTCTTTAAACTTGTCGTTCATTTTCTGAACATCATTTACAGAAGTTTTACATTTTGATAAAGCCCAATTATCAGTTATATGTCATGACTCATGCTTTTAGTCTTCTAGAAACTCATTGGCAAACCCAAGGTCTTGCAGATATTTTCTTTGAGAAGTGTTACAGATTCCCATTTATATGATGACTTGGTCTTTCCATTTGTTTTTGTTTATACATAGCATTCTTGCTTGCTTCATTCTTTCTAACATATAGCATGTCTTTCAGCTCATTAACTCACTATCCATACTTACATACCTCATGAATTTTGCCTCTAGTCTCACAAACTCTTGTTTATTTATCGTCTAGACTTAGCACTTCTTATGGCTTTCATCCATCCAAATGTTTTTCTTGTTATCTATAGAAGAACTTAACATTCTCAAATAATGAAGTCAGAGCGCATCATAATATTTATCTAAGCTAATTACTGTGAAAAATTATTAGAATATCACAAATGCCTTTTGTATGATCTTATAATGTATTACTGCCAATTAAATATGTCATCTACTAGAATAATATTAAAACAAGAGCCCCATGTATTTCAAATCAGTTATTCATTGTGCGTTAAGAGATTAAGAAGTCAAAAGCTTTCCTGTGTGTGTATGTTTGTGTGTGTATGATTGGCAGTAATAGAGCTAATCATAAGATAAATTGGTTCTTTGAAACGTAAATATTTATTCTGTTTCTGGCTTCAAGTGGCTTCTATATATAAACAGATGTCCTAAGATGTCTGCAAATATCGTTCTAAAAAGAGGAAGGCAAGGCTTAATAAATGTTTTAAAAAAGACAAATAAATGAATTCATCAAATAGAAAAAAAAGTTGAGTGTTGGATACTGAAGGTAGTAAAGTACTTCTAGAGAAGGAAATAATAAAGTAAGCCAAAATTAGTAATAATAAAAGCAATGATAATGATACTAATGATGCACTTTACTGAGCACGTGTTATATCTCAGGTGCTGTGCTAAGGCTATCCCGCTTGCATCCAATGTTGAATTGAATGGGTAATGTACCCCTCTCTCGTGTCTTGTTTTCACTGAGTTGCATACCAGGATACACGGCAGCTTGGTTGGATTGCCAGAAGCTGTCGCTTTTCACTGGTTGCCATTTTGGGACTGCCTGCAAGTATAGATCAAACTCTCTGCCGTCATAATTGTCTTCAGACAGCTCCTTCTGGCCCCTCACAAACTGATCATCTCCGCTGATGATGAGAAAGAGAAGTTGAAGGCTTACCCTTCCTTCCCCTAAAACCTCACGTCTTAAAGCTCTTGCTGACTGCGTTGCATGGCCACCAACCCCAGCCTGATTATACTTATCACTTGTGGACCTGTTCTCTCCAAGTGCCATGCTGGAGCCTTAAAGAATAAAGACATATTCCTCTCCTGTTTTGTGTTTTCTGTTAGCCCCCTGCTTCTCATTGTCTTTAGGACTCTGACCAGAACTGTTCTTTTAACCTCTTTTTTGCCTCCCTATTTGGAGAAGGAAATGGCAACCCACTCCAGTGTTCCTGCCCGGAAAATCCCCATGGACGGAGGAGCCTGGTGGACTACAGTCCATGGGGTCACAGAGAGTCAGACACGACTGAGTGATTATCACTCACTCACTCGCCTCTTCACACACCTGTTCTTGTGCTACGCACTTCTGTAGATACATCAGGGTCGTTTAGCATATTGTCCTGTTTACCTGGAATATTTGTTTTCCGCTTTTGTCATTCCATGTAAATTCTCACATACGCTCTAGGACGCAGCTCGTCTGTTTCCTTCCCGTGAGGCTCTTTTTGACACAGGCTGTCTTCTTCACCCCATCCCAAGCACACTGGAAGGGATCTTTTTCTTTCAGAAAGTGCTCTTTGTATTTCACTTGCAAATCTGTATTTTCCACACAGCTCTAAGTTTTTCTGAAGTCCTTGTATCTTCTCCTTTTCATTTTTAGCCCCTTTAGCTAGCATAGCATGCTGCAGTCCGTGGAGTCGCAGAGAATCAGACATGCCTTAGTGACTGGACAGCACCACCGCCACCTAGCATAGCCATCATTCCAGAACAGGCAGAAGGCTCTCCCTGCCCGTCCTTCCCTGGGTCCAGTCCTCCTCCCGCCATAAAAACAGCTCTTGATTTTCTCCCTGTTTATACACTCTTTATTTTTTAAAATTAGAGATCAGTGCTTTTCAGACATTTGGAACAAAGTGGTATCCTTTCTTCGAAGGAAAACTTAACCACAGTGTGCTCGTGCACACACCCCCCCAAGATAAAAGGTAAAGTCTGGGAGCTAGGAGGCCTTCGTTTTCCTCCTGGCAGTTCTAGGGAACTTGTAGGGCTCCAAGTAGTAAGGTTTGCTACCTTAGAAAGGTTTGCCCTGGCCTTATTGCTCTGTTTTTGAGTCCCTCCAAATCATTCTTCACCTAGTTCGAGGAGAGAGCATTCTCTTCATTCATTCATTCATTCATTTTGGCGATGCCAGTTTTCCTTGCTGTGCGGGCTTTTCCGTCTTTGTGGCAAGCAGGAGCCGATCTCTAGTTGCGGTGGCTTCTCTCGTTGTTGAGCACAGGCTCTAGGGCAGGTGGACTCAGTGGTGGCGGCTCTCGGGCGCTAGAGCAGGCTCAGGAGTCGTGGCGCACGGGCTTAGTTGCTGCGCGGCATGTGGGAGCTTTCCGGATCAGGGATCGAACCCGTGTCTCCGGCGCTGGTAGGTGCATTCTTTACCATTGAGCCACCAGAGGAGCCCTGGGAGAGATCTTTCTAAAACACAAATCAAATTACGTCTCGTGCTTATATCTCGTTCATGAGGCTCCATGACCTTAGCTCACACCTGAGCTCCTTGGAAGTGTAGGGTGTATCTTCCGCCTTTGTGTCTTCCGCCTTTGTGTCACTAGCATCTGGTACAGCTAGTTCCTGGCAGAGGTCTGGTATGAAGTGGCCTGGGTGCTCTGTGCCGTTGAAGTTGATGAGAGAACTTGGCGTGGTGACCCATCTTCTTCACTCTCGTGGCTTTGCTTTTTGCTCAAACAGGCAGTACCAGCCTTGTTCTTCCTCAGATCTTGGGTCTACCTGTATCTTCGTATCGCAGCAATCTTTAGCTTTAACAGCCTTCATCAGTTTGCCTTTCTTTAATCTCTAAAGCAATTTGTTACGATTATAAAGAACAACATGCTTAGTGTACTATATTTAGTGCACCTTTTTTGTTACCACTTGATGGTATAACTTCTGCCTGGGTATCCTAGCAACAGCAGCAGCAAAAAAACAGCAAAAGTCACAAATGGTTTCAAAGGTACTTTCTGATCCAGGAAGATATATTTTGCCCAATTCTGAGGTATATAATTTTGGTTATAGGTTGTTATTTTAAGTTTATGCTTAAGTACAGTTTTGCCTTTGTTTCTCAACATGTTATAGGCTGAAAAATAAATGTTCATTTTATTGCGTCCTCTGAAACCAAAATTGGTGTTGAGTCAGCTCATAGCCTGCAAATCAAACAGAAATCTTTGAAAAAGTGCATGCAATGAATTAAAAGTATTTGGTGTAATTTTTACCATGAATCATTTTTAGGTTTTTGTTGCGAAAGAGGAATAATAAAGCTTTATCCACTTAGGTTAATGTTCTGGTGATATAGTATCCTTCCTAATTGTGTTTTCTATTCCTTGTGTATATTTCAATAAATGTCTCCGCTGCTTTCAGAATTGTTTATAATCACATTTCATGTGAGAACAGTTTTCTAAAAAGAAGGTAACTTGGAAAAAACTGTATTTCATTTCATTAAAAACAACTATCAAAACCTATGTTACCAGATGATTATTACATTCTTATTCAGGCTTGAAGCCATTTTGTTTATTTTTAACTGTACTTTTCTTTTCTCTAATTGCTTTGTGGCCTTTAATAAACAAACTTGTTTTGATGAAATGATCTCTCTCTAGAATTAGGGGTAAATATCTCTACCATTTTTTATAGGAAGGCTTTTGTCTGAGAAGTCTGTACTGCCATATTTTATATTTTTGGTGTTATTGGGGAAGGAAAAGTGGATAC
The DNA here is from genome assembly GCF_000754665.1 of Bison bison bison. Lineage (NCBI taxonomy): Eukaryota > Metazoa > Chordata > Mammalia > Artiodactyla > Bovidae > Bison > Bison bison. Next base: position 6,134,616 of record NW_011494921.1, on the reverse strand, counting down.
TGTGTCTTTAACGGAAAGCAAAAGGTTATCTTTCTCTGGCCTTTGTGTGTATGTGCTGATGTGGATGTAGGCAGCCAGACAGGCAATGTGTGCGGAGAGACCAGGGAACCGGCTGCGGATCGATAGACGTGGTGTGGAGTGAATTAATGCGAGGCAGGCCGTCTGTCTGTCATAAGGATCGTAGGGAATGCGGAGCCGTGCGGTCACTCACTGCGGAGATCTGCTCCCAATAAATTCAAGCCTGCTGCCTGAAAATAAACTGGAGATACACACCTCCTCCCTTCCTCACTGTGAAATTTTACTTTATTCAAAGTAAAGCTACGTATCAGATTCTTGCCTCGTGTACTTTAATTGGAGCACTGGGAAACCGCAGTTGGGAAAGGCTGATTAAAGAAAAAAAAAAACCTGCTATTCTTTTAGATCCATTTTTCAATCTCAGTGGAAATCTGTATTACAATGGGAAAGAGAAATACACTGTTTGTTAATCTTTGTAAATATTGTGATATATAGTTTTCTTTCTGAGTCCAAGAATATTGTGTCTCACTTTCATCTAATCTTCAATGGAATAATAATATTATAATGAACTTAAATGGTTTTATATCGCAACATTGGTTATAGTGCTGTGCTTTAAATTTTGTTCTATTAAAATTTAGTATTTAATCTTTGTTCATTTAATCACATGACACTGAAGTCTTCAGAGTTCACCACATTAGTCATTACTCGGGTATTAGGCAATAGAAAAAAATGTTCATAAAGGTACTTTATAAGCTTTTGAAAGATAAATTTTATAATACTGTTCATGATTTTGCAGGTGGGGAGAGGCAAGTGCAGTTTCATTTCGTTGATTTTGAAAACTGTATTTCCACATTTACATTGAAAATGTTTTTCTGAAGTGGTTACAAATATTGCATACAAATGAGAAGTTGTCTGCATGCATCTCTCACGATGAGCAGTGGTCTGAGAGCATTCTTGTCTGGATGGTGTGGCGATCTCACATAGTCTTCCTTGCTCTCTGCTTTTTATTTTTGCTGGTGCCACAGCCCAGCCTTCTGTCTTCCTCTGCTGTGTCCACACTTATACCACTTTTCTGCTCCATTCCATGTTTTTCCTTGTTTTCCTCCTGATTCACAGTGTAGAACCCATTTATAGATACCTATTTCCAGCATAATCTACATTCATTTTTTTTAATTTTGTGAATCTGGATTTGGTTTTTTAAATGCCTCACGTTTTCCCATTAATGTTTTGTCTTTTTTTTTTAATTGTATCTCTTTATTATATCTTTTTCACCAAAGCAAACTTACTATTATTTTATAGTATATTTAAATAACATAATTTGTGTCATGGGATTGAAGGTATTGAGTTCTATTCTCAATGTATTTATTGAACCTTTATGAGATGTTCTTTACTGCCAGATATTTTGAAGAGATTCAGAAAGTGAATGTCTTAGATTTTATGGCATAGTTTGACAAATAAGATCACCTACAACAAGTACATAAAAAAGTGGCAAAGTACCGCCGTATAATTAATCGACAGTACTTATATGTTGCGTAATATAAATATGCAAGAAGCTGAAGCTTGAATGTAGGTATCCTAGTATTTCTCAGGAATATTTGCATCATCTTACTGATAGTGGATAGTGATGAAATGCCTTTTATGTTTCAAAAAGTTTAGCCTTTTAATACCAGGAAGAAAGGAATACATTTGTTTTTCTTCTGGTCTTTGTGTTTCATTGAAAATAGCATTGTATTCTGATATAACCTCAATTCTCTTTAGTGACAGTGATGTAGTACCTTCTATTGTATTTTTTTTTTATAGTTAGGTTTGTTGAGGTATAATTTATATATGGTAAAATTCACTCTTTTTAGTGTACAGTTCTGTGAATTTTAGGCAAATGTGGGTAGTCATATTTCTACTATCACAATTAAGATATTTATTATTTTCGTTATTCTAAACATTTGCTTAGACCATTTTATAGTCAGTCTTCCTACCATACCCCTTGCCTCTGGCAATCACTGATTTGATTTCTGCCCTACAATTTTGCCTTATGAAGAATGTCTCCTATTATCATAAGATAGTAATATAAAAAAGTGTCACTAAATACTGTGGAGACTATAAATACCTAGGTTTGGGGAATTTTTTTTTAATGTTATTATCCCCCCTTCCTTTTTTTGTAGGTAAAGATTACCATGCTTAAAAAGGTTCAGTAATGGGTTTTGCTCATCTTTTATTATAACTCTATGGTCCAAAAGTTCAAAAGGAGAAACTTCTATCATTTCCTTAAAACAAACTTATTAAAATTAGTTTTAAATCATCTGTGCTGTTTGTATTTGAGAATTGATTTTAGTAATTTGGTCTTTGCATTATCAGTGTCTCTTATGATATCTTCCAACAAGAGTTTGGACTCTTGGGTATTTTGTTATCATCCCATTACCCCCCTTGACTGCAGTTTAGATATTTAGCTGATCCTTAAAAAAATGAAATATATAGAATTTTGAATTACCCAAATCAATCTTCTTTTTTAATTGACTGGTAATAAAATAACCCAGAAAACTTGACTGTAAGAAATAATAGGATGAGTTACAAGCATGATCAAAATGAGGAATATAGTTTAATTTTTTTTAATATAAATTTACTTATTTTAATTGGAGGCTAATTACAATATAATTTTTAAAATTAAAAATGGAACATTAGCCTTCCTGACACAAGAAAAACATTCATGGTGGAGTTTGTTTTCTTATTTCATAAATGTTCTTTTTTTTTTTTTTTGGGCAGGTGAATTCTTTTTTTTTTGCATAAATGTTCTATATGGTTCTTTTCTCCCTGTTTTCTTCATGGCAAAGACCATACCAAAAGAGTACACAGAAAGGGGTGTGGATTTCTTCATTAATCTGGAATAGTAGAAAAGCACACTTTTTAAAAAACTCTTTGAGATATAATTCACATGCTATCGAATTCACACTTATAACTACCATCCATTGTTTTTTTTTTTAACATATTCACAGAATTGTGTAACCATCACTGTAATCAATTTCAGAACATCTTCATCACACAAAAAGAAACCAAAGACTCATTAGTTTAAATACTCATTTGCCCCCATCCCCCCAGCCCTTTGTAGTTGTTGTTTAGCTGCTCAGTCCTGTCCAGCTCTTTGCAACCCCATGGACTGTAGCCCACCAGGCTCCTCTGCCCATGGGATTTCTCAGGCAGGAATACTGGAGTGGGTTGCCATGTCCTTCTCTAGGGCATCTTCCCAACCCAGGGATCTAATCTGCGAGCAGGTCTTTTGTCCCGTGCATTGGCAGGGGGATTCTTGACCGCTGAGCCACCAGGGACGTTCTCTCCCAGTCCTGAGCAACCACACATAAACTTTCGCCTCTCTAGATTTGCTTTCTCTAGTTGTGGGGCACGGGCTTCCCCCTGCCGTGGCTTCTCGTGTGGAGCACGGGTTCTAGCTGTGGGGGCTTCAGTAGTTCAGTGCATGGGCTTAGTTGCTCTTCAGCGTGTGGGATCTTCCCAGACCAGGGATCGAACCCCTGTCCCCCACATTGGCAGGCAGATTCTTAACCACTGGACCACTAGGGAGATTCCAGACGTTTTAAATTCGAATCAAGTTCACTTATCAGTTTTCCTTTTATGGGCTGTGCTTTTGGTGTCAAGTCTGGCCTCAGGTATCAAGGGTTTTCTTTTTTTTTTCCCTAGAATTTTCATAGTCATATGTTCTACATGTAAGTCCATGATTCACTGTGAGTTAATTCTTATAAAAGGTGTGAGCATTAGGTCAGGGTTCATATTTTTGTCTCCGGTTATCCAGTTATAGCAGTCCATTTATGGAAGAGACTGTCTTTCCTCCATTGATTTGCTTTTGCACCTCTGTCAGATATCATTGGGCATATCTGTGTTTTCTTCTGGTTTGCTATTCTAGTCCGTGAACCTAAAACCATGGTGTAAGTGTTGAAATGGGGCAGATTTTTTTCCTACCTTATTTTTTTCCAATTTTTAAAAACTATTCTAGTTCCTTTGTCTTTCTAAATAATTTTAGAAGAATTTTGTCTATATATACCAATAAATCATGCTAGGATTTTGATAGAAGTTAACACGAAACCTATATATGGAGAATTTCACATCTTTACTATATAGACTCTTTCAACTTAGAACATGGTGTGTCTCTCCATTCATTTATTTAGGCCTCTTTGATGTTTCATCAGTGTTTTGTAGATATCAGCATGTCATTCCTGTATATGTTTTTTTCAATTGGCATCTAAGTATTTCAGTCTTTTTGAGCCATTATTAATAGAATTTTTTAAAAATTAGGTGTCCATGTGTTCATTGCTAGTGTATAGAAATGTGATCTTTAAAATATTTTTTGTATTCTTTCTTTAAAAATTGTGATTCATTTAGATATTTGGCAAAACTAATACAATTTTGTAAAGTTTAAAAATAAAAAAAAATAAAATAAAAGTACTAGGAGATAAAAAAAAATTGTATTTCTTTATTGCCTGGACGTCTCATTGCAGTGGCCTCTCTTGTCGTGGAGCACGGACTCTGTGGCATGCAGGCTTCAGTGGCTGAGGTGCATGGGCTTAGGTGCTCCGAGGCATGTGGAATCTTCCCAGATCAGGGATCAAAGCTCTGTTTCCTGAATTGGCGGGTGGATTCTTTACTACTGAGCCACCAGGGAAGCCCTTTTTCTTGTATTCTGTAGCCTTGCTGTACTCACTTTGTTTGTTTTGTGGATTCCTTTAAATTTCCCCGTAGACAGTTGTTTTTATCTTGAATGGGATCACTTCATTCCAAACTGTACATGTTTTATTTTCTTACTGAATTGCACTGTCTAGAATTTCTAATGCTGTGTCAAATAAGAGCAACAATGTGGACATCTTTGCTTCATTCTTGATCATAGGAGGAAAACATTCAGTCTTTCATCATTAAATATAATGTTACATTTTTAATAGGTGCTCTTTATTAAGTTGAACAAGTTCCCCCTCTTCCTCTATTTCTGTTTTTCTGAGAGTTTTTAAAATCATGATGTTGAATTTTATCAAATTATTGACATGATCATATGATTGTTTCTTCTTTAGTCTGTTAAAATTTTGGATAGCATTGAGTTGTTGAATATAGAACCAGGTTTGCTTTCCAACTGAATAAATCTCACTTTGTCATGGTATGTGATTCTTTTTAAGTGTTGTTGAATTCTACTAGTTTACATTTTGTTGAGGATTTTTGAGTCTAAATTCATGAGAATTTCTGATCTGTAGTTTTATTTTCGTTTGTATGTTGACCCTTGAACAACCTTAGTTTGAACTGAGCGGATCCACTTACATGTGGTTCTTTTTCACTAGTAAGTACTATAGTATTACATGAGCCAACCAACATCGTTGGTTGAATATCCGAAGATAAGGAGGAACCACAGATACATGGAGGACTTCACAGTGATAGTACTCAATATCATGTGATTCTATGAACACGTATCCCTCTTTTGTTGTCATAGCAATGCACTACTTCCAGATAGTGGGGGAAATCTGTGTTTTATCTAGAATGGGAAAATAGGTGAGTTAGGAAAAGACATTTGTAGGAAGTTCTTTGAAGTTCTCAGGTGTTCTGGAGAATGGAAGTTTTGGGTGCCCTCATCAGCTTTCAGTTAGTTTCCTTCAGTTCAGTAATTGTCGGACCTTCCATCTAATTCTTGAATGCGTGCTAAGTTGCTTCGGTCGGGTCCAGCTCTGTGTGACCACGTGGACTGTAGCCTGCCAGACTCCCCTGTCCATGGAATTCTCCAGGCAAGAATACTGGAGTGGGGTGCCATTTCCTCGTCTAGGGGATCTTCCCAATACAAGGATCGAAGCTGCATGTTTTTTGTATCCTGCGTGGACAGGCAGGTTCTTTACCATTAGTGCCGCCTGTTATACCCTTGGGGCGTTACATTTAAGGTCTCTTTCAAAGACCCGGAACCCAAATCCCTCTTTTGTCATCATCCCTCTTCCCAACCCTCAAATTACAAGCAAACTAATATTAAAGAGAAGCAAACTTTTAAAATAGTCCTTCACTTTCTAGGTTTTCTCTTTTTTTTTAGGCATAACTGTGTCTAAATCTACTAAAATCACTAGTAAACATGTTGAAAGGAAGCAAGTGAAACTATACAACTTGAGTGTTTTTGTTCCCAGATCTTGGTTAAGAGTAATATGGTTTGCATCCATGTATGTACGTACATATAAAGCAGTAGAGAGCACACGTTTGGTTCATTACTCTCTGTCTCTTCCTAATTTGGATGAATATATGGTATTTTTTTTTAACATACTGCATTTTCATCCAGTAAGTAAATTAAACCGCTTTAAGAGTTTTGGTCCACTTCTCTTTTAGTTTCATAAACTAGCTGTTCTTCTCCTTTGTTTTAGCTGGGGTCTCAGCGGAAGCCCTGCAGACTATCACTACTGCTCCTGATGCCTCGGGGCCGGAAGCCAAAGTCCAAGAGGAGGAACACGACCTTGTGGATGATGACATCACGACTGGTAAGAAGAGACATCTTTAGTGTCATCTGGATGAACTTTATCTGATATCGGAAAATGCTTCCAGGTCATTTATAGCAGGACTAAGTACATGGATGGAAACTTGCATTGATGGAATGCTTGGTTTTTTGAGACCCTTTAGTGCCCTTTCTGATCTTGAAGTAGAAAGAAGCAGAACTGTTTGTTTGGTCAAGGTTTGCTCATCGTTGCCTTAACAATGAGCCTGCTAGCTGTGTGTCCGATTTTCCAGGGACCTTCTAATTTAGAAGCTAGGATCATTACTGAAGTGTTGGAACATGTAGAGGAGTACGCCTCTTGTGTTGTGACAGGTTTTGCAGTTGCAGTCGTGTTGGTCAGTCACCAAGTCACGTCCGACTCTTTGAGACCCCGTGGACTGCAGCACGCCCTAGGATAGACTGAAAATATTGAAGTTGTAATAGTGATACATGCAACATAGGCTACCTGAGGAAACTTACAGGTACGCTTTCTACCTGTACAGTAGAAATGAATGCTTTTTTAAAAGTTACTTACATTGTCTGGGTATTGAGCATTCTTCTCTGTATTATTTATCACATAATCAGATGTGGTAAAATTTAGGAAAGCCGCACACTGCATTATGTTCAACCTGTCTTTTTATAGACTTAGAGCAGTGTCGATTGCTGAATATGCAAATGCATTCAGCTCAGTTTCTTTCAGTGCACAGAGGATACAAACAACCTAGAATACTATTTATAGTGACGTCGCTCAGTCGTGTCCGACTCTTCGCGACCCCATGGACTGTAGCCCACCAGGCTCCTCCATCCCTGGGATTTTCCAGGCAAGAGTACTGGAGTGGGGTGCCATTGCCTTCTCCAGGAGATCTTCCCAACCCAGGGTTTGAACCCAGGTTTCACACATTGCAGGCAGATTCTTTACCATCTGAGCCATCAGGGAAGCCCAGTATACTATTTGTATTGGTATTAAGAAAGATAAGCTCTTGATTTTGGTGTGGATGGTTAAAAAATAAAATCTGACCAAATAAATCTATAACTATTGTAAAGCGAGAAATATTAATAGTAATCAATAATTTGAAAAGAAGCATGCTCACAAAGTGTCAGTAAAATTTTCAACAGTCATTAAAGGAAGAGGGGGTGGAAAAAAAAAAGGGGGGGGAAATTGGCTTTTTCCCCTCCCTTTTTCCTCTTAAAGCTGTGTGTGGCAGGTTCTTTACTGTTATCACCTGAATGCTCTTAAATTTCTTTCACTGGGACGAAGTTGAAGAAGCCTACTGTTCTCTCTTGAAAATGTTCAAAGCCTGTATTTAAAACCTATGGCCTGTGCCACTGCTGTAGTTGACTTTATCAGGGAACATCTGGTTTTCAGCAAAAAATGTGATGATGGTGGTGGTGGCTCTTGCTTTTTAATGTATTGGTTCATTGATTTAAAAAATATCATCCATCTTAAATATACATGTAAATTATTTCTCAAACTTCCAGCTTTGCTAAAAGTCATTTATACTGTAAGTTATAGGGTTTGTTTCAGTAGCTACTAGAAGATATCATTTCATTTGCAAATTTTTTATTTTTTTATTTCTTTTTTTTTAAACTTTGTATTTTGTATTAAAGTGTAGCCGATCAACAATATTGTGATAGTTTCAGGTCAACAGCGAGGGTATTGTGATAGTTTCAGGTCAACAGCGAAGGTACTCAGCCTTTCCTCTATGTGTATCCATTCTCCCCTAAACTCCCCTCCCATCTAGGCCATTTGTAGATTTTTAAAAATGAGTTCTTGCTCTATTCAGTTTTTACTGCTTTAAAAAAAATAATATTATAGATATGTTTTGTTATTACCTCAGATTTTAAAGGTTTTCTTGTCTGCAAAAAGTCATGGTTTAAATAATGGAAGTTGCCTTTGCAATAGCAGAATATCTCACTTTGTATTCCAGAAGAAAAGCTGAATTTTCGAGCACTCAAGTAACTATTATTAAATCAGTACATTGAAATTATGAACTATGTTCTGCCGAAGTCACGAGTCAGAGTTAGGGCACGTGACTCTGTGTTTATTTTACTGTTAAAAAAAAAATCAGGAAGCTTAAAAATGAAAATCTAGTTTGGAGAGTTAATTAATGCTACATAAACTATATTTTAATCTGTAAGAAGTTCAGTTAAATGCATGTGATGCATGGCTTTATCAGTTGATTTACTCATTTCCTGCCATGAGTAGTCGAGTCAAGAATTTAAATAACTGAAAAAGATTTCCTTAACATGTTGTCAGAGCAACCAGCGCACTGCAGCCTGTGGGTCGTTCACATTACCTTTAGATTGTGTGACTTGATTAAGATGTGGTATAGATTTTTGTGAGGGTTTAGAAGAAAACCATATTTCTTTTTATTGACTAGAATCCTATATAAATTGCATTATGAAAAATATGGTAGGTGCATTTGAGAGAAACCTGTTTCAAGCAGAATAATCTTATTTTAGGCTAACCAGCATTGCAGAGCACAAGAGGTACTGCAAAATGGAAAACTGGCCAATTCAGCTATTCATCCTGAAAACCCTGATTTTTCCCAATTATTTAAAAGGAATTGCTCTCGTAATATCACCTCATAAAATAGAAATTATATCGTGACAGAGATATTTGCCTATATTTTGAATGAATTCTTATTTGACTGCTGTAGCTAGGCTAATATGTGTAGCTGTATTAATTTTATTTTTGTGGTAATCTGAGGCTGAATTCTCCAATTAACTGAATTCAACAGCTGACCAAGATAACAATTCAAATATGCAGTATAATTTAGTGCTTTTGCTATAGGCAGAATTTCAAAGCTGAAATTTTTCTTCTGGGTGAGAGCGAATGAGGTATGAATATTGTCTTGTGACCCTTGATCTGAGCTTGGCAGTCTTTGTTATTTGTTAGTGTTTGCTGTATGAAAGTAAAGAAGCATGGATAAAGCTGTGTAAGTGTTGGCTATGATCAATTGGAACTAATTAAATTTATTTGAAATGAAGAGTCTTAACTGGAAGAGAACAGCTGGAAAAACTGGGAAGAAAAAATTGAGCCTTGATTGAGACAATTTAAATCTTCACCCTGTCATTTCAAAAATATGCTGCAGCTTCTTTCTAAATCTCTCTTTTTAAAGCTAATATCTATTGATCGGCTCTACAAAGTAATGCCAGTAGTGCCTTGGTCAACACACACCCTCAGTTTTACTTAGCATTCCAGCCTAAGGTTTATCAGGCTCTTTCCTTGAACCAAATGTCTTAAATCGCATATCAAAGCCATGTTAGATTAATAATATCTAATATTAACAATATTAATATTATTTTATGTAGAAAAAATATTAAAACCTATTTCTCATTTAAAAAAAAATATTACAAAGTATACGTGGGGAATATACTCCCTGCCCCCAGCAAAGGAATTCCTTCAGGTTTTGTAAAACTCTGTATATTTAAAATCTATTTTAACAATAATAGTAGTATTTTCTTGAAAGTACAAAGAATGGCATTAAGATTGTTTCTGGATTATTTATAATTTTAGAGTCACACACATATTCTATACCTGTGCATTTGCTTTTGTGTGTATACTTTTATTTTTGATATTCCAGTTTAAATGTTTATATATAAAAAAATCAATATTTATAAATAGCATGTTCTTATTTTCACTGTAATATTAATAGGTAATTATATTAATGGAGTAAATCTCATTTAAAAACTGATATATATATATATAAGTTTTTAGACAAATTGTAATCTATTTTTTTAAGATAGACCTTTTGGGTGAGTTTTTTGGTTATTTTTATGTGGTTTTCATTGAGGTAAAGGATAGCATTCTGTGAGAATGAAGATATATATCCCCTAAATGTTGTATTTTAAGACATCCTCCCTTAATAGCAGTTTTAAAAGAATTTTGGACAGGTTTCATTCACAAACCTGCCTGGATGCGTTTAAGAAATTGACCATATTCTCCTGGGGGTCATACTGCAGCGTCCTACCCTTTGTTCAATACCACAAGGACACAAAGTGACCACATAACGGCAGTAAATGGTCAAGAGCCACTGACATTGTCAGAAAGAGACACCTTGATGCTGGATCAGCAGCACAGTGGGTAGGTTGAGCCACTCACAGCGGGGGCAGCAATGATCCGTAAATTCGGGTGGGCGTGTTGACTCTATTTGTTGTACTTTCTTGTAAAATTTAATTTATATAAAAAGGATGAGAAATGCTATGGAATAAAGAAAAAATAGAGAAAGGTAAGAAAACTTGAAAGGGGTATCAAGTTGTTAACTTCGTACCAACCGCTTTATTCTTGATTCTAACAGCATTTCTTTAAAGTGTATTCTGGTTATTTGTCCAGATAGATGAGGAAACGTGCTCAGGGAGGTTCATGTTCAAGGGACTGAGAATGTGTCCTGCCTCATTCCAGAGCCCACCTGTGAACTTGAGCACCACCCCAACCCGCCTCACAGTCTGAGACTCGCGGAACTTCGGCATCTTTTCTTTAGAAATGGGAGATGACGTCACAGCCCACCTTTACTGCTTAGGGTCGCGAGCCCGAGCCTGACGTTTGCCAGCTGTCCTGTCTTACCGCCTAGAAGGCAAACTGGTTATTCTAAGTTAGAGCCAGAGATTATCTCCCGTAAGGGAAAAAATCAGCATGTATTCTTTAAATGTTCTTTTACAATTTGTTCTTTACTTACAACTAGTATGATGTTAAGACTGTAAATATAATTAGTGTTCATAATGTAAATAATTATTGTGTACTTGTAAAATGAAATTTGTGTGGTTCCATCCAGCTTTTTGAAGTCACCAACATAAAACTGACACCTCAACATAGATTCACAGAGCAAAGTCAACATTTCTAGTATATTAAGATGGAACTGGAAAGCATGCCTTGTCTGAGACTAAATATTGATTTGTTAATTTTACCATTTACTGAGGCCCTGTTCATAAAATGTTTATACATTTGTTTTGACTGAAAGATAGGAAATTCATCTTGTTAAAGTTCCAAAGAGCAAAATTTAGGGCATTATATATTCAGAAATCAGAAATACTTCCTTAGCAGAGAGATAGAAGCCATATAATTAGTAAACCAGAATAAGACTTTCTGCATTTTACCCTTTC
>NW_011494921.1:6121524-6122914 GCF_000754665.1 Bison bison bison | reverse complement strand
AGAACAACGTGATTTTAAATCATTTGTTCTAAACTGTTATCACTACTCTTCTGATCGACTTCAAAATGTTGGCTACTCCAAAATATGAGTTTACTATTATGAATGTTTTAGATAATTGTACATCATGAGTGCTGTGGTTTATTTACCACGTAGTTCCCTTTTTTAAGAAAAATAAGTGTGGATTTTGTAGTTTTCTGAAATATGTCATTTCAACTAATTTACCTTTATATACTTTTTAAAAAAACTGGGACGTGAAAATGCAAAGGAAAATACTTTTTGCTGCTTAGTGTTTATAACTCAGTTTTAGCACACATTGATAGGATGTTCAGTTCAGTTCAGTTCAGTCACTCAGTCGTGTCTGACTCTTTGCGACCCCATGAACCGCAGCACGCCAGGCCTCCCTGTCCATCACCAACTCCCGGAGTCCACCCAAACCCATGTCCATCGAGTCGGTGATGCCATCCAGCCATCTCATCTTCTGTCGTCCCCTTCTCCTCCCGCCCTCAATCTTTCCCAGCATCAGGGTCTTTGCAAATGAGTCAGCTCTTCGCGTCAGGTGGCCAAAGTATTGGAGTTTCAGCTTCAACATCAGTCCTTCCAATGAACACCCAGGACTGATCTCCTTTAGGATGGACTGGTTGGATCTCCTTGCAGTCCAAGGGACTCTCAAGAGTCCTTTCCAACACCACAGTTCAAAAGCATTAATTCTTCGGTGCTCAGCTTTCTTTATAGTCCAACTCTCACATCCATACATGACCACTGGAAAAACCATAGCCTTGACTAGATGGACCTTTTGGCAAAGTGATGTCTCTGCTTTTGAATATGCTGTCTAGATTGGTCATAACTTTCCTTCTAAGGAGTAAGCGTCTTTTAATTTCATTGCTGCAATCACCATCTGCAGTGATTTTGGAGCCCAGAAAATTAAAGTCAGCCACTGTTTCCACTGTTTCCCCATCTATTTGTCCTGAAGTGATGGGACCGGATGCCATGATCTTAGTTTTTTGAATATTGAGCTTTAAGCCAACTTTTTCACTCTCTTCTTTCACTTTCATCAAGAGGCTCTTCAGTTCTTCTTCACTTTCTGCCATAAGGGTGGTGTCATCTGCATATCTGATTACAATCAAATCACAATCTTGATTCCAGCTTGTGCTTCTTCCTGCCCAGCGTTTCTCATGATGTACTCTGCATATAAGTTAAATAAGCAGGGTGACAATATACAGCCTTGACGTACTCCTTTTCCTATTTGGAACCAGTCTGTTGTTCCATGTCCAGTTCTAACTGTTGCTTCCTGACCTGCATACAGGTTTCTCAAGAGGCAGGTCAGGTGGTCTGGTATTCCCACCTCTTTCAGAATTTTCCACAGTTTATTGTGATCCCCACAGTCAAAGGC
>NW_011494921.1:6118844-6121424 GCF_000754665.1 Bison bison bison | reverse complement strand
GCAGGTCAGGTGGTCTGGTATTCCCACCTCTTTCAGAATTTTCCACAGTTTATTGTGATCCCCACAGTCAAAGGCTTTGGCATAGTCAATAAAGCAGAAATAGATGTTTTTCTGGAACTCTCTTGCTTTTTCCATGATCCAGCGGATGTTGGCAATTTGATCTCTAGTTATTCTGCCTTTTGTAAAACCAGCTTGAACGTCAGGAAGTTCACGGTTCACATATTGCTGAAGCCTGGCTTGGAGAATTTTGAGCATTACTAACGTGTGAGATGAGTGCAATTGTGCAGTAATTTGAGCATTCTTTGGCATTGCCTTTCTTTGGGATTGGAATGAAAATTGACCTTTTCCAGTTCTGTGGCCACTGCTGAGTTTTCCAAATTTGCTGGCATATTGAGTACAGCACTTTCACAGCATCGTCTTTCAGGATTTGAAACAGCTCAACTGGAATTCCATGACCAGTAGATTATTTCTGAATTTGAGAGTTGACAGGAATATTAAAATATAGTCCAAAGTATGGCTTTTCTTCCTTCGTTTTCTCTTTTCATATTTTCCGCTCTGGGTGATTGACTTTCCCTTTTCTTTGGTTTTAGCTGCCACTTGTTTGTTAAAGACTATTGAATCTGTATCTCCAACCTAAGCTTGTTCTCTGAGTGTCAGATTCATGTATCCCTGTGCACGAATGTCCCACAGATCCCTAGATACCGAGTCCAAAATGAGCTTATATTTATTTCTAAAATTCATCTCCTTTTTGTATTGAGGTCTCATAAAAGACGTCACTGAGGTGCCTTTAGCCACCTAACACCCCAAATCAGAAATGACAGATTAACCCTGGCTCTCCCACTTTCCAACACTGTCCACTGGTAGTCGCTACTATTTCTTGTAAAACACACCTCCTATACGCCTCCCAGTGATTTTCCGCTTGTCCATTTCCACAAAGAAAACCCACGTCTAGACTTTAAATTCTGTGCTTTTAAGCAGTGATCTGAGTTGCCTCTTGAGCCGCACTGTCTCTCTGTCTGTGCTTCTCCCCTTACCCTGGGAGCTGTGCCACCTCATTACTGAGCTCAGCTCTGTCCCTGAAAACCAAAAATCGTATGGTTTTTCTGGAACTAGAGGTACCAGAGTAGCCATTATCCAAGAGACCACTCTGGGGCTGGGGCCCCACCACTGGAGAAGCAGGGTGGCTTGTACGGAGGTGGGGGGAGATGGGGACGTGGGGAGGTACTCACGGGAAAGGGAGAAACACAGAGTTTTTCCAGAGTTTTCCATGTTTCACACATGCCGTTGAAGAACCAGAGTGTAGAATCCCGTTGTGTGATGGTATGCATAGTGTATTTTTTGCCCTTCTCCTAGGGGTCTGCAGTCAGTCATTTAGCACTATGAAAACTTGCTTTTTATGGTTCATTGAAAATTGCAAAGTTAACCTACCCGGATTTATTATGTTTAAGCTTATGTTTAAAAGGTTGAGCTGAGGTGACTTGCCTCCGAAAAAGCACAAAAGGAAATAAGCAAGAGCACAGATGAAAAAAAGTGGCTAATAAATACCGTTAGAGTCTTCAGCTTCACTTTAAAACAGTTTTGGGACATTTATAGACAAAATCTGCATAATATCAATGCATTTGACCAAGAAAGTGTTTGTGTATTTGAATGAATTAAATATCCTGAAGAATCAGAAGTGCTATAATACACATTACTTCAATTAGCTCTTACATTGGCTCCGAATCTTTTATAATGATATTTTCTAATAATGGCACTTTTATTTATTTTTTAATGTATATGTGACTGACTGTGTATAATGCTTCAGCAAGGGGTTGGTCAGGTAAACAATAATTGATATCATCTTAGCAAACTGTTCTAAAACAACACTTAAAAATCAGGAACTTTAATAACTGTCACAACAGCTCACTAGTATTTAATAAGAACCTAATAAGCATCCATCTATGCTCTGGGCTCTTCTTAATCCTCACAACTCAATTGTAATTATCCTTATTATCTCCTCTGTTTTACAAAGGAGGAAAATGAGGCACAGGACGATTAAGTAACTTTTCACACAAGGCCCACAGACGGGAAATGGCAGAGTCAGGTTTGAAACTAGGCCATCTGCCTCTAGAGCTTGTGTGGTTTTTTTTTTTTTTTCATTTATTTATTTTTAATTAGAGGATAATTGCTTTACGATATTTTGTTGGTTTCTGCCTCACATCCACATGATCAGCCGTAGGTATACATATATATGTCTCCTCCCTCTTGAGCCGCCTCTCCTGCCCCTGCTGTGACCACGTCTGTTCTCGGTGTCTCAGTCTGCACTCCTGGCCTGTAGATGGGTTCACCGGTGCTGTTTTTGTAGATTCTGTATATAGATGCATTAGGAGCTTGTGCTTTTAAATGGAAGGGATTTTCAAAACCAGATACTTAAATAATCATATAAGAAAAAAGAAAAATATATTCATCATGGCATATCATTTTCTCTTTGTGTGACATAGAAATGTCTTTTTAATGTTTAATATAGTACAAGGAAATATTCAAACTGTGACAAAAAGACATGCTGTTTTCTTAAAAATAAACGTGGATAATTAGTATAAG